>NC_090935.1:655474400-655777430 GCF_040938575.1 Ambystoma mexicanum | reverse complement strand
AGAGTACTTCACGGCGAACTACACAGGCGAAGTATCATTGAATACGGTTTGGGAGGCCGGGAAAGCCACAATAAGGGGCATCTTAAAAGCAGAGGGGACATATAAAAGAAATTGAGGTTAAAAAGGGATGAACAACTCAAACTGGAGATTTCACGCTAGAAGCGGGACCTCCGCATTCATTCCATAGATACTGACATCAAATTAGACCTGATCAAAGGACTTTGAGAGGAACTGAAAAACATTTGGCACGGCAAGGCACTGTCACAATTTAAATATCTTCTACAAAAAGGAAATATGGCCCATACAAGGCTAGCCAACCGTCTACACAAACAAAGGGCAGATAGAGCGGTGTACAGAATAAATAATGAACAGGGTGTAGCAATTACCGACACACATGACATTTCGAAAAGCTTTTCGATATTTTACACCAAGCTGTACTCCGTGGAGGGAGAATGCCCGACCCCAGAAATGGAAAGCTACCTAGCCCAGCTGCCACGTCCCCCGATAGCACAAGACCAATTAGAAATGTTAAACAGCCTGACTACTACCATTGAAGTCCAGAAATCTCCAATTTAAAGGCGGGCTCTGCCCCAGGGCAAGAAGGCTGTACGCTGGCTTTTTACAAAGCAAACAGTAACCCTCCGCCCCCTTTCTATTTTTTAAACTTTAGTTTTATTAACATTTTCTAAAGACAAGTGGGCCACAACAGACCCTAACAAAATTGAGAACCCAACTCTCTCCTCCCCCCAACTCCCTCCCTCCCCTCCACCCCAAATACATTACCCCTCCAAATCAATAACAAAAAAGAGCTGCTAATCAACATCTTTTCCCGGGTGCTAGGGTGCTGAATTTACATCGCCGTCTCCATCAGCTGTATAGCGTCCGACACGCCCCAGACTGAGGGCCGCCCCTCCTCAAGCGTGTGCAACACATTTTCCCAGCAACCCCCTGGCCAGAGGCATCCCCACAGTGACCTTAAACCTCCCAACCCCATGTCTGTTGCACCCCGTACCAGTTCGCTTGGAATGCACTTACGTTGTTGTTAACCATCGCCGTCAATTTATCCATAATGAACATGTTCTTAAACTTACTCAACCGATCGTCTTTGGAGGGGGCCACCGGGCTCTTCCATTTCTGCGCCAGGGCCACTCTACCCGGCCTCAACATTGTCTCCCACATTCTTGGGTACCTGTGAAGGTCAGCATCTTCCGGCGGTAGGCCTAACGGCATTGTCGGAGGATTCTGTGGCAATAGTTCCTCTGTCACCTCTGCCATCCAACCCCTCACATCTGACCAGAAATTCTGGGCTACTGGACAGTGCCACCACATGTGGACCCTTGAACTCACCTGTCCACATCCCCTCGGACAATAGGGAGACCCCCCCCGTGAACATCTTTGACAGCCTCAATGGGTCCCTATGCCACCCCTGCAAAACCTTAAAGTTATGTTCCATGTCCGACGTGAATAAGTTCCCATGAAACGCAATTTTGAATATCCTCGCCCACTCGTCCTCCGATAAGGTCTCCCCTTTTAACTCGTTCCAAAATTTGCGGAATCCCCTCCTCTCCACCAGGTTGTTGGTGTTCAGGATTTTATACATCTTAGACACTGCCCCCCGCCTCGTCGTAGCCGTGTCCAATAATGCTTCGAAAGGGGTCAGGCTTCTACTCAGATTCTCCCCCCATGCCCGATCACAAAGGATATCCTTCAACCGGAGGTACTCCAATACGGATAGTGATCCCTGTCCAAGAGCCTCCCTCATTTCCTCATATGGAAGAAATTGCCCCTCTTTGAACATTTGCCCATCCCATTCTAATCCCATGTCCGACCAGGATTGGGTATTACGACACCCTCTGCTCCTGAGTTTAAAGGGATGTCCCCAGATAGAAGTCATTGGCGAGGGCCACGAGGTCAGGTGCGCCGTCGAGGGACCCTCCTTCCAGACCGCCCAAAGAACTCCAGGTGTCGGGTGAACCCTCAACCTACCTGGGAGGAGCCTGCGGGGGACCCATAGGAGGTCCGTACCTTAAGGGGGTGGACATCCATATCCTCCAAATAAGAACAATAAGTTCTCAACCCTTCTTTCATATGCTCCATCATGACTCGCAGTTGGGTGGCACGATAATAGAGGGAGAAGTCCGGTAACCCAAACCCTCTCTCCCCGCTGGGGAGCGTCAAAGTGGCCCACCCAACCCTCCAGGCCCTCCCCTGCCATATAAACTCGCACACTGCTTTCTGCAGGTCCCTAAAAGTTTGGTCCGGGACAATCGCTGGGAGAGCTATGAAGAGGTAAAGCAACCTAGGCAAGATATTAATCTTTACTGCGGTCATGCGGCCGTACCAGGACGGAATCATCCCTCCCCATCTCCTCGAATCGGAAGTGATCCCTGCCATTGCAGGGCTGTAATTGGTCGAAGCCAACTTGGAGAGGTCCCTAGTAAAGGAAATCCCTCCCAACCACCACTCCCCCGTACCTGTCGAGAGAATCCAACCTCGGGTCCTGCACCCTCATGGGGAGCAGCACTGATTTTGCCATGTTAATTTTCAGCCCCTGAAATTGGCCACAAGTGGTCAGCAGTGACGAGAGAGGGGGGAGAGTCCGGATGCACCAGATACACCAGAATGTCATCTGCAAACAAAGATAGTTTGAACTCCACCTCGCCTCTCCTAATCCCTTGGACATCTGGATGGGCTCTCACCACTATGGCCAGGGGTTCCAACGTAAGGACATGCAGCAGGGGGGAAAGCGGGCATCCCTGCCTCGTCCCCCTCGAAAGGGGGAACGAGCCAGAGAGCACCCCATTCACTTGAACCCTCGCACTTGGCGCCCTATATAGTGCTGCCACCCAGCTCCTAATGTTCACCCCAAAGCCCATTCTGCGGAGCAGCAACTCCAGATACCGCCATTCCACCCTGTCGAAAGCTTTCTCCTAATCTAGAGAAAGCAAACTAACCTCCAGGTCTGACTCTTGGGCGTAGTGGATCAAATCTATCGTCTTGTGGATATTGTCCGAACCCTGCCTCCCCCTGATAAAACCCACCTGGTCCCCATGGACCAAGGTTGGTATAACGCTTCCATCCGCTTCCCCACCACCTTGGCTAAAATCTTTACATCGATATTAAGAAGCAATATGGGCCGGTAATAGGAACATTCTGTAGGGTCCTTTCCTTCCTTAGGGAGCACCACTATTATAACCCCCCTATCATGGAATCTGGCAGGATTCCCCCCCTCTAACACCACATTAAACACTCTTGTCAAGTATGGAGCCAGGGTAGAGCGGAACCTTTTGTAAAAGTATACTGTAAAGCCATCCTCCCCTGGTGCCGCCCCCCCTTCAATCCACCAATTACTTGCTTCACCTCCTCCTCCGTTACAGGCCCCTCCAAACCCTCTGCTACCTCCTTCGACAGATGGGACCTTAATAGAATTTAGAAACCGCTCAATCTGGGCATCTTCCCCATCGTATTCAGATGACTATAACTTTTCATAGAATCGACTAAAGGCCTCACCTACACTCTGGGCGTCATAAACCATCGACCCCCTGTCGCTCTTCACCTCTTTTACCATTTTACTTCTCTGGACCTTGCTGTTTCCAGGCTAAAATACTGCCTGCTCTATCCCCTTCTCATAATATCTTTGCTTAACCAGCTGAAGGCTTCTTTCTATTTTATGGAGGAGGAGATCCTTCAACTGCAGCCTGTAATCCGACAGTTTGGCCACCCGTTCCCGGTCTAAGGGTTCCTCTGATGGACCCCCCAGCTGGAGCTGGGCTATCTTTTCCCTTAAGGATCTCTCCAGAGCCTCCCGCTCCCTTTTTTTCTGGGCTCCCATTTTGATAAGGACACCTCGTAAGGTCGCCTTAAAGGCTTCCCATAGTGTGTGCACACCCACCTCACCGTTATCGTTCAACTCAAAAAATTCCACTATGGCTTCCAAGATCTCCTGGGTCCGAACCTCATCCTTCAGCAGGGAATTGTTACATTTCCATTGCCCTCTACAAGGACCCCGCCATCCTCCAGCTATGGCAACGTGTACCATATCATGGTCGGACCAGGGGACAGGATCGACCCCATGGCCCGATACGTAGGGGAACAGAAGATCATCCACCAAGATGTAATCTATTCTAGAGTACGATTCATGAGGTACAGAATAGTGCGTAAAAGAGGGGTCTCTGGTCCTGTGATTCGGGATGGTGTCCACCAATCCCAGTTCCACATTAACCTTCTGGAAGGTTTGGGCCATAGATTCATCCGCCGCTCTAGTGACCTCAGATCCCAACCTCTTCCTGTCAGTGGAGGGGTCCAAAACCATGTTAAAATCCCCCCCACCACCACCGAGCCTCATACAAATAACTTTAGCCGAGCCCCCATTTCCTCCCAAAATTGAGCCAGGCCTTCGTTTGGATAACACACCACGACCAAGGTCCGTGGGGAGCCCTCTAGAGAGCCTCTGACCATTAGTTATCGACCTTCCGGATCCCTCCTTATGGCCTCCTTGTCAAAGCCCATGTCCTTCGCCATTAAAATAGCTACCCCTCTTTTTTTTAGACCTGTGCGATGCACAAAGAACCTCCCCGATTCCCCCACCCCCCGCATTTTGGGTTCTTTCCCCCGAGCCCAATGCGTCTCCTGAAAAAAAAGAAAAAAAAACATTAAATAAAATAATAGAGGTCGACGTTAGCCCTTCTAAATTCTCAACAGAACAAGGACCTCTTGGTCGGGGTGTTCAAGCCCTGCACGTTTAGGGAGCGCATTCCCAGGGCCGGCAGACACTCGGCCATTGTCAAATTTGCCCTGTCTCTCCATCCGCACCCTCACCGCACCTTTGTCTGATGGCTCTTGAAATTTTCCCCTATGCCCCCGCCCATCCTGCCTCCCTCCTCCCCAGGTCGGCCTTAATTGTTCCCCCAACTGCCTCCCATTCCCCACCCCCAATTCAACAACCCCAACTCCTCCCCTTAGCCACACCCCCCCCCCTCGGCGTCCAGCCACGTGGACCCACCATCACAAGTGCTTGGCCGGACCACCAATATACCCACCTCCGCTGGGCTGCCATTGACGTGATCCCCACTTTGAGCCCCCCCAACCCAGCTCCCCCCAAGATCCTCTTATATTTGCTGATCAGGGGTAACCTCAAACTTGCATGGATCCTCCAATCCCCTCCTCTTTGCAACTATTGGTCAGGACGATGCCCCCCTCGTCCCCCCGCAACCATTCCTGGTCGGTGAAGGAGTATTCAGTTTCTTAAATGTTCTCGAACTTGTCTTTTTGCTCCTGTTTCCCGGGGATCTGGGACCACTTGTCCCCTCTGCAATCGATCCCGTGGGACCCCTCTGAGGGGCCGAATCCGTGACATAGTCCTGGATAGCTCCTTTAATATCTTCCTCGGTGACCAGAGTCGTACGTTGCTCCATATATTCGAAGGAGAGGGAGAAGGGGTAGCCCCATCGATATCGCACACCCCTCTCCCTCAGCATCTGCGTTAGGGGACGGCACATTCTGTGCTTGGCCAACGTGTACGCTGAGAGATCTTGAAAAATTGAAATTTGCGCGTTATTATAGGTGATCTCCCGGGCTTTCCTGGCCTCCTCCAGAACCTTGACCTTCTCTGCGTAGCAATGGAACCGGACCAATATGGATCTAGGGCCTCCCGCTCTGCCCCCAGCCCTATGGACCCGGTCAAACATCGGCTCTATAGTCCTACCATCCGGAAAGAGGAGATTGATAATGTCCTTGGCCACTCGACCCAGTTCTCTTTCCGTCTCGCCCTGTCTCCGGGACCCCAAAAATTCTGAGATTATTCCTCCTCTCCCTGTTTTCAAAAGCATCCAGTTGCCTAGCCCTCTCCTCGTCCCTCTTCTCCAGGGCCTTCAGCCTTAGGTCTATTTGCACTTCCTGGGTCACCGAAGAAGTCTGGTTAGTTTCCAATTGCATTAATTGTCTTCCACTTTGCTCACCCTCTGGTACATTTTTTCCATCTTGTGGGCAATGTCTGATCTCAGGTCCCTAATTTCTGCAGCACTGCCGAAAAACCCTTTTCCATTGCTGAGGCCGGCTGGGGCGAGGAATCCAACTGAGCCATCCTGCTTCTTCGGTCCGGGTCTTTGCTGCTGCTGTTGCCCTTCTGATACCGGTACTCCTGCAGACTAATTCATCAAGCGTCCGCGTGTGCCCTACTGACGGATCTGCAGCCGTCTAGGGGTCGCGGGCTACCCCCCAACCCTCAGCACGATACCTCTTCACCAGTCCGGCCCCTAGGTTATCGTACCGTCCTCCGGGGTCACACCCACCCCCGGGCGGGCGCCTGCCCCACCTTCCACAGGCAGGGGCCCCGAATCCTGCGCACCCGCTGGAATAGACCAGGGTCCCCTTCTTATTCCGGGAGTGGAGAACCTCTCACTTCCACTCCAGGGCGGGCGCACGCCCCACCTGCCACAGGCGGGGGCCTCACACCCCTACCACACCACTCTGCCGTTCAAGGTCTTCCATGTCTTCCATGTGTTCCGTGCGGGGGACCCCACACATGCACTCCTGGGCGGGCACACGCCCCACCTACCACAGGGGGGGGGCCTCACATCCCTTCGCACACCACTGCTGGAGGCCGGGATCCTTCCCGTGGTCCGTGCTGGAGATCTCCCACCTGCACTCCTGGGCGGGCACATGCCCCACCGACCATGGGTGGGGGCCTCACACCCTTTCCCCTGCACCACAGGGGTCCAGCGTCGCCTTCTTCCTCCAGGGGGAAAGCCGCTAATCTGGTCTCCTGGACTATACTGATGGGGAGGGCCCTCCCTCCAACAGTCCTGGGGGGGCGCTCCCTGCAGGTACGGGCCCTGGGGCAGTCACTATCTGCTCCTCCACCCCCACAACCCCACTCCTTGTGATCTTCCTCTCGTGGGGGGGGTCACCTGGCAGAAGACACCCGGGGGAGGGCCTGGAGGGTGACCAGTTTTCCACTCCTCCTCCTCCCTCACCTAATAGATGCCCCCCCCCGTCTGTATAGATAGCAGCCCCGCGGGGCGGGGGGCTCACACTCCTCTGGCCCCCGCCGGGCCTTGTGTGCACCGGGCCGGCACTAAACTCTGCCGCCCTCAGGCTTCTCCCGTCTGCTCTCTCCCGGTCAGCCAGAGCTCCTCCTCCCGCCTGAGCGCCGGGCCGCTCAAAAACCGCTCTCCCCCGGATGGGAGGAGTACGTGCACTCGCTCCACCAGTCCGCTCAGGAAGCTCTCCTCCCAACGAGGGGAGCCCAGCAGTTCCGTTTGGTCCCGTCACCTCGGGCCCGGCCGGGTCCTCCCGTATCTTGCGGCCGCCGACTCCTCCTCCTCCACCCGCCAGGCTAAACGGATCCAAACTCCAGCTTCCTGGGGTCCCCGAGAGCCGCTCCTGCGATCAGGGAGCTCCCGGGGGGGGGGGGAGAGGGTCACGGTCCAGTCCTGCAGGTCCACACACGCTGGGGTGTCCTCGGGCGGGGGGGCTCACTCCCCTTTCAGGCCCAGCAGGAGCACGGCACTCAGGCGACCATAGCCTGTGCGCCCCCTGGTGGCTCCGTCCGCCCTCTTTCTAACTAAACATTTCAACTCGATATTAGCAACATGGCAAGCCCCCCAATCATTCATAGAATACATTTTTCCATCTCCTCATCATCTGGACAATTCTGTCATAACGTAACACAAGGAAGCATTTCAAATCTGTCATACAGAAAAAGATTCAGAACAAACTTTTAGCTCTTACTAGGCATTAGATTTGTAATTTCACTGTCTAAACCCTCCTTTAGAACTCTAAGAATAGCAACTAAAGCGTATAGAACAGATCTATTTGAGCCATCAAACGGGGCTCTCCACCAATCATCAATAGTCGGTGCTTAGTGTTTCTCGGTTATAGGGCCAACAAATGTTCCAGGGCACCACATAGTCAGATGTTTCAAGGTCTCTTTGTTAGTTTGATAGAAGCGACACATCAAGTCTAAGTTTGCATACTGAGACCAAAAACGTAGGCGCTCCTTAGTTGCCAAAACGTTAAGCCTGAAGTGCATATACAGAGTTCTCGTGTGTTGATCTGGAAAACAGGTTAGGTAATTTTGTAGCTGACCATATGCTCTAGCTTCTCCAGGGACATCCTTCATAGTTTTTAAGTTGCATGTGTTTATCCAATCTATTCTCCACATCTTCTTCTTGGCAAACTCTGGGTTGTCAATCCGGGTCTGCAAAGAGATGTCCTAGGTCTGTAATACTTCGAGACATAACCTGTTCCATTGGAATAGAATCGTTCGGGATTTTTCTTTATCAGGTTTATGCAGTAAGCAAAGTTGAGGTAGAGGATCCATTCGCATCATTTTTCTGAAAACACTTAAGATTCCAGGCAACTCTAGCTTGGATTGAAATATAGCCCAGTTCGAATTTTATACAGGTCGTTGGAGTCCCCTTAAGCAGATGTAGAATTCTAGACCAGAAGATGTTTTCAAGAGAGTTCCACAAATCATGGCCGCAGCCAAAAGCGTTTTCATCACCATATATCAGAGCAGGCACCACTTTTTGTTGGAAGAAGGTGACTGTTGGTTTTAAAGAAA
Source organism: Ambystoma mexicanum (assembly GCF_040938575.1). Lineage (NCBI taxonomy): Eukaryota > Metazoa > Chordata > Amphibia > Caudata > Ambystomatidae > Ambystoma > Ambystoma mexicanum. Next base: position 655,768,864 of record NC_090935.1, on the reverse strand, counting down.
AATGGCCAAATTTTCTATTAATCAATGAAGCCTGGCAAGCCAGCTGCCGGCATTTGTTTTTAGTCATCTCGACCCAAGGGGCATCATTCCTACTTGCACTGATTTTCATTCCTAAATAGGTGGCGTTCTTCACTATGGTAATAGGTTTTTTATCAAGGTACCAGGTGATTTTTTTCTTGTGTCCACTGTTACCCAGCAGTTTTTCAAGGATCATAATTTCACATTTTTGTTTATCAGTAGACCATTTGCTGTTAGGTACTTTTCAAGAGTGGTGAGCTTACGTTGGAGACCTATTGGCGTCAAGTCCATAAGGATGAGATCATCTGCGTAAACAAGGTAATCAATATGTGTACCATGAATTTTAGGTGGAAAGGTGGCTAGATCATTAAAGATCTCCTTGATATCTGATATAAACAGGTTGAAAATACTAGCTGCCAGTGGGCACCCCTGTTTAATCCCCCTATATGTGTTAATAGGGGCTGATAGTGAGCCTTTAAGGTCTAATCTGATCTTAATTGAAGTATTTACATGTAGCTCACGAATAGCGGCCAGAAGGCTAGGGGGACAATTCCACTCACTCAGTTTTTCCCATAGCAAGTCTCTGTTTATGCTATCAAAAGCGTGGGACAGATCTATTAGGGCCAAATAAACTTTAGAGTTCTATCGATGTGCTTCCATCTTCAATAGGTTTATTAACAGGAGATTCACCCCACACCCCACCCCCTTGACAAATCCTGCTTGTCTCGGGTCTACTCGGTTTGCATCAATAGACCACTTTAGAAGTTTCTGTTGCAGGAGGGTGGCATAGATTTTCCCTAATACATCCAACAAAGCAATTGGTCTGTAATTTTTTGGATTCGTCTGTCACCTTTTTTAAAAATTGGAACGATCACCGCAGACTTCCATGAATTTGGTGTACTAGGACATTTAACAATTCTGTGATACAGAGTGGTACAGAAGTCTGTCCATTCCTCCGGGTGATGTTTTATGGCAAAATTAGTCAGACCGACCGGGCCCGGCGCTCTGGAATCATGTACGTTCTTAATTACTTGCAAAATGTCTTCTCTGTGAAACATAATCTCCCAGTGGGACAAAATAGGAGCTTTCCATTCTTTGGTTGTTACATCATTACAGAAGAGGTCGGTATAAAAAGACTACCACTCGGCCTCCGAGACCAGATTTGCTTGGAGAGCATGTTGTGGAGCTAAATTGGTATTTATCAATCTCCAATAATCTGCAGAATTTTTGCTTGCCATTTTAGATAACATAAACTCAGCATCATTTTGTACCATGATGGCCTTATGGGACTTTAACCAGTTTTTATAGCCTTGCTTAAGAGATCATTTTTGATCATGTGCATTCTCCTTAGTGTCTCTCTGTGTGTTTCGTAGAGCTCGTCGCAAGGTTCTTTTCCTTTGAAGAATTTCTAGTTCGTATTTATGTTTAGGTGCAAAGTCAATGTGTTTTAGTTTGGAATTCCGCTCCTTATATTGTGTTAGCAAATGATTGTATTCTAATGACTCTGGATTCATTTTGAATTTGGAGGTGATGTTAGTTAAATCCTCAGTGTCAAGATATAAACGAATTCTGCATGCTCCAGTTCTTACCGCATGAAACCATTGCACTTTATCATGCTCGATACAGTTGGTAAAACATAGTCACCATGTCGCGATCACTGTGAATCATCTTAATCTCTAAACGGATAGTTCTCATATGAATGTTTCCAGACTCAAATATGTAGTCAAGGGTCGAGCTCTGTTCGCATCTTCTCCAAGTGGATTGGGCAGGGATGTCACCTGCTGTTTGCCCATTTAACATTGTCAGCCTACGAAGATCCATTTCTGTACACCATTGATTTGTTATTCGCACTTGATGGTTGTTAATTTTCTTTTTACTGCCAGGCAAGTTTTGGTGTGTAATACAATCAATGTTGGGATCACGCAAATTATTAGGTCAATCGGACTATCCTTTTGCGCTAAATCATCAATTATAGTTGTAACTTGGTCAACAAAGGAATCTGAGCCGGCAGCCAGGTGATTCCAATATAAATTGATAATACCCAATTTGGTCATATGCAACATTTCTTGCCTTGAAGAGCTGATCACCACCACCTGAATGAAAGGAGAAGGGTAAAAAAAGTTAACGATCCTAAAACCAGACTCTCTTTACCGCCACTAAGAGCCCAGCTATAGGTCTACCTTTAGGCTGCTTAATAGCTGGGTTAATCGCTATTTCGAATGCTTCAAGAATGGGAATTTCGTTGAGCCACGTTTCCTGTAAACAAATAAGATCTAGATCGAATGCCCACAAGGTTGTAAACAAATGCATGAAGCCCCTTGTGTTCCAAGATCCCATTGAACAGGTTAGAGGTTTTCTTTTGACCTGGCATTACTTGTGTGATGCGTTGTTCAACAAGCCGGGAATCCAGGACCAGTCGTTTCCCTTTGACAGCCAAGTTGGTGGTTTCTTCTCTATTTTCCAAATTTACCATAGCACTATCAGTTCCTTGGATTGTTATCCTTATAAGATCGTTCATTGGAACCTTGGCTAAGGATTCAGAATGTATAATACCAGTTAGTTGTGGAGCAATTTCCAGCAGAACAGCAGTTGTTGGTTGTGGCACTTCTGCATCTGTCCATTTAGTTCCACCATCAGAGGCTCTCAGCGCCGAACGGTTAGGTACTGCAGAAATATCAAACCCTACAGACATTAATATTGGACCTGCTTCTAGTAGAATATCTACTATGAGTTTCGATTGCAGATGAAGTATTACAGCGTCATTTTTGGTTTCGTTGAAGAATTCAACAATTTCCAGATCTCCAGATCCAATGGCTCGAAGACTTGGGGCGAGATGGCATAACCATAGAACATTGTGGCGATTTAGTATTAAGTCATCCGAAGATTTTATGTGTTCCAAGAGCACTTGATGTGAAGCTGAGATTTTTGGTGCAGCACTTATTGCTTGTTTGTCCTTCGCGTAATGAGAGACATTTTTACTGCTTTCCGACGTGATTTACCTATGTTTTATTGTGCCACGAAAGATGGACGCTGTTGCAGATCAAATTTGCGCTCAGGTTGTCTATCCTTCTGAGCATACGATATGGACGAGTAATTGGCTTGAGACTCATTGCAGCAGACAACTTTCTTTTGAGAGTCTGATGTTCTCAAATGGCCATCTATCCTAGTGGGCAGGGCAGCCAATTTCATTAGTCTTTCGCCCAGTGTCATAAAGGAAGGTTTGGCTTTAGGGAGACCATCGTGAAGAGACGGCAGCTGTTGAACTACTTGACAAATTCTTGGTACTTTGTTGCACAGGGAAGGATTTTTGCCTTCACCTGAATCTTCTCTTATTGCCGTTTCAGAGGCCAGGGCTACATTAGTTACAGCTTCAGTAACGGCAAGCGGTTGGGATACTTCGGACGATTTAGTAGTTGTGTTCGAGTTCCCCACCTCTAAAGCTTGACCCTCGGTGACACCACTTTGCATGGTAGCAGCAGATTTATCATCAACGTGCATGGATGAAGCGAACTTACTCAGTTGTTGGCCATCTACATCCTTATAAGTTGACATATTCATTAGATCTTCAGAAACATAACTGAGTCCTGAAGCCGACTCTACGGCCTCATCTGACAGTTATTTCTTTTGGACGATTCTTTGTTTCACAACTTTTCTCTTTGACAATAGTTCTGTTTACCGTCACATTTACGGTTTTGATGTTTCTTAGGAACTTTCGTGAGTCATTTCCTCGTTTCATTTTCTTCCTAGGTTGATTTTTTGACTTCTTTTCATTGACGCATCTTAGTTTGTTTTGATCAGTACGAGGTCTTAATGTGTTCGTCGGGTTCTTGAAGATTTCATAAAGATCTGGAGGAGTAACGTGATTGTCAGAATTTGTCAATATTGCTTCCTCACTGACCACTAGATCTTGAGGGCCAGGATTAGAGGTAGAAGCCGTTTGGGGATCCAGGAGTGCCAAATTTCCTGAAGATTGAGTTCCAGTAAGAATGTTCGCAGACTTCGTGGGCAATAACTTATCTTTCAGGTGCGTGGTGTTTGCTTGTAAAGGCACATTGGCTCTTGCTTCGTTGTCAACACATACGGCGGCAGTCGCGTCCTGCAAAGCAACTCCAGTAGGAGGCCACATGACTGACACATCTGTGGCCTCCAGCCCTAGTGCGACTTCTACTTGCATTGAGTTCTTTGTTGTTACTTCATTAGGCACAATATTTGTGAGTATAGTGCCCTGCGTGATTGAATCAGTTTCAGTGAAGATTTGGCGCTTAGGGCTACTAGAGAGAGACATACAGCTGTTTAGAGCTCCAGTAGTGCACCTTCCACAATTTTGTTTCGTCGCATCGCGCGTCTCAGTTTTTTGTTGAAAGAGATTTAACGCTTCTTTTGCCACCTCTGCCAGAAGTTTCTTGTCTAATTTGGCATTTTTGGTGCAGACCACCAGGGTGTCCAGAGCCCACTCCGTCCTCCAATGTTTCTTTATATGAATTATGTACTTTTGCAATAGACGTGTTGACCAGGCTGGAAAGATCTTTCATACTGCCATTCAGGGGGGTAATTGTTATAGCCAGTGACGACATTTTTGTTGCTTGGAGATCTTTCATTTTTTGCTCATGCGCCACAGCATTGTCGTCACCAACTTCTTTCCGTACACGGCACCTTTGACGATGTAGAAGCCGTCTAATTTTTAGAAATGGGCGTTCCATTATGGAAGAGTTGGTAGAAGAGGAATCCGATAATTCGTCAGTTGATGAGCAGTGAGCATCTAAAACCTCCTCGTTTGCAGGTAGGTCATCATTTGTAATGTCTGACATAGTTTTTGCCTTGGCATTTATCATTTTGGGTTTCTACATCTGAGAGCATCTGACCCTCGGCGATGTACTCAAGTCAGCTCTCCTTCGTTTGGAAAGAATCTTAAAGCACCAGCCTTGACTCCTTTGTTTTTTTTTTTAGCAGGAGCGGCTAGGATTAACAAGAGCCTCAGTCAACACGTTGCATGTCAAATTAGGTGTTCTTTCTTTATTTAAACGAGTGAGGTCTAAAAGAAGTTTATTAACAATGTCAAATGAATTTCTTCGGTTTTCATGCTGATACGAGTCATTTGAATCAGCTTTTGTAAAGGGCTGCTGCCATTGCGGCACATCATGATTATGCTCCCCAGACGGCTCTATTTCATCAGGCGATGGTAAGAAAACATTATCTATGATACCAGTAGGTGGAGCCACTTTTATTTATTTTTTTAACTTTTATTTTTGTTGACATAGGCAGATAGCATACACACATACATCGGAGCAGTAAAAACAAATGTGGTACACATATACATGGATACAAAGACTTATATGCAAGAGTAAGGCAACAGTGGTCAATCAATAGCATATCATGGGTCACCAAAAGTTTCAAACAGCTAACTGAGATGGCTGGGAGGACTCGTCCATCGAGGAAGTGTCATTTAAGCTATTTAGGTAGCTGTTGAAGGCGGACCAAATATTATGGGGACGGGAACGGATCGGGAGCATGCCCAGGAATTCTTCCTCGCAGTTTCAAGACCACGTGAGCAAATTCAGCCATTTTTGTTAAGTAGGGGGGGTCGAGCTCTTCCAACTCTGCAAGACACACTTCTTGGCCACCAAACAGCTCACATTCAGGAACTTAACCACATCTCTATGCTCCCCAAGCCCCCACACCCCAAACAGGACCCCCATCGGGTCGGGATCAACAGAGTCGGTGATTGCAGACAATGTCTCTATGATCTTACACCAGAATGTGGCCAGCTCTGGACAGGTCCAAAACATATGTAGGCGGTCGGCACCCTCTGTGCTGCAGCGAGGGCAGAGCCGTGGATCAGAGCGTGCAAACCTCGAAATTTTACATGGAGTTTAATACAGCCTGTTGAGCAATTTAAATTGTATGGTGCGATAACGGAAGTTCAGGAACACCCTTTTGGTATGAGAACACATCTTTTCCCACAGTTGGTCAGTGAGTTCCACCTCCAGCTCAGTGGCCCAGTCCTCCCGGGCCATGGATGGTTGGGGAGGAGCAGCAGTTAGTAAAAGTTTATGCAATGAAGAAACCACCCCTCGGGCGCCACCCGAATTAGCAATGTAGGCAATTCCAGGGGAGTCCTGGGGTTCATTAGGAAAGTCAGGCCACGCATTGCGGAAAGCAGCGCGGAGCCTGTAGAACTGCAGTAGCTCCATGACGGAACCAGAGTGCCCCGGCTTCCACGTCTGCAGTGTTATAAACTGCCCTTCTGGATAAAAATCAGTGAGGGCACGGTATCCCAGGGCCTCCCAGTGTCGTGCCAAAGCGATGTCATGCGTGGGTTCCAGCCCGGGAAGATTCCAGGCGGGGAGCCACTTGTAATATGGGTGGTGTTCGTCACAGGTTTCAAACAGCTGGCCCCAGGCCTGCACCATGGTCCGGACCGGATCAATGGGTGAATCCTGCTCATACCGTTTGTTTAGAATCAAAGACATTACATTAGTGCCTGCCACTGCCAGAACCACCAGCTTGACATGAGGACGGGGTGAGGGCCCAGGGTCCCATACCAGTATGATGCGAACTGTGCCTGTGATGCCGTCCAGTATCTTAGCAGGTCCGGGGCTGTGAAGCCCCCTCTGTCATAGGGCAAACACATGTCCGACCACTTCTTACGCACTGCGCCAGAATGCCATAGGAATTGTGCAAGCAATTTGTGCAGGTTCGCAAAGTATCTCCTACCTGGCCAAACCGGGACATTACTGAAAATGTATAGTAACTTGGGGAGCAGGATCATCTTCACCAGTGAGTCTACCAGCGAGTGACAGTGGAAGGGCGCGCCAGCGCGCAATTTTGGCCTCCGCTTGCTCCGCCACAGCTCGATAGTTGTCTGCGAGTAACTTATCTCTGGTCAGGGACACCTGGACCCCCAAGTACCTAATCCCCTGCGGTGACCAACGTAGCGGGTACTCAGTAGCGGGTTGTATCGTGGAGCCTGTAAGGGGAAAGATCTCAGATTTGGTGTAGTTTATAGTGAACCCAGAGTATGTACCTATACGGGTGATATCGCGTAAGATCGAGTCTAAATGGACAGCTGGGTCTCTTACGGAAAGTAACACATCGTCCGAGTACAGCGAGACAATCCCCGGGGCGTCTTTCAGCCTTATCCCTTTGCATGTGTGCCGTTCCCTGATGTAGTCGGCCATTGGCTCTATTGCCAGAGCGAATAAGATCGGAGAGAACGGGCATCCCCGTCGGGTGCTTCTAGAGAGGGAACAGAGCGGACGTTTGGGAGTTAACACGGACCCTCGCCACCGGGGAAGTGTACAGCAATTTAATATACGCTATCATGTTTGGCCCTATGCCCATAGTCTCCAATACCAACCAGGTATATTTCCACGACACTATATCGAAAGCCTTTTGGGCATCTAGCGTGACCGCCACTGCACTTGCACCCTGGTCTATGCGGGCCATGACATTGAGCAGCCTTCTAATATTGTGGGACGTCGACCTCCCAGGAACAAAACCTGATTGATCATCATGTACCATATAGGACATGACCGGAAGAAAGCGGTTGGCAAAGATTTTAGTGTCCAAATTCATTAATGAGAGGGGCCTGTAAGATCCACACTCATCAGCAGGTTTTCCAGGTTTGAGCAGAACTGTAATGACGGCCTCATGCAATGTCAGAGGAAGGGTGCCCAGCTGGAGCGATTCGTTCAAAACTTCCAGCAATTTGGGGGCCAGAATGGCCACATGCTCCTGATAAAACTGTCAGCCCGTCTGGACCAGGCGCTTTTCCCTTGGGGAAATTGGATATTGCCTGAACTATTTCAACCAGCAGTATGGGGGGAGTCTAATTGGTCTCTGGTTGCAGGGGAGATGATTGTCGTGAGGATCTGCTCGAGGAGGTCACGCATTTGGGACTTGCTGTGTTCAAGGGGCTGGGAGTATAGATCAGTGTAGAAGTCCGCAAAGACTTCCAGGATTTGTTGGTCGGTCCATCGTTCCGATCCCAGGCTATCCTTAACGCTGGTAATCTGTGTTTGACCCCATTCGCCCCTAGCCACTGCAGCCAGTGTCCTGCCAGGCCTGTCTCCTTCTCCATATTTGCGAGCTGCCTGTGGGTGACTGAAGTATTGAACTTCCCTGGTGGCTTGTTCATTAAAGAATTGGTGTTCCTCGCCAATTCGAGAGAGGGTGGCCGGGTCAACAGATGTAGGGTGCGTGCTCTCTAGTTCGCGTAATTTGGCTTCAGAGTGGGTAAGGGCCGCTCTTATGGCTTTGAGTACTCCCGCCTCCCTCGATATGGACATACCCCTGATGAAGACCTTAAAGGCCTCCCAAAGGACCCCCAGGGAAGTGGACTGGGATGAATTGAGCTCAAAGTAGGACTGTATGTTGGCAAGAATATCCGCCTTAAATACTATGTCCTATAGGGCCAGAGACTTGAAGCGCCATGAGTTGATTGTGGAGGCAGGGACTCCCAGGTTTACAGCCAACTGGATAGGTGAATGATCCGATAAGGTGCGTGCCAAGATCCGAGTCTCAACCACGCTCCCCAGGAGCGTACTAGACAAAAGGAACATATCAATTCTTTAGGAGCTGTCATGTACGGAGGAATAGTGTGTGTACTCACGCGCCTGTGGGTGCATCACCCGCCACGCGTCACTAATGTCAAGCGTCGCGCTATGCACTAGGAGTCTACGCGCTGCACTAGAAAGCAATCTGGGAGCAGTGCCTGTTCTGCCCAGTGTGGCGTCCAATATAAAGTTCATGTCCCCACCCCAAATGATCTGCACTCCCACATACCCCAATAATATAGTTACCACCCGGTCGACAAAGTCACTAGAGTCCACATTGGGGCCATACTTGTTAACCAGCAAGTATTCCCTGTTAGCTATTGCGCAATGTAGGATAACATATCTTCCCTCTGAGTCAATATAGTTCTTGTGGAGTACAAACTTGAGTGACCTGTGTATCATTGTCAATACCCCTCTGGTGCGCGTCGAGTAGGAGGTGAAATATCTGTTGGGACCCCACGATGGTGCCATGCATGTAGCCAAACGGCCCTGAGTGCGTTTCCTGCAAGAGCAACATTTTACAGCCATGCCTATTGGCGTAGGCCATAATTTTACGGGCTTTGGTGTAGTTGCTCAGACCCCGGACATTCCAGGACATCACTACTGTCGACATTTCAGAAACTAGGGTACATCCCACAACCTTTGTCGGAACTTAGCCAGTGATTTAAGGAAGCCCCTGCAGGGGTGCCCCGATGTCGCGTGTTCTGCCAATCCGCCCCGTCATTTACAATACAGTCCCACAGATCCCCAACATTACCACCCCCCACCCTCACTGCCCACCCCCAACTTGCAGTGGGAATTACCCCCCCCCCCCCAAAACATGTGCCACCAAATAGGACGACGCTCCCTAGGCAAGGGAGGTCGGAGGGCACTATCCAACGGGGATATGCCCATGCTCTGGCCTACCAACATTAATATCAAACCAAACATGAACATTGCAATCGCAGTGAGGTGTGCCGTTGCCGTGCGGACGGCATCTTGAGCATCGCATAAGACAGCGAGAGCCGTCAGGTCAGGTTCTGCGGTAAACGGATCTCAGGTCAGGTCAGGTCTCGAATTCAACAGTTCACAGATGGGATTAGATGGTAATGATAAAGTAGCAGGTGATCTTGGTCAGTTCCATGCTCTGTGCGAAGAACGAAGATTAATGTCCAAGGGACCAAGGGTAAGCCCCAGGTGGGATGACCTTTCACAGGATTTAGATTGCTGGGGTTGCAGTAAATTATTGCCATTGACCCATTCCAGTTGAGAAAAGGTAGTTATTAGATAAATCAGGCCGCTTTTAGGGTATGATATGTGAGGTCAATCTTCACCGCCGCGGTCACCGTCCGGAGCATGGAGCGGGATGTGTGATTCGATAAATTTCACCGCCTCTTCAGGCACAGTAAAGAAATATAGCTTGCCATTGTGTGTAATCTTAAGACGTGCAGGGAACAGGATGGCGTATGGTACTTTTCGTTCCCAAAGCAGTTTCTTGACCCCAAGGAATTGGCGTCTCTCCTGTTGCACTGCTATCGGTGTAGCCACTTCTGAGATGTACAGCGGTGAAGGGCCCAGTTTCTCCAGAGTACTATAGAATCTGGGTGCGGGGGACCTTGAACTAAAATCACCGCTTCCAGTCATACGTCCATAGAGGCAGCTTGTCTCCTTAGCGCTGGCCACGTCCACACGTGCCAGAAGCACACTCGGGCAAGCACCACAGACGCCGTTTGCGAGTGCCGGCGTGCACTCATTCAACGTGCGCCACGCCAACTCGCGCAGAGGAGCAATCACTCCGATCGAGAGATCAGAGACCATGGGAGCACCACCCGGATCAGCGGCCCGAATCTCACCGTCAGCGCCGCGAGCAGGGACATCCCCGCCAACTGGACGACTGCGCCCGCAGGTACGGCTTCCAAGGCATTTCCTTCATTTCTTACATTGTTCAATGGGGAATCAGTGGGAGTAACAACTGCGTGGGTGTGCGTGGCACTAAAAACATAGTCACTTACCGCAAGTGCAGACAATGCAGGAGCGGCATCTGGAGACACGAAGCACGCGTCCGGGGACTAGGCATTGTAGATTCCAGCTTCCGTTGAGCTTGTGTCTTCGCAAAAGAGCAGGGTTTTGTTGTGTTGCGCATAGTTCCAATTTCGGGCCACGGTGTAGGTGAGCTGAGGAGGAGGAGCCAGGGTTGGTCCAGGATTCCACGGACTTCCTCGGACTCCTCAGACTCTGCCAGACTCTGCAGGGGTAGGCAGGTTTTGAAGCTGGTCAGTCCCCAAAGTATGGAAACTATAGAGCTACTATCCGCAGTAGCAGCAGGAAAGCAGACTCACTCCTTCCACTCCTCAGACTCTGCCAGAATCTATAATAGTAGCTATCCCCAAAGAAGGGAAATACCCCTCAAAGCTAGTCATATCGCCCAATCTTCCTCATTAACGTGGACACAAAAATCGATTCAAGCATCCTAGCTGCCCGCCTGGCCCTGATCCTCCCGCATCAGGTCCACACCACCCACGTTGGATACTTAAGAGGCAGACAGGAGCAGGTAACATCTGAAAGACGCTCAACCTTATGGCCAACCTCAAAAATGCAGACTGCTCTCAGTTGACGCCGAAAAGGCTTTCGACCGCGTCGAGTGGCCCAACTTAAAGGCAGTGATGGAGTGGTCTGGTCTAGGTGAGGAATGGACTCAGGGTGCCAGAGCACTGTACCGTAACTCCACTGCAAAAGTCCTAGTTAACGGAATAGCCTTGCACCCTTTCGTGCTCACTCGTGGTACGGGACCAGGCTGCCCGCTATCCCCCTTATTATATGCCTTAGTGGTGGAACCCTTTGCCCAGGTGATTCGGTCCAACCCTTCTAGCCATGGGATGACACGGGAAAGGAAAGGAATGCAAGCTAGCAATGTTTGCTGATGATATCTTGATGTACCTCACACAGCCGAGAGACTCAATCCATGCCCTTTTTGAAAAATTGAGAGCGTACGGAGCACTCTCGGGATTCCAAGCTAACCTACAGAAATCAATGGCGGTCCCCATTAAAATGAAACACCGAAATTCTGATTGTGAAATGCAGCTTTCATGTGCATACGCAAGCTATTAGCTACGTGGGTGTGCAGATCACTGTTGCCTTAGCGGACCTCTTCGAAGCAAATTACATCCCCCCCTATGGAACACAATCAAGAACGACCTTAGTAGATGGGCCAAATTGCCCCTTTCCTGAGCGGCGCGGTTTACCTCAATAAAAATGAAAATTCTCCCCAGGCTTCTATTCTTCTTCCAGTCACTCCCAGTGATAGTCGCTGATGCCTTTCTAACGGAAATCAAACACACATTATTAGCATACCTCTGGGCAAACGCCAAACCGATAATCCTGTAGACTACCCTCATTTGGCCAAAGCAAATGGTAGGCATGGGATACCCTTATCTCTCAGAATACTACAATGCCTCAGAACTTAGGATCCTCTTAGATCACCTGTGGGGAAAACGCTGAAAAGCAATGGGTCGCTCTAGAAAACGCCTTATTTGCACCCGTGACACTAGGAGTGTTAATGGGTCCCCCTCTCTGCCATGTCCCGAAGAATACGCAAACACCCGGTCCTGTCAGTACTGTGGTTGCTGTGGTGGCCTTCCTGCCCCACGAGAGGTGTTACCACATGGCCGCCCCTCCCCCAAGCTGCATCTGGTCTCCTCCCATACGCGATCACCTGAGCAGATTGTCATGCTTCCAGCCCCGGTACGAGGTGGGTCTAATAAGGGCTGGACAAATGTGGAGAGAGGGAACGCACATTACTGTGGAGGGACTGGAAGAGGCCCTGTACAGTGTCACAAGACCCCCCCCCCCTTGCTTTATCTCTAGCTGAGAAGCATTCTTCAGGGTCCTCGCCGAGGCCTTTCTCTTAAACGCCCGATCACGCCATTCGAACAAATTCTCAGCACGCCCCGGTCCTCTGGGGTGCTGATAGCTGAGTTATACAAGGCTCTCGTAACCAGGGGTCGTCTCGCCCGCCATACATCAGAAACCATGTGGGAAACAGATCTAGACTTGAAAGACCAACCAGATGCCTGGAGAGCTATACACAAATCGGTGTGGAGCTAGTCTATATCCACACAGTACAAAATGCACGCCTTCTGATAAAATGGCATTACACCCCCCCCCCCCCCTGCGGCTGTCTCGGATGTTCCCAGGTACCCCAATACCCCCACCCCCTACTGCTGAAGGCAGTGTGGGGAGGTTTGCCACTATTGGCACCAATGGTGGAGATGCAGGAAAGTCAAAGGATATTGGAAGGGAAGGAAGTCCTGGGGTGGATCAGAGCAAATGACGGAATCACTAGGCCACACACTCCTTTAATACTGTTCGGGGTTGAATCGGATGGAGAGGATTCCTGCACAACGCTCTCACATGCCTCGAAACCTGCTCCTTGCAGCGAGAATGTGTCTAACGATCAAATGGAAAAGAGATATCCTGCCCACCAAAAGGAATGGCTCACAACTGCCCATTCAATTTACGAGATGTAAAGTCTTACAGCCACCCTACTGGAATACCGCACACAGATATGATTTGGCTACCCTTCTCAGAATATTACTCAGCATATTGGGACTCTATGAAACTATCTGAGTAGTAAATAAATGTGTTGCCCCCAATGCCCTATGCTACAATACCCAGGCGTACCGTCTTGCGACCAATTCTGAAGTCACTGTTATTGCAAACTTATTGTGGGAGTGTAGATGGCCACCAGTTATTTCACTGTTGTATTAATGCCTTTTGGGGTTGGTGTGGGGAGGGGGAAGGGCGAGTGGGAGGGGCTCCCTTCTGGATGGGGGCAGGGGGTGTCAACCAAATTCAGGTCTTAACAATGTAGACTAGTTTTCCTGCTTTATTCGTTGCTATGACCGCTACTGTGAAGTCAACAAACTAATAAAAACTATGTTTTAAAAAATAATTGCTTGGATTCCCCTTTTGAAGTAAATTGTGATGTTTCCTTAAATGTACTTCGAAGAAAGGAACCTGAATTTAAAAGTAGAAAGCTGACAAGAAAACCAGATTTTGTTGTTGCGGACTTAAAGTCCCATAATTCCCCAAGTACTGGGACAAGGAAGAGTGGTCAAGAGCAATGTTGCAGAAGTAGTCAGCTTGTTAATTCTAACGAGCCACAGGTAGAGAGGCTTAAAAGGCCCCCTCGGGTGCAGGACTTTCGGTGGAGGAGCAGCAGTAGTAGCAGAAGAGCACGTTGTTGGCAGTCCACGCAGAAGATGAAGGAAAGACAGGGCGCTGGGACCACAGTAAAGCAGATTCCAGCTGCAGGTCCTTAGAGGGTCCTCTTCCCCCTAAATCTGAGGTGCAGAGGTTGCGCAGCGTAAAAGAAGGCGTTCCCCCATGAGAACCGAAGTGCAGAGGTTGCACAGCAGGAAGCGTGCAGGATACTGTCTGGGAGCTGGTGTGCAGCCGAGGGGTCTCTAGAGCAAGTCGACCTCCATCACTGCATTGCGGGTAATAGTTATTTTATTTTTATTTGTTTATTTATATTGTGCTAGTAGCTCAGAAGCCTCGGGGCGCAGAAACACGAACACGAGGTAGAAATGTAGATCAGGACAAGACACGAGACAGGACGTGCATGCGAAAAGGCCTAAAAGTGAGATGGTCCTAGTTAAAGATGTGGGTTGTCACTTGTTTCCAGAAGCACACATAATTTGCTACCATTCTAATGTGTGCAGGGAGGTTGTTCCACAAACCAGCGGCTAGGATGGGGGAATGATTTTCCTGCGCCAAATTTGCGCTTGTGTGGAGCCACTGTGATCTTGTCCTGGTCTGACGATCTGAGTATTCTACTCGATGAGTAGAAGTAGATTTTGGACTTTTGCTGGTGCTTTCCCGTAGATGCATCTATGCGCCAGTGTTAAGGCCTTGAATTGGATTCTGTTTTCAATTTTAAGCCACTGTAGCTCTCTTCTTGTGTGTTCGGATCTAGTTTTTTTTCTTAATGATCCTCGCGGCGTTATTCTGAATGACTTGCTAGCTGTGGAGACATTGTTTGTTGGACCCCAGGACTAGTGCGTTGCCATAGTCCAGGCGTGATAGAATGGTGGCCCTTGCTATGGTAGCGCAGTTGTCTTCTGGCAAATGGGGGATGATGGCTTTTAGTAGTCTTAGGTAATAAGCGCATGTTTCTTTTTTATATACAGAGCTTTAGCTTCAGTCCCCAAAGGTGCTTCCAGCATCATTTGCAGGGTTTTGACTTTGGTCAAGACTTGTATTTGTGTGCCTTTTTATCTGGAACAAGCTATATGCCGGGGATAGTTTTGCTCTGGCTTGGTGAGAGCCAAATACCATGAGCTCAGTTTTTTTTGCTGTTCAAGCACATCCAGTTAGCGGAAGGCAACTTCAACGAGGAAGTCTCTGTTCGAAAGGCAGACCCTCCAGCTTATAGCAATTTTGCGACCCTGAAAATTGCCACAAAAATGGCCGTTAAAAAAAAGGGCAAAAACTGCTAAAACACCAATTTTTGCAAAAACACCTGTGCAAATGTCAGTTTTTGCAAAAACAATCATTTAAAAAAAACAACTCAAGGGCCCAGTTTCTCAAAACTATTTTTTACTCGACAAAAATGAAATGCGAAAAAATGTCATCACTTGCGCAAAATAAGAGTAGCCCAAATCAAAAAAAGTCATGCACCCATTCAGATGGCCCTTTTCACCCCTTTGCACAAATCGGGGGGTATTTCTGTGCCTTTAAAAGCGCTTTCCAAATTGACTTTTAAATGTGCAGAAATTGTAGGTAACCCTATGCACCCGCTTTGAAAAGGTGCATGGGGTGACAGGGTCTTGACTAACCACTAAAGTACTTTTAAGTGTGATGGCTGCTGTCTCACTTGCATTCTGTTCCTGAAACGGGATAGAAATGTGGGGTTTTCTGGGTCGCATTTGCGCTGCAGCTGAGCCTGGTGGAAATGAGCAGGTCTCCTTTGAGAATAAGGTGACCTGCTCTTTTCCAAAAATGGGTTATCTAAAAATGGCATATTCTCTGCTCTATTTTTAAATGCCCCTTTTTCTGAGGTTCTGCCCCAAAATCTACAGTTTTTCAACAAAAAAAAAAAATTGTCACAATGTGAGAGGAAAAGGAGAGAAAGGGGGAGTGATGGGTGAGTTGTGGAATAGTAGGCAAGAAAGCGGAGGGAGAGCAGTGGATCAGAGGTGGAAGTGGTGGGCAAGAGAGCAGAGAGGAAGCACTGGGGCGGTGGGTCAGAAATCAGAAAGGGATCGGAGGTACAGAAAGTAGTGGAAGCTTGGGCTCAGGGGGCGTCAAGGGGTAAAAAATAGAGGGGTTGGCTGAAAATATGCAGTGAGCTGTAGATTGGGAGAAAGGATGAGGTAAGAGTGCGATAGAATGCGAGAAACGATGCAAGATGCAGAAGTATCACAAAATAATGAAGGACTGTATACTGTGGGCGGAATTGGGGAGCGTAAGGTGTGAGTTGGGAATATGGTTTGGAGTTTGGCAGGGACTGTAGAGTGCAAATTGTGACTTGGCAGTGTGACAGAGCATGTGATTGTGTATGACTGAGTGAGAGGTTCAGGAATACAACCTGTGATGGGGAATTGATGAGATGTGAGGTGTGTTGGTGAGAGGGGTGTGTGGGTGTTGGGGGGGGGGGATTGGAGAATATTTTCAGCATTGCAACTTATAATGATCAAGACCGTTAATAATATTAAATAGTCATGCACATTAAACCAAAAAAGTAACAGAAACAAACCCTGTTCTCCCAAGCCAGAGCTAGGACTCTTCTCATCTAATTGATACAAAAGGTACATATGACGCCCTGGCTCCCTTGTAGCCTTGCACGCTGCCACTTTCCTGAGATGTGCCAATCTTGCAACCTCCAGTCAATAAAAAAAATGTGCTGCAAAAATGCTGCAATAAATAAAGGTGTCGCAAAATTCGACATTTTATGCCACATTATCCTGGAGCGTCTGAAAAGGAGCCAAAGCAGTTGAAATCCTGCAGCACGCGAAGGTATCAAAGATGGAAGCCAATGAGTGTTACTGTTCTAATTCCTTGCGTGAACATTGGCAGACAATAGCCAACGAGAACCACTCGCGTGTGAGCTAAATTGCTGTTAATCTGACTGATTGTCAGACAATGAATGCACCAAAAGAAACACTTGCGTATGAGAGAAACTGCCTGAAAAGTATTAATTGCATATTCAACTGAAGAAAGCAGCTGAAATGCTAATCACGTGTGCCTAAAAATGATTCTAAAGGCAAGGATAACTGAAGGATTGTGTTCAGCAGCAGAAAACATTGTAGCTTTGAAGTTGTTACTGAACTTTAAAATGTGAGTTCCAGGGAAAAATCAATCATTGGCCGAAGCCAAGAGTGGCACAAGCATCACCGAAAGCCAAGAGTAGTACACGCTTTACCCAAAGCCTAGAGGGGTACAAGCATTGTCTAAAGCCAAAAGAGACTAACACCAAGGCATGCCACCTATGGGACCAACAGGAAGAGAAGGGGCGAATGCAATGTCTTAGAGGGGTGCAGCTTGTTAATGGGGACGGTTCCCTAAACATTGAAGCTGGTATCAAAACTCAAATTGCCAAAGCCATAAGGAGGAAAGGTAGAATTACATCCTTAAAGGCATTTTGGTTGTTTGTGTTGCAGAAAGACAAAAGTAGCAAAGAGGCTGCCCTTCTGGAAGGTGAATGTGCTTACATGAAAGTGTTGAGGAGCACTCATGTGAATTTAGTCTTTTCTGAAAAGTTGTTGAAAGTCATAAAATTGCCAACTGCTGAAGCTGTGGTATACTTTTGGTTGTCAGGAGATTTAGAACTTCAGAAGCATTGTGGATTGCATAAAAGCTATCGGGCAGGCAAGTAGGCACGCATGGTGAATCCTTGTAGAAGTGGGCCTGGTATGAGAATAAACCAGGTGGAAGTGCTGTGAGGTTATCCTGACAAAAATACCAATTATGAATTATGTTGTTGAAAGCAGAGCTGAGAAGAGTGGACATTAAGAAGCTGTTTCTTTAAATCTTAGAAGCTCTGAAGCAAATTATCCTCACTTAGAATACAATTGATGCTGTTTGAGTGAGGGACAGATATCCTTTGTTAGAGTGCTTTCTTTAGTTTATTTTAGAAAGGTAAATCCTCGTCAGGGTAGGGATACTGAGGTGTTGATTGAAACTTATGAATTCATAAAATGGCATATTTTGAGAAATCTAAAAGTTGTACGCCTCACATTTCTGACGCCTTACATTAGTCACTACCTTCTAATCGTCGTCCTGGCTCCTTCTGCTCCTTCTATTACCATCTGCCTTCATGCCTCCACTGTGTCCATTCAATGCACTCCAGTCCTCCACCCACCAACTTCAACAACTCAAACTGACAAACTAGTATGTGTGGCTTATATAGGTGCTCTCCTGTCCCATGAGGTGGGACTTTTGCTGGGAGCTTACAGATGTGAAGGGTTAGGGGGCGGGGACTGTGATTGTTGCCATTGACTTCCTGTAGGTCAGAGCAAGGCTGTAACCCGAATGGGCATCCTGGATGACTTATCTGTAATGGGGCAGGTACAGTTGTTGGAGTTTTTGTCTGCTTGTAATTAAGCTTTGGTCAGACAAGGTTGTTTTGGAAGGGTGAGGAGTGTGTGCTTTCTCTTTTCCACCTCTCTAATATGATCTACATTCTCCCTCTTTTTAATATTAGAAAATGGGCAAGAATGCGTGCAAGACGCTAACAAATGTCAGTTGTACCGCACTACTTCCATGAAACGCAGGATAACAATAGAGAGAAAGGGGTGTAATAATTGCTGTCCAGAAAGCTTATTTTCTATAAAGACTTAATGCATATGGCAACAATATTTGAACCGTCACCAGACCAAGCCAAAACAAGTAGATAGTGGCAGGTGGGCTGGTCACAGGATTTGTTTTCTGCTACTCATCAGCTTTCTATGCATTTACCTTAACTTGGGAATATGGGGATTGTTTTTTGAACATGCATATTGCTTGCACACACCTTGCTATGTATTTGTCACTGTATCAAACTAGGTCTATTTTAATTGTCCAATATCCGCATGCATATCTAATGTCAATGAACATCACCTAGTTCATGCTTCACTACCACATTTGATCTTCTCTTCTGCCATCTTATCTACAACAATCAATGTTTGAATCTGTTCAGGGGTGTATTTTTATCAGTTGCGATCTTGGGGTACGTAAATTGCACAAGACCTCATAATCGAGACGTTTACAGTCTGTTTTATAGAACTGTGTAGGTTTTTAGTTTTAAAATGGTGTCTTGTGTGGCAAAAGCTCAGTTTTTTTGTTGTCATTGTAGGCCTGAAGAGAAAAGCACTGCTGAACCAGAAGATGAAGTGGAAGATGAGAACAGTGAGGGACCTCTCATGGTTCCCAGAGTCAAAGTAGCAGAAGATGGCACCATTATCCTTGATGAGGAGAGGTATTGCAATTTCTATAACCATACAGTCTTTATTGTAGCAGTGTCATTGCAGATATGTCATTTACCGTGTGAGAATGGTACAAGGAAAGAAGATTTATGATAATATCCAAACCTCACTCACAAACCATTCTTCATAATGGTCTGAAAAGTTGTCTCATGGGACTCATTGAATGGATTTTAGTCCCGGTCTAATACAATTCTGGAATACTGCTTCAGTGTTTTAAACCATGTTTTTGCATTCACCCCCCAAGTCAGAGGACAGTGCCATTTAACTTTATACAAAAGCCACCAACTTTCAGATAACAGGTTAGCTGTCAGTGAAATGCCACTGGCTTACCAAGAGGGATCATTGAATGGAGACTGATACTGCAAACCATAGTTTGCTTAGCAGGCTCACCTCCCTAGCCTCAAAGGTGGGTGTTCCCCCTACGGAAGACAGGACAAAGTCTGCACGTTCTTCAGTCATCTGATGCACAATCCACTTTCCTCCATACCTCAGGTGCATCTGTTCCGGCCAGGTGCATGTTGCAAAGCAGTGTTAAATAAAATAATAGAGCTGGTGCAGATGCAGTTCTTTATTTTGCATTCTTCCAGGTGATTATAAACTTAACGCGACCCCCAAAAATGTAGATTTTTATTTTATTTCACCCGATATATATATGTGGGGGGATGGGTATAATATATAAAGGATGAAAGGGGGGGGCTGTGGGCATCTCCCTCCCCTCATGGGTGAAAAGCAAAGTTTAAATAAAAAAACACATTTTTGAGGGTCGCAGTAATAACAGATATTTCTTCCTGCCACAATCACCAGTCCTTCAGACTATCAGTACTGGGAAACTGTTTCGAAAGGATTGTGTCCTTCTGCGTATTCCTTGCGGTATAATTATCCTTCCAGCTTCAGCTGCTTCGTAAACAAAAAAAATCAGACTGGGAGAGCTGTGTGCTGTCTCGTCGAGTTGATATCCCTCGAGGGCCTCAGTTCGACTGTCGACGTCATCATCAGTATAAATAGCGCACTCGGCGCCTGTTCAGTTTTTCCGAGATAACACTTCAAAGAATTACGGCACGCTTTGGTTCTTTAGTGAACTTCGTCAGCTAATTTTCTTCAACGAAAATGTCTTTCCCCCGTCGGATCCATCAATGCCTAAGAAGGGCTTCAAGAAGTGCCAAGATTGTGGATCGAAGATGTCGATCACCGACCCCCACCGCTTATGTCTGTGGTGTCTTTGTACTGGTCACTATACCTCCGACTAGAACTCCTGTCAGGCAATGACCGAAAAGGCTCTGAGGGAGCGTAAAGGTAAATTTGATGGTGGGGAGGTTGCCTTCGAAGTCTCCTTCGAAGAGCTCAAAAAGAAACACTGATAGTTGAGGGATTCTCCTCCACAGAAAAGATATCGATCAAGAAGTTGATTGCGCCATTCTTCTTCGAAGAAGAAGGCCAAGGAACTGCATCACAGGTCACTTTCGACCTCTAGTGATTTATCAGCTGAGGTAATCGGATGTCCAACTAAATTAGACTCCACAGCAAAATGGGATGCGTTTCATAAAGAAATGCTTAAAATCTTCAAGAATGCAGCCCCGACCCTCTGTCGATCTGCATCAAGACGACAAAGGAAGTCAAAGACTAAATCTTCGAAACCGAGCCGTAAGCCGGTACAGCATCGAGAAACATCTTGATCCAACAAGATATTGTCGAGGGCTTTGACAAGCCAGGAATCCAGTCCATCGAGGGTTCCTTCGCTGACACCGTCAGCGTCTGAGCTGCCGATGCCAGTGTCGAAGTCGATTCTGACAAAATCGACTCCGAAGTGGTTGACTATTACTTCAAAGTTGTCAAAGCCAACAGTAACCCAGGAAAAGGTTTCAAACCCTTGCCAAAGAAATACTTTTTTAAGTCTTTAACCTCCATTTATGAAGATAATGAAACTTCTGATAACACTCCACCATTTGGGTTCCAATATGGCACCCCTAATGTGCCAGATGAATTAATATCAGAAGAGTCTAGGTTAAGACATGTATGATAACCTTCAGTCAGCCAGTGGTTTAGATGCATCTCCCGATCTGTAATTCGGTAAACCAGGTCCTACCGAACACGCTGACTCCTCATATAGCAAGCTGATTAGCAAGGTGATTGTTTTTAGGTTGGAGTAGGCCTACTCCTTCTTTTGAGCAGGATGACCTGACAGATATTTTGGATGATGGTCCCCAAAAAGATCCAATTTTGCCATTTTACATTGCACTACAAAAAACGGTCTCAGCAAATTGGGAGACACCAGAGACTGCGGCTGCAGTGAATAACACTTTTGCTAGAAAGTATAGGCCATTCAGCAGCTACCCAGAGTGCTTACCAAAACGTCCAACACCAGAAAGCTTGGTGTTTCAAGCTGCTACATCTACTGAGCAATCGGCATACCCCTCACTCCTGATGGGGATAAGAGAGTGGATGCGTCTGCGAGAAAAATATTTACTGCTGGTAGTATGGCATTAAAGTCAGCTAACGCAACTTGTACCTTGTCAAGGTTTACGTTTTAGCCTGTGGGACTGCATAGCTATGGCAGCTGAACACATCCCGGAAGGTGAAGGTGAATAAAGAGACTGCTTCCTGGCTATCAAGGAAGGTAAGGCGGCAATGGGTGAATGCCTCCAGTCAGGTCTGGATACTGCTGACAGCATCAGCAGATCCATGGCAACTAGCACAGTGTTGCACAGTGTTGCACAGATTTGCGTAGTTGATGTCCGGATTTGCACCAGATGCCCTTTGGCGGTTCAAAGCTGTTTGGCAGCAAGGCTGATGAGAGTTTGGAAAAGCTGCAGACCTCGAAAGCGGCGGCTAAATCCCTTAGCGCTGCCATTAGACAGCCTCACACCCCTACGCTGGTTCATCTTCTTGGAGGGGGTAAGGCCTTTCGATTCTACTCCTCAATTGGAAGAGGACAAGCCAGTCCAAGAGGCCGGAGAAGATTCCCTCGTGGTGAACGAGGGAGAGGTGCTAAACCAGCACAAGCAGCAGCAGTTTTACCATTTGCTGCCGCTTGAGCCCCCTCAAAACCACTCTGAGGCCTTGACTCACAAGGCCCTGGTGGGAGGTAGACTTACTTAGCATCTAAAATAATGGCGGGGCATTTCTTCAGATGCTTGGGTACTGGAAACTGTAGCCCAAGGTTACTGCCTTCCTTTTCAAAAAAGGCCTCTGGATCATCCAATGGGAAAAAAAACTCTTTCAAAGTTCTGTATCTGCTCCTTGTGCAGGAAATTTTGACCCTGCTAGAGAGAGTTGCTATATTACAGTACCTGTGGCAGAAAGGAGCAAGGGTTGGTACTCCCCATACTAATTCCCAAAAAAGGACAAAGGATTGAGACCCATCTTTGACTTAAGAAACTTGAACACGTTTCTCAAGTTTCCTATCCATCTCAAGCACAAAGTACCTGAGGTTCATGGTTGGCAGTTCTCATTATCAGTTTCAAGTCCTGCCATTCGGGCTGACCTCCGCCCGATGTGTGTCCCCCAACTTAATGACGGTGGTGTCAGCGAGTCTCAGGAGTGGTGCATTCATGTTATCCCTACTTGGACGATTGGCTGATCAGGGCACGTTCCCCCGAACAAGCCCGGGAACATCTCAGCCTAACCCGCCACTCTCTCCACAGACTGGGCTTCTCCCTCAATTACAAGAAGTGCCACATTATACCATCTGAAAGACTCCCAATTTATTGGAGCAGTCTGGGATGCTTCCTCGAGGAAAGCCTCACCACATAAGGTGAGAGCTCAACATATTCTGCAGATGGTCACCAAATTCCAGAGGGGCCAGCATCTTCCAGCCATTTTTTTTAAATTTTTTTTTAGGTTGCTCTGTCTCATTGCATCATGCATTTTTCTGGTGCCAGAGGCTTGCTTCAGAATGAGATCCCTCCAATTGGCTTGCAGGACTCCATGGTCCCAATTCTCAGGCAGAATGTCAGACCACCTGAAAGTTCCAAGCAGAGTCTCCCAGGACCTTCTATGGTGGGCTTCCAAGGACAACATTCTGAAGGGATAATCTTTTTGGCAACCATGGCCGGAGATAACTGTAATGACGGATGCCTCACATACGGGGTGGGGAGCCCACGCCAATGAGCTGAAAATCAGCGGTCGTTGGTATCCATCGGAGTCCAAACTACACATCAACCTTTTGGAGCTGAGTGCAATCAAACAAGCGCTGACGCCCTTTCTGTCCTCTGTATGGGTAAAGAATGTCATGATAATTACGGACAACATAGTGGCCATGCACTACCGCAACAAGAAAGGAGTCGTAGGGTCATTACCACTCTGCAGAGAAGCAATTCAGCTTTGGTTCTGAGCAAGTCGAGAAGGAATCTCTCCATCTGCAGTTCACCTAGCTGGAGAGGGGAACGTGGCAGCGGATCCTGTGAGCAGGCAGAACAGTCTCCCATGAGCAGGAACTAGCTCAGGAAGTCCACCCTTTGGGGAACACCGCAAGTGGATCTGTCTGCGACCAGTGTCAAACGGAAGTGCGACCTGTACTGCTGCAGGCAATTTCCCCCAAGAGGAGGTCTTGGAGACGCGTTCGTAGTGGACTGGGAGTTTCCACTCCTGTACGAGTTTCCTCCAGTCCCTGTAATTCTTCATGCGATCAGGAGGTTGAGCAAGTTCGGGAAATCCATGATCCTAATTGCTCTGGATTGTGCCAGGAGGACATGTTCATCTGCCCTCCAATGGGTTGGTCTTCCACAAAGAGAGGGACCGTCTCTCGCGAGAGGAGGGTCGGGTTCTCCATCCAGAGGTCAAGACTCTCAACCTTCACGCATTGTTTCTGAGAGGCTGAGATGCAAGGATTGGGACCTCCCGGATTTCGTAATGGAGATCTTGCGTTGGGCCAGAAGGCCAGCAACAACATCCTTTTGCCGTTGGAACAAGTTCAGCAGTTGGTGCAGGGCTAAGAATGGATCCCTTTAAATGTGACACACCTATGGTGCTTTATTTTTTGTTAAATTTGGCGTATCTGGGGCTCAGATTGGAACAATTAAAGGTTACCTGGCGAAGCTATGTATTTTCAAGCACTCATCAGAGGAGAATTCATATTTTAAAATCACTCTGATTGTTCAATTCCTAAAGGGTCTTACTAATGTATTTCCACCAGTTCATTTCAAAGTCCCTGTATGGAATCTTAACCTGGTGTTAAAATGTATAACATGCATTCCTTTTGAGCCTATACACTTGTTAGGGAGAATTCTCTGAAATGTGCTAATTCCCTTTTACCTTCGAGACCCTCAGCACTTTTGCTGGACTTTAGCACCTTTAATATTTATCCTGGAGAGAGTGAGACCTTTTTCCCACTCACTCATGCATTTTTTGTTTAATTTTAACTGTTTCTTTTGGTTGTGGAGTCTGACAAACTCCATAGGCATCACCCTTTACATTGTGACACACCGCACCTTCAGTGCAGTGACACAGGGAAGTCTTTCAGATTTCCCAAAGGTTTATATACCTTCTCTTGGATAAACTACTGTTTCCAAGAGCAGTGAAGTGAAATTGATTTTACTTACGTTTTGTAACTTTCTAGACCCAGCACACACTACCTTGCAATAGGGTGCTGAGGGGTTACTTCTAATTCCCTTTGTTTAGTTTCTCATGTAACATTTTTATGTTACCCTTTCCACAATAAATGTCTGGTGGCAGTGGTTTACTTTTTCCTACCATTGTTTTTCTACCGCGGGCTGCAATTGCAGCTTCAGTAAAGCACGCATGGGTGCACATTTTGTCAAAATGGAACGATTCTCTTTTTTTGCCATTTCTTGTTGGAAAGGTCCTTCTTGAGATTGACTCTGCGCGCCAAACCAAGTTTGGCAGTGTGTCTGGCAGGGGCAGGAAGTGAGGGAGGGGCCTGAAACTCCCTATGCTTAATCCCCTTGGTTACAGCAATGCACCCAAAGGTGATTGGTTGGCTGGCTGTCCTTGGTGGACAGCCACCCTGCTTTGCGATTGACAGCTAGGCTGCAAATGAATGGGAGAAACCTGCATAAAATGCAAGGTGTTTTGCTTGGAAGGCTGAGTCGACCACTGGACTAAGGAATCCAAAGAAGAACTTGGAAGAGATGCCTGCTGCAACTGCTGGACCATTGCTTTGCACGGTGAAGCCCTGCTGCAGTGCTGAAGCTCTGAATTCGCCTCGACTAGAGAAGCCCTGCAAAGGATGATTTCTCCCCTTGGGTTGGTGGGACCAATCGACCCCAAGACAAGCTCATCTGGAAAGCCTCCTGGTGCTGGCTGTACTTCCATTGCTGCTGCAGGAACCGATTGACAGGGAGAGGAAAACCAGAATCGAGTGAGTGTCTTTAAGCCGCACCTCAGCTCCAGGAAGACCCTCCGGACTCCCAACAGTGCTGGACCCCAAATGCGAGGAAAGTCAATAGTGGTATCCAAGAACGGCAGTGTTGCTATTTGCGAGAGGCACGAGAAGCTGAAACCGCGATGTGCTGCTGATCTGAAGTTTGCCCATTGCTGCCGCCGACCTTCAATTCATAGTGCAGGAGTCCCCAGACTTCCTCCTTTTTGTCCCCACGACTGAGGCCCTGGAACACAGGAACTCCAGACCTACAACTGGAACAGAAGCCAGCTGGAACCAATTTCTTCAGACCTAAGGTACTGTAAACTAAGGGGTTGCTTACCTCTTGTTGTGTAGCCTTGCTAGCTCTCAGTTGAGACTTGCCTTGGTAGCTTTTGCAGAGTTCTTTGCAGCTTTGCCCCTCACAAGCCTCCCAGCTTGTGGCCCTACAGTGATTTCATTTTCTACAAAGACTTCTAAAACATTGTGCAAGACTTTCAAGAAGTGCTTCAGCTCCCCTAGACTTTGCTCAACTAACATTTGCTGTCCTGGTTACCTGAAAGACCCTTCTTACCTCTGACCTTGTGCTTTAACTAGCCCTCAACAAAAGTCACACATTCTGTAAATTGTGTAGCTGGGAAAGGGTTAATTTACTTTGCATTGGGGGTTCAAAAGTACTTACCTGCTTAAGAATATTTGTTAACCTTTGTTTTATTCCCAAACCACCTCCTTTTGACACCAAACTGCTCTAAATGTACCAGTGATATATCAATGCCCACAGTGTCCTAGTTATTTAAGTCACCTCAGGGTGTAGGAATTGTCTGTGTGCCATCCCAAATGTGTAGCTACTGATTTATTGAAACTAAGTCTGTATTTCGAGGGTATTGGGTCCTCTGACGTATTCCATATCTGACAGATAATGTCCACAGCTGTGCTGCTTTGGAAAATTTTCGGCGCCCTGCGTCGATGCGCCGTCCCCGAGGACCTCCTCCGACGTCACCCGATGTGATAAGTAGGACGCACGACGCCTGTATCCTCAGTTCCGTTTTTTCCGCGAACGTGTTGCTTCATGAATCTCGGTACGCCTCGACTCTTTGGAGTTTGTTGTATTCTTCTCGGTTCTTTGAACCTGTTCGGTTTTTGTGAAAACCTGTTCGTGACGATGTCTACCTCGTCTTCAACCCCGCGTCGGGGCTTCAAAAAATGCGGGTACTGTGGGTCCAAGATGTCGGTAAGACTCGCACGACGCCTGCCTCTGGTGCCTCGGGGAGGCCCACGACACGGACGACTGTCGACTGCCAGTCGCTCACGGCCAAGTCCTTGCGGGAGCGCAAGAAGTTGTCAGTAGGTAGGGTGTCTAATCCCAGGAAGTCTAGGTCTTCGGGGCTTTCAACAGATGATTCGAGAGGCGACTCTCCGCATCATCGTCGGAGGTCCAGTGGGTCTCCTTCCAGGAGTCGGTCTCGCCACTCCTCTGCCTCTTCGAGGCATTCCTGCAAGCCCCGGCCTCGGTCCCCTTCCCCGTCCTCTTCCGAGGACTCCGCCCGTCGGCGGGTCGCTTCTCCCACCATGCAAGCGACACCAGAGGAATGGGCTTCCTTCAGGAAGATGTTGGCGATCCTTGAATCGCAGTGTACCAGTCCGTCCGCGCCTCCGAGTGGGGTCGGTCGAGAGACACCGCTCGCACGCCTTCGGGCTCGGGTGGTCGGCACGGTTCGCGGGAGAGGTCCCGCTCGGACAAGGGTAACTGTTCTCGCCATGCTCGTTCCAAGTCCCGGTCCTCGACGCGCTCGAGACCGCGTGATCGTGTGCCGTCTTCGAGGAAGACGTTGACGCATGTGGCGCCGAGGTCGTCAACGCCCTCTCTCGAGGCTCCGCTTTCGAGGGGGTCGTCGGCGCTGTCGGCGCCTAGGTCGTCGAAGGACATGCTCGGAGCCCTGGCTTCGAGGCCTGTGTCAACGCCGCCAGTGCTGGCGGCTCTGCGGCTGACGTCGATGCCGAATCTCTCGATGCTGACTCGTTCGGCGCCCTCGACGCCTTTCGAGGCAGTGGTGTCGGAAGGGCCCCGTGGCACAGGGGTAGCCCCTAGAAAGGCTCTCGCTAAGGTCAGGCATAGCTTTGGTCCCCAGGTGTCTTCCTCTCACTGCCTGGAGTACATTTCAGAGGGTGATGAGGGTGATGAGGGCTCTGAGGGCTTGGTTCCGGTTACGATGCCTGATGAGCTTCTCTCGGGCCATAGCCAATTTGATGACCTGAGGCAGTCACTGCATGATGCCAGAGGACTGGACACCTTTCCGGAGGTGGAGTTTTGTAGGCCGGAGCCTGGCACTCATGCCGATTCTTCGTATCGGCGCCTTATGTCTCGGGTCACCGAGTACTTGGGATGGTCGGCTCCCCCAGGGGAGTTTGTTCAGGATGATCTCACGGACATCCTTGATCTTGGTCCCCCCCCACTGACCCGGTACTTCTGTTTCATATGGCTCTGCAGAGAAGGGTGGCGGCGGCTTGCCCACTGCCGGGAGTCTCTCCGGAGCAGGGCAAGTCTTTGTAGCGAAAATACCGTCCAGCCAGTAGCGACCCCTGCTACTTGTCCAGGCACCCCACTCCGGAGAGTTTGGTGGTGCAGGCGGCTACGGCCCCGGCAAAGCAGGCGTCGTATCCTACCATCCCTCCGGATAGGGACGACAAACGTTTTGATGGCTGGGCAGAGAAAGTGTTTTCTTCAGGCGGCCACCTCCGTATGTGCCTTGTCTCGTTTCACACACACACTCTGTGGAACTGTGTTGCATTAGCGGCTGAACATATTCCCGAAGGGGATGAACGGGATGGTTTCCTTGCTATGGTTTAGGATGGCAAGGATGCCATGTGTGAGGCCGTTCAGTCGGGTTTGGACATGGCAGATTGTGTCAGCCAGTCCATGGTGGCGAGCTCCGTAATTCGCGGGTTTGCGTGGTTGCGGAAGTCGGGGTTCGCTTCTGATGTGCAGTCCTGGCTCCTCAACATGCCCTTTGACGGTGAACATCTTTTTGGCAGCAAGGCTGACGAGAGCCTTGAAAGGTTGCAGACCTCCAAAGATGCAGCAAAGTTGTTGGGCACTGCAGTTCGACAACCTCCGTCTTTTCGTCCTAGGGGACTACAATGGAGGGGTGGTTCCTTTCGTATTACTCGTCCTTCAGTAAAGCGAGAGGAGCTGTCAGTTAAAGGGGTCACCGTAAGAGTGTCAGAGGTGGAAAACCGGGTACTTGAGGTGCCAAGGCCGCTCAGGCAGTTGCCTCTTTGCCCTCAGGCAACGCTGCTGCCACTCGGTCATGAGGCCAGGTCCCATGGTTCGCCGGTTGGGGGGGGAAGGCTGGCGCAGCATCTTGTAGAGTGGCTTGCCATTACTTCAGATGTGTGGGTTCTGGAGATCATAACCCACGGCTACTGTCTTCACTTTCGGCAGAGGCCTCACGACAATCCACCTGGGAACCTCTTTGAAGAGTCTGGATCCGCTCCTTGCGCAGGAAATTCAAGCCCTGCTGGAGAAAGGCACCATAGAACTGGTGCCTGTAGCGGAGAAGAACAAGGGATGGTATTCCCCTTATTTTTTGATTTCGAAGAAAGACGGGGGATTGAGACCCATCATGGACTTGCGCGGTTTGAACAAACTCTTCAGGAAGGACAAGTTCAAGATGGTTACTCTCTCTCAAGTCCTCCAGGCCCTTCAACTTCAGGACTGGTTGGTGTCTCTTGACCTCAAGGACGCTTACTTCCATGTGCCGATCCATCCCAAGCACAAGAAGTACCTGAGGTTCGCGGTTGGCGACTCGCACTTTCAGTTTCGGGTCCTGCCTTTCGGATTGACCTCCGCCCGAGGGTTTTCACCAAGCTCATGATGGCGCATCTCAGGAAAGGGGTGATTCACGTCTACCCCTACCTGGACGATTGGTTGATCAGGGGGAGCTCTCCCGAGCAAGTCCTGGATCATCTGTCCGTCACCTGCCACTCCCTTCACAAGCTGGGCTTCTCCCTCAATTTAAAGAAGTCCCATTTGACGCCAACACAGCGGCTCCAGTACATCGGAGCAGTGCTCGACACATCCCTGGGGCTGTGTTTTCCTCCCCAGATGAGGGCTCTTCACATTCAGCAGATGGTACACAAGTTTCAACTTGCCCAGACGCTCCCGGCGTTCGAGTTCTTGAGGTTGCTCGGCCTCATGGCATCCTGCATTCTTCTGGTGCCAGAGGCTCGTCTGCGGATGAGATCTTTGCAGTGGGCACTCAAGATGCAGTGGTTGCAATCTTCCGGCAGGATGTTGGACCCTGTTCAGGTGCCGCCCTCGGTCGCCCAGGACCTTCTGTGGTGGGCTGTCGAAGGCAATCGGATGAAGGGGGCCCCGTTTTGGCTTCCCTGACCGGAGGTGACAATCGTGACGGACGCATCCCTCAAGGGATGGGGAGCTCATGCCAACGAGTTGACGGCGGTCGTTGGTCTCCGGAGTCCAGACTCCATATCAATCTGTTGGAGCTGGGGGCCGTCAGGCTAGCCCTGAAGGCTTTTCTGCCGACAGTGCGAGGAAAGAGTGTCCTGATCCTAACGGACAACACGGTGGCCATGCACTACCTCAACAAAAAGGATGGGCAGGGTCACTTCTTCTGTGCAGGGAGGCGATGCAGCTAGAGTTCTGGGACTTCCAGCAGGAAGTTTCGATCTCGGCTGTTCATCTGGCCGGGGACGACAACGAGACGGCGGATGCTCTGAGCAGGCAGAGCACGATCTCTCACGAGTGGGAGCTTGCCCAGGAGATTCTCCTGGAGATCTTCGCCCTTTGGGGGACCCCTCAAGTGGATCTCTTCGCCTCCAGTGTCAACCAGAAGTGCGAGAAATTCTGCTCACGGGAATTTCCTCTGATACGAGCATTAGGAGATGCGTTGGTAGTGGATTGGTCATTCCCACTGCTGTACGAGTTTCCTCCAGTCCCTGTCATTCCTCAAGTGTTGCAGAGGTTACGAAGGTTCGGTTCCCGGATGATCCTCATTGCTCCGGCGTGGGCTCGGAGGACGTGGTACCCGGACCTTCTCGACTTTTCCATCTGCCCTCTCCGTCGTCTTCCCTACCGAGACGATCTGCTCTCACGAGAGGGGGGGTCAGGTTCTCCATCCAGAGGTCAGATCCCTCAACCTTCACGCTTGGCTTCTGAAAGGTTGAGGTATAAGGATTGGGACCTCCCTGAAGACGTGATGGAGGTGTTGCTTTCGGCCAGACGGCCAGCAACAAAGTCTCTGTACCATTGGCGTAAATTCTGTGACTGGTGCAGAGTTAAGAATGTGGATCCTTTTGAATGTGACATTCCCATGGTTCTGTCTTTTTTGCTTTCTTTGGCCCACGGGGGCTTCCAAGTGGGTACCATTAAAGGTTACCTGGCGGCGCTGTCCATATTTAAGCGCTCGTCTGAAGAATGTTCCTATTTTAAGATTCCTTTAATTTCTCAGTTTTTGAAAGGGCTCACTAATGTGTTCCCTCCGTCACCTTTTCTGGTGCCCGGTTGGGATTTGAACCTTGTTCTTAAGTTTCTTATGGGTGCTCCGTTTGAGCCTTTGCATTCTTTCCCTTTGAGACTGTTAACTCTTAAAACTGTGTTTTTGGTTGCGGTTACTTCTGCTCGCAGAGTGAGTGAGTTACAGGCACTTTCAGTTAAGCCACCCTTCACTGTGTTTCATAAGGGCAGGGTTGTCCTTCGAGTTGGTCCTTCCTTTCTTCCGAAGGTGGTTTCGGAATTTCATTTGGGCTAGAAGGTTATTCTTCTGGCATTCTATCCTCCTCCGCATTCTGGTAAGGAAGAGGAGAGGCTCCATAGGCTTGATCCTAGGAGAGCGTTGAGCTTTTATATTTCACGCATGTCCCGGGTCAGAGTGGACGATCAACTCTTCATTGGTTACGCTGGAAAGCGTTTGGGACTAGCTGTGACGAAACAGACTTTGTCTCGTTGGATTATTTTGGCTATTTCTGAGTGTTAACGCTTGGCGGGTAAGGACCCGCTGGCTTGCGGGCCCATTCTACCAGGGGTATGGCTGCATCTACTGCCCTACAGAGGGGTGTTCCTATTCGTAACATCTGTGATGCAGCCACCTGGGCTTCTGTACATACATTTGTACGTCACTACTCCCTCGATTCCATCTGAGGACAGGATCTGGCCTTTAGCAAGGCAGTCCTTTATTCCGCAATTTGATTGGGCAAGCTAAATTTGTGTTCTAAATTCTTTTCCCACCTCCTTGCTTTGGTACTGCTTTGGGAGTCTGTCAAAGATATGGAATACGTCGGAGGACCCAATCCCTTCGAAGAACAAGTTACTCTCTTACCTGGTAACGTTCTTTCTATGGGATGGTCCGACGACTTATTCCATATCGCTCCCTCCCTACCTTCCCCGCTGCAGAATTTCTTATGCGATTGCAGCTTACGTTTCCGCAAGGCCTTGTGTGTCTGACTGGCAGAAGACTGGTGGCACACATTCTGGGGGGAAAAAACTACAACTGAGGCTACGGGCGTCGTGCGTCCTACTTATCACATCGGGTGACGTCGGCCATCGGAGGAGGTCCTCGGGGACGGCGCATCGACATCGACGTAGGACGCAGACGCTGTAAATTTTCCGAAGCAGCACAGCTGTGGTGATTACTGTCAAAGATATGGAATACCTCGTCGGACCATCCCATCGAAAGAACGTTACCAGGTAAGAGAGTAACTTGTTCTTCTATCGACCTGTCTATCCTGGAAAGGAGGAGGAAAGATTACATAGGCTGGACCCAAGAAGGGCTCTCAGTTTTTATATATCAAGAATGGCTACATTTTATCAAAATGACCAATTATTCATTGGCTATACAGGCCCTAAATTGGGTTTAACTGTTACAAAACAGACCCTATCCTGATGTATCATCCTGGCTATTGCGGAATGTTAGAGGTTAGCAGGCAAAGATGGCTTGAGAGCACATTCCGCAAGGTGTATGGCAATCTGCTGCTCTTTAGAGAGGTGTCCCAGTCAAAGACATTTGTTCAGCGGCCACTTGGTCGTCTATTCACACGTTTGTAAAACTTTATTGCCTGGTTTCATCTTCCATTTAGGAAAGACAGTTTGAAAAAGCAGTCCTTCATTCAGTCCATGACAACTGTTAAAACAAAATGTAATTCATACTCCCACCACCAAATTATTACTTCTTTCAGAGTCTATCATAAGATGAGAAATACGTGGGAGGACACAATCCATTTGAAGAACCAGTTACTTACCCCTGGTAACGTTCTCATCGCCCCTCCCAGCCTACTGCGCTGTAGAATGTAGAAAACAGAACTGAAGCCAACAAACGCTGCGTGCACTAGTTATACTGATGATGACATCGACAGCCGAACAGAGGCCCTCGAGGGACATGGACTTGACGAGACGGCACACAGCGCCCCCAGTCACAAAGGAAATTCTGAAGCAGCTGAAGCTGGAAGGATGTTTATCATAAAATGAGGAATACTTGGGAGGAACATCCAATCAAAAGAACGTTACCAGGTGAAAGTAACTTTTTTAAATCTTGCACAATGCATCTTACAGTGCAGTGCAATGGGAGTATTTTGCCACCCTAAAAGGGGGTAGGACTGTCTGGTCCCATTCCATTCCACATCCGTGGTGCCAGAGAGTCTAGTCTAGGTGTGGGCACGAGTGAAATGAGTTGTTGTTCCTAGCTGGACAACTACTAGCTGTTTGTATGGTACAGATCCTTACCATTGGTGGGCTTGACCTTGCTTCCATGCTGGATTTTGGATATGAGAAGAACTCCTGCTGAAATTTCTTCAGATCTTTGTTGGAGCCGAGAATCCATCGGAGGAGAAGAACGCACTGAACATCCAAAGAAGACTCCCGAAGACGACCTTCGAAGAGGCCTTTCATCCCTTCCTGAATCTTGCCCAGTGAATTCCTGGTGGACTACATGATCTCTGTGACGAATCAAGGGTATTTGTCCCTTCTTCCCCAAGGGGTAGCTACCCCCTTTGAGGTTATGGTGCAGAGTCCGCCCTGCAAAACCCTCCCTAGGGGTCTGGGCAAGTGGGACCTCACTGGGAGTGACTCCCCCATGAGGGAAAGGACACTAGTTCCCATGAGGATCTCCCTAGACCAAGAACCATATCAGAATATATGGGACTGCCTGCTATGAAAAATGTGGCCTCCTTACTTTTGGCTTCAGGCAATGCTGAAGCGAACCAGTCATCAAAAGGAAAAGATGTCTCTTTAAGAAGAGACGTGTATTGAAATTGGACGAGTGTATTACGATAGGGGGGTGAGTATGGTGCACAGGGGAAGCCGCCTGACGTAAGCGCTCA
Source organism: Ambystoma mexicanum (assembly GCF_040938575.1). NCBI lineage: Eukaryota > Metazoa > Chordata > Amphibia > Caudata > Ambystomatidae > Ambystoma > Ambystoma mexicanum. The sequence goes on along the minus strand of NC_090935.1, from coordinate 655,735,196 downwards.
AGCTGCAGAGCCTGCATCTTTTGGATAGGCGAAGAATGTCAACTTGAGACGCCGGAGGGTCGACGAGTCAAGCAATGGGGCAGCCGGAAGGAAGAGGCTCATGAGCAAGCTGGTGGCGTGACCACAACCTTATCGTGGTGGGCGAGATTCCTGGCTAATGATGCCAAGACCATCGGAACCAGGAGTGTTGACAGCTCCCCAAAGCCAGTGTCCATAGACAGCAGCAGCCTGCAAGGAAGCTGAGAACAGAACGCCAGTGAAACCAGAGACCAACAAGCCAGAGAACCAAGTTGTTTATCCGAGAGTGCTGAGACCTGGAAGGTTCTCCTGCATACACAAAGGTAATGGGAGAACCGGAAACGCGTGAGGCCGCCGGGGCATTGGTGTATGAGAGGAGAAACCCGTCCCTATCATAAGGATGATATACAAGCACTAAGCAGCCTAACTGGAGTTGTGAGAAGCCAATAAATAACGCAACAAATAACCCTGAATGGGAAGTAAAGAGAGACAGGAAACCAATACACTGGGAAGAAGGGGAAAGGCCCCATGCGTACAGGGTGGAAGAGTGCAGACTGGCTACACAAAGGTGTAATAAGTATTCTGAGATACAACTGTCAAGTGAACAGTTTAAGAGAAGTAATCATCCAATCCAGAGAGCCCAGGAGAGGGGGAGACTAAAGTTGGATCAAAACAAGGAGAGGTTGAATTTAAAGACTGAGAGGTATATGTCCAAACACAAGAATGTGAGAGTGCTTCAAGGAAAGCTGTCGTAAGCTTATCGCTAAAGAGTACAAGGACCAGGAATGTTTTGGAAGAGCTCATGAAGGAAATATCAAGAGACTACCCAAGAAGATGGTCTTAAGTAACGTATGTTTGAAACAGTGACATTTCTATAAAGAGAATACCAGGATACACGAAAAGACAAGGAGAAGTAAGATATTCTTTTGGCCTACTTTTGAGTTGTTCATATTAGTGGTAGGGTCAGGTAGAGTTGGGTTTGGACTGAGGACATTTGTTTTGGACTTCCAGACAACAGATGTGTACCTTTTTAGTTATTTTTATAGGCTGGGTAATCTCTTTAGCGATAGAGTAGGATAGGCATTTTTCAAAAAATAAAAGAACCCTTAAAATGTCCTTATTGTCTGACTCCTTCTTTCGACCCCCCTCACCCCCACATCTCCTAAGACCTGGTACCAACTAGTCCTGGCGCATTCTCAAGGATACAGCCATCCTGAGCCTTTGGAAAGTATCCCTGGACCATTCTGTGGACTGACCAGGTCTCTCGTGGGCTACCTCGCCAGAACTATCGCTGTTCTGCGGTTGCACCCAGAACTGTGGTACACGTCACCTTCCCTCCGAATTTCAGTGTCCCAGTAACAAGGGGTCCTGTCCTAGAGAAGCTTTTACAACCAGAACTTGAAGGACCCCTGTCGCCACCTGTGAGCGCAGACCGCTGCTGGAACACCCCCCCCCCCCCCACCCCCCCATCCTGTGAAGTGTCCTGCATTGGTGAATTTTGCATGTCTTCATAGTCAGAGGTTGCATCCTGTATCTGGACTTGACCAGAAGAATCCTTGCACCCGCAGCTCCTGGGCACCTCTCACTGAAACCAACAGCTGGTAATCTGACTTCCAGCAACCTGCCCCAGTCGACACATCAAGTCATCTGGGAACATCTGATTTAGGGGGTGAGTAATAATATTTGGGGGGGGGAGAAGCATTGAGGCTCCTGTGACTTCTGGGTACAAGGCCTCATTCTTTTTAGGGTTTGAACTGCTGTGGTTTCAACCGATTTACAAGAGAATTTCCCTACCATTATTACATTTAATATAAGTGTGTATGCAGTATTTCTATAGATCTACTGGTAAATATAATGGTGAGTCCAATTTAACTAAAAACTGGTCTAAAACTAAATTAAATCAATTAGTATAATCTTAAAAACAGATGTTCTTCCAACATCCTCTCGGTTGGACCAACTGAGATGAACGCTATCGCTAACCACGGAATAAAAGAACTGACTTTACTGGAACGGAGACAGTCTCTCTCCTGTCCCCAAAAGTTGTTTGATAATCGAAAATAACTACTTGAGGAATCGCCTAGTGGATTGCAAGAACATCAGTTTTTGAGACCTAATTAATTGATTTAATTTAGTTTTAGACCAGTTTTTAGATATATTGGACTCACCATTATATTTACCAGTAGATCTATAGAAATACCGCTTACACACTTCGTGGAAGGACAATAAATGAAAAGCGTTCTCACCCCCTGAAGAAATAGTTCCTTCACAAAATGTTTTTGGAATAAAAATAGATCTGGTTGAGCCTTTTTAGTATTTTACCATAGCTTGTTTGTCTATTAAGAAATATACTTGCGGAGCGTACATTGTAGAAGTAGCGTCAGCTCTCTTTCTTTACCTGTTAGAGAGGCAGTGCATCACCTCTTACCTAGGCACATGTACCCCACACTTAAGGAAAGGGTGGGTGTTCTTCCGCTTAAGGATTCCAATAGGTTACACATTCACTGTATGAAGAAATATAATTTGAAGAAATATTTGTTCCTAAAAGTATTGATGTGTGTTAAAAAGGTTACCTTAGATAACACTTAAGGCTAATTGACTATTACCAATCAGACTCCCTGATTGTGTGTGTGGTAGTTAGCTGGACATTTGTAGTCGGCAGAACGTTTTTTCAGGAGGGGGCGCACAAGAGGGCTTGAAGGAAGAGGGGAAAGCCTGAGTAGTAAAGGAGTGATTGCAGAAATCAGCAAGTGCTGGGACAAGAGAGACAATATTGTCATTAATAGTTCTGGAAGAACAGGGTAAGACCTGTTTGGAAGAGGCCTTCATAGAGCGGACATCTCTAGTGACCTCATCGGGTGTGATGGGAGAGGAGTAGAGGAACAAGGAGGGGGAATCGGAGGCCATAGATAGTTTTTTCTAGTGAAGTGTGTGGCCAATGCATTACAGATGGCCTGAGAGGGAATATGTGAGCTGAAGTGGAGACTGCGGAAGGGTTGGCTAGTTCCTTGCAGATTTTGAAGAGTTAAAGGCATGGTCTAGTAAAAAATGTTATTTAAAAAATAGATGGGCACATAAAAAAAAATACTAGCATTCTCTTTTTTAAAACTTCCTATGTAAAATTTTGAGCTATTCAAGCTCAAAATTCGCAAAAGCAAGCACATGGGTGCATCCATTTTGTGAAATGGATGCCCTCCTGTGCTGGCTTTTGCTTTTGCGGCACTAATGAAGGAAAAGCCAGCCAGCTGTAGTAAACAAAAGCTACCGCTGGGTGGCTGTCCCTTCATTAGTGCTGTACGCGGAGGACGGGGACCGGAGACCAGAACAGGAAAGCTGCAGCTGAATCTCGGTAAGTGCTATTTATTTTTTTTTTAAAATAAGCACTGGCTGCGTTTTTTTTTCTAAGTTTTCCAGGCTGGAGGAAAACCGCAGCGTTTTCCAACACAACGTGTTGTGTTTCTGCCTGCTGTGGCTATCACTTTGGGTCTCCGGTGCTCCCAGTGAAGCACCGGAGACCCAAAGTAAAAGCCACAGCAGGCAGAAACACAACGCGGTTGTGTTTACATGCCGCGTAGTGTTTCTGCCTACAGCTGATTTCCCATTTGGGGCTCTCGGGCTCCCAACACAATAACGTTGTATTTATGTTTGCGGTTGCTTCAAAAGCGACCGCAAAAATAAATACAACGTTTTTAAAGCTGCGGTTTTATTTCTACGTGTTCCGGGCTCCTCCAGCCCGGAAAACTTAGAAAAAAAAACCCCAGCTAGTGCTTATTTTTTTAAGAAAAATAAATAGCACTTACCGAGATTCAGCTGCAGCTTTCCTGCTCTGGTCTCCGGTCCCCGTCCTCCGCGTACAGCACTAATGAAGGGAAAGCCACCCAGCGGTAGCTTTTGTTTACTACAGCTGGCTGGCTTTTCATTCATTAGTGCCGCAAAAGCCAGCAGAGGAGGGCATCCATTTCACAAAATGGATGCGCCGATGTGCTTGCTTTTGCAAATTTTGAGCTTGACTAGCTCAAAATTTTACATAGGAAGTTTAAAAAAAGAGAATGCTAGTATTTTTTTTTTATGTTGCCTATCTATTTTTTAAATACATTTTTTTACTAGACCATGCCTTTAAGCCATGTTGGATGCCCCAGAGACGCAAGCCTGGATGTGGGCCCTTTACTTGGAGCAAATGCAGAGTTGGTATTGCCTTTGGAGAAGGTTGACGGGCCAGTTTGTCAGAGGGTGAGCCTGAGGGCTACCTCTTCCCTTCCGCAGCTTTGCACTTGCATTTCTCGGCTGTTATTTCGGAGTCCAATGAGTCAACACAATGAAATGCACAATGATTCTGCTTAGATGGATATGTTCCAAAATACTCTATTATAGGACCAAAAAGCACTAGAAAAAAGAATCCGGCTGGTAATGCTATCACACAGCACTCCGTTATAAAACCTACATCTGGGGTTTGTTGATCTACTTAGAATCACATGCTTTGCATATGCCTACATCTCGTGGTAGCTGCAGAGTATTGCAGAAGTTGTTTTGGAAGTTTGAAAAGGGGGTCGACTGGGCATGTTTGTAATAGTGTTACGTCTACTGTACCCATGATCCTTCACGCGTTGAGGTCTGTCCAGATTAAATTATTAATTATAACTTTCACTTCTTTTGACTGTAGTAGTTAATGCCAAGAATACGCGTCCATATTTCCCCCCGACAAAACCCAAGGGGAACGCTTTGTTAATTAAATGTCAGGAATTTTGCGTACGCCACCCCATGATACCTCTTCTCAACAGAATAGTCCGCACGCTACACTGGTAACAAGTAACCTTGATCCTAATGGCTCCAATGTGGGCACGACAAATGTGGTTTTCACACCTACAAATGATGTCTTTCTCCTCCCATGAAACTACTGTGCACATTCAACATGAACCAAGGGACAACACTTCACGCTTGCCCTCAGACATGGAACTTAGCAGCTTGGCTCGTGAAGTCATGGATTTTGGTCATTTAAACCTAGACCCAGAGGTGCATGGACATTCTAAAAGAAGCATGTAAGCCAAACACAAGACATTGTTATTTCAACAAAAGGAAACGTTTAGTGTCATGGTGCAAAGCACGTACAATCTATTCAATTGACTGTCAACTTCACATTATAGTACACAATCTAGGGTATTTGTTAGACTCCGGCTTAGTCTTCAATTAATTATGAGTACACCTAGCTGCTCTCCTTCACCATATCACAAAGTAAAGTTTTATGGTGTAAGGGCCTTTGGTTAAGGCATTCATGGATGGTGTTAAAAAATGATACCCTCCAGTTTTAAATCCAACTCCCGACTGGGACTTGAACATTGTACTACTTACAAGGCTCATGGGAACCCCCTTTGAGCCAATGTTCAAAGCCAGTCTTAAAGATCTCATACCTTGTTGCTCTCACATCTATAAGAAGGTTTAGTGAACTACAAGCACTGTCAGTGCAAGATCCCTTTGTAATTGTTCACAAAGACAAAGTTGTGCTACGCACACATCCTTCTTTATCTCCAAAATGCATCTCAAAGTTCCATGCAATTCAATCCATAGAACTTCCGGCTTTCTTCCAACACCCCTAGAATGCAGCAGAAAAAGCCTATTTCTCTAGATGTCAGAAGGGCTGTTTTGTATTACTTACAAAAGACATAACCAATCAGAAAAACAGACCATTTGTTTTGTCTAGCTGCAGGGAGAGCTGGTGATCCTATCCCTAAATCGTCTATTTCAAAATGGATTGTCGGCTGCATCCAACGTTGCTAGTCTTGCTGATGTTGCCATTCAATCCCAGAGTACACTCAACTCTGGGCACAGGGGCAACTCTAGCTTTCATAGCAAATATGCGCCTAGATGCCATTTGCAAAGCTGTTACTTGGAGTTCCATTCATACTTTCACTCAACATTACTGTTGAGATATTCATTCTAAAGGTGACACACAGGTGGGCCAGGTGGCGTTAAACCATATGTTTGCCACTCTCCCATCAAATAACCCACCTCCTTCTCAAAGTACTGCTTGCTAATCTATGCAAAGCATGTGATTCTAAGTGGACCCACGAGTCTCAGAAGGGCATACATTACCTAACGTAATTGTATTTCTGATGCTTGCATCTGCTTAGTTTCACATGCACCTGCCTTTCATCCCTCTTAGAGTTGAAGGTTCTTGGGTAAATCATAGATGTTTCACACATCACAACTCGCCTAGTCTCCAAGTATATACTGTATACTCCCTTTAATCAGAAACAAATTATCTGAGGGACCTCGACGCTTGAGGGATCATGGGTACAGCAGACGTCACACCAGGGATATTATTACAAACGCATCCAGTCAACGCTCCTTTTCGAACTTCGAAAACATGTACAATACTCTGCGCCTACCACTAGATGTCGGCATATGCAAAGCATGTGAATCTAAGCAGATATAAACATCCGAAATACGATTACGTTAAGTAACGTATGCTATATATTCATTGTAAAAACATTTGTTAGTGTAGTTTAGTTGCACAGATTTAACCCAACAAAGCCCTTGAAATTTAGTGGATGTGGGAAGTCATGACCAGCTCAACTTGGTGCGTTCCTGTTGCCGTCCCCCCATAATGCTATGCTATGTCCCCCATAATGCTATTTTGTATGTCATTGTGAATCCGTTTTCTCTAATATGTATGTGCTCATGGGCTTTGCAACAGGACCGTGCCGGGAAAGCTGTTCATGACTTCTGTGAGAAATCCGAGGGTGTCCTCACTCCTACGCCCCCTCTTCTGGTCAAATATTTTTAAAACTTACTGGACGCAATAAACCTAGACCCACTGCCCGCTTGGAAATCGATTCAGTGCTTGGTGCCCAAGTTGTTTTGTACCTAGTCCAAATCCGTGCAGCGGTTTTGGCTGTGCGCTGGAGGAACATTTTGACTTTCTATATGGGAAAATGAATGGGGACTAGGTTGAATCGGCGTTTTTTTAAACTTTCGCATTCACTGTTTGTTTTATTTTTTTACCAGATCTTTCCCAAAATTCCCAGCCTGGTTTGGAGGGGGTGGTGGGGGGTGGGGGGGGGTAAATTTCAGCCAAATCTGTCATGCGAGTCAAAGGTTATTAGCAATCTGTATGTCATCATTGTGGTTATAGGCTGCTCAACTGGCGGTGTGAAGTTGAAGTGGCTTTGGCTGAATTTCAGGGGTTTTGTTGCATTACATTTTCACATTAACTTCCTTGCAACTAATGTTCCCTAAATTTCAAAGTTTAAAAAAAAAATAATTTATTGCACACCTTAATGTCCCTGAATCTAAAGAATTTTTCCCTGAATTTGAAGGGTTTTGTTACGCCATAGCTTTAACATTCCCTTTCTTATAGTCACTAACTTTGGCCATGCACACTGCATATTTTAAATCACTCCCTGGAAACTAGCCATGACCTTCGACCGTGCCAATTGTACATTTTAAATCAATAACTGCCTTCAGCTGCTGTAGTTTATTTTAAATCGTTGACTGGCTACCAGCCGTGCCCACTGTATATTTTTCAGCACCACTGGCCATGGCCAGTGGGCAAGGCCTTAAGCCATGGCCACTGTATATATTAGTTCAGTAATGCACCACTAGCCATGGCTGAACTACTTTTTAAATCCCTCCCTTGCCACTACCCATGGCCTTCAGCCATGGCCAGTGTATATTTTAAATCACTAAATTTCTACTAACCTCTGCCATGGCCAGTGACCATGGCCGGGATTCAAATAGGTTTCAACAGATAACCCCCATTTTCACTATCTCTACTATCAGGGGATATATAGCTATATAATGATTAACAAAGAGAAATAAGACCAAACAATAATGAACAATTGTAGGTATCAGACTGGGAACACAATTACTTTTCTAAATGATGTATCGGTACTTTTATCTTGAAAAAATAAAGTACAAACAGATTATTCAAAAATATGATTGATTGCAAAAATAGAGGGACCCTAAAAACACACAACAGTGAATCGTATTAGATACGATTGCATTGCTCAATTTTCATAAAAAATCACGCCTCAGACAAATACATTTACACAAATATAGCAGCATATCACAAAATCACAAAAACAAATGTGTCACATAAAACATATATATTCCCGACATGTAGCATGTTTCAGTTTCAGCCGTGCTCACTTTATTTTCTGTAACACTAATAGGCCATTGCCCATCGGCTGTATCCACTTTATATTTTACAATACTACCAGGCCTTTAGCTGTTTAAAATGCCATGGCCAGTGATTATTTTCTTTTTTTTTTTTCACCCCCGATCTCGCTGTACCTGTATCAATTAATCTTTTTTTTATAAACTTTTTTTTCTAATAGCTGCAGCTGTAATTTAAGTGATTATCAGCAGGAACGGCAAACATCAAAAATGTTCCCCTGGCCCCCCACTCACCAAGTGCCCCTCTGTTCATGGCAAGGTTCCTCCCACTCCATCCAGCTCCCATTTGCCTCCCCAGCCCTCTCCCTTACACCTCAAATACTTGTACCATTTGATGCATTTTCATTTCCCGATCGCATCTTTGCGGGTAGCTGAGGGTATCTGACAGAATACCTGCGGCTACTGTAAAACGTTTGTGCTGCAAACTCGGTCCCTAGCCCACCTCCAACTCACATATTACACATGGTGCCCCTCCCCATCTCTAGCCAGATGCTTTGTCACAGTTTTTTCCACCTCCAATTGCTTCGTTTTCGTGCACCCTCGGGTATAGCCACGTTTATCTCTCGCAACGGACAAAAAAAGAAGGTAGCTTTTTCATTTCTGAAAAGCCTCATCCTACAATACACCATCGGAGATGTAGCTCTTTTTTCAGGAGAAGGGGGGCACCCCCTTTTCCATCAAATATTTTAAAAAGTACTGGACACAATACTCCAAACCACAAAAGGATCGATCGCAAGTCAATGCTTCGTGCCCAAGTTGTTTCAGAACTGGTCCAAATCCATCCAGCAGTTTTCGATGTGCAGTCCGTCACAAATTGACCTTTCTTGTCTATGGTGAAAATGAGTAGGGATTCGATTTTCTTAATGTGTTTTTTTTAATATCAAATCTTTAACATTTCAGCCAAATTCTTCATACAAGTAAAAAGATATTTCTAATTTTTTTCAAATTTCCTATGGAACTCACCAGTGTGGTGATTGCTTCACTAATATATATATATATATATATATATATATATATATATATATATATATATATATATATATATATATCTGAGGCTTGTTGAATCTACTTGGATCACATGCTGTGCATAGGCGGACATCTAGTGGAAGCTGTGGAGTATTAGTTTGTTTTTTGAAACTCGAAAATGGGCGTTGACACAGGGCGTGCCAGTAATACTATCCCTAGTGTGACGTCCACTGTACCCATGATCCCTCACGTGTCTAGGACCTTCAGATTGTTTTTTTCCGCCATGCTGGTCGGAAGCACTGAGCGGAGTTCCCTGACTTAGTCAGATTTTGCAAATATTGTTATATATTTCCCCGTTTATTCCACCTATACGTCGAGTCTCCGAACATCGACACTCGACGCCGGATTTGGGCCTCGGAAGTCCCCTGGACTCGGCCCTGCAAGTAGGGAGAGTGGGGGGTGGCACATATCCTACACTCTGATTAATATAGGTACATTACTTATATTCCTACACTCCCAGCCCGCTGCCATAGGGTGCGTATGGAGGGTACCCCCTTTCAATTTTGCCCCAAGTGCAACCGCAACTATCCTTGGGTTGACAGACACGCCACGTGTAACCTCTGCTTGCCGAGGGACCACCCCAAGGCGAATTGCAGAGCGTGCAGTCGGTTTAAACCAAAGACCCTTAAGGACCGTTCGACGAAGCGTTGGGCCCACCACGCCAGGCGACAAGAGGCCATGGCCGCGGAGGGTGCCTTCAGCGATGGCAGCGACGCCGTACTTTCGGACGGCGAGGGCAATGTGGCGTCGATGGACAGCCAAGCGCAAGTCCCCGACCTCGGAAGGTTGTCCGGCAGGGCAGCTATGGGGAAGACCCCCGGCAACACGAGCTCTACCCACACCACTTCCAGCAAACACAAGTCCAACCGAGACTCGACGCGCACGTAGAGAACGGTCCACCGAGTAGGTGTCCTCTGGGCGTTCGCGTTAGAGATCGCCTCATGTCACCAAGCAACCCTCCACTGTTGCTAAAAGTGCCTCGCTCCCCTTAGTGACTGAGGTTCGGTCGTCGGAGGACGACGCCGACCTCTACCCCCAAGCCGCACTCCAGGAGTCGGCGTCTGCAGGCAGCGGTAAGGCTGCTACCAAATCCCTTACACTCTCCAGAGACAGGGACTCTACTCCCGAATTTCAACGCCAGGCATCGAAAAGCTCTGATGGGGCCCTAAAGTCGGGGAAACACTCTTCCACCCACGGGGAGGGGGGAAAACAACAAAGTAAGCAGTCCCAGCCTACTACCACACCTAAACAGACGGACAAGTCTCAGTCCCCTGTCCCTAAGGCCCCTGTTCAGGCCAGTAGGTCTAGTCAGGATAATACAGGGAAAGCACTCCAGGAAAGAGTTATGAGAGTAATGTCAAGGATGTCATCATTGGCAGATTTCTATGCCAAGAACCCCAAACACTCTCTCTTTGACCCTGAAGGGTCAACTCCCTCAGGCTCGAAGGATCCAATACCCCCAAGTAGGAAGTCCCGGGGTGAAGCACAATCTTCAGACCACTTCTATATACAGCCCTATTCTCAATACCAGGAAGATCCCTCCTCTGTTGAGGATCCAGACGTGGGCATGTTCGAAGAACAAACTGGGACAGGCTATTATGGGGATGATGAGGACCAAGAGGAGGAGGAGGAGGACGACGACCCAGATACATACAGGGTAGATTCCCCGGTAGAGAAAGAGCCCGCGGTTACCGACTCCCCTGTCGACAACCAACCTCTCCTGAATGAGGTCCTGTCCAGAGCGGCACAGCACTTCCACATTGACACCCAGGGTGCTCAGAAATAGAGGGACTTTGCAGAGGAACTGGTGGGAGAAAGGAGACCTGTTGCTCAGGCCATCCCTATCCTTAAGTAAATACAAAGGAGGATAGACCCTTCCCTTGTTAACCCCAATCTCACTAGGGCAGTAAACCCCAGAATTGAAAAGCTTTTCAGGGCAGCCCAATCTGACCCACTATACATAAGGGGACATCTCAAATCGGACTCCCTGGTTGTTACAAACACCAGTAAGAGGGCGGGGAACACCCTTGTCATCGTCCGAAGCTCCCCCCGACAAGGAGAGCAAGAAGATTTATGGCTTGGGCAGGAAAGTAGCCTCCACTTCCGCCTACCAGGCAAGGATTGCAAACTCCACCACCCTGTTGGCTAGTTACAACTGCCACCAATGGGAAGAAGTCGCGGCTCTCATAGACTCCGCCCCAGAACCCTTAAAGAGCCAATTGGCACAAGTTTCGGCAGAGGGGAGAGCCGTGTCAGGTTGCATTTTAAAATCAACCTTTGATGCCGCGGATAACGCCGGCAGATTAATTGCTGAAAGCACGGTCATCAAGAGGCATACTTGGCTACGGCAGTCTGGTTTCAAGGCCGAGACCCAAGCATCATTGATAGATAAGCCGGTGGAGCCGGATCTATTGTTTGGAAAGGCGGTCGAGGACGCGCTAAAGAATGCCAAGGACGAGTACGAGACACTCGAGTCCCTAGGGCAACTAACCAACAAACCCCCTAACCAGAGAGGGAATGGCAATTTTCATCGGCCTCGCGGACAAAACTCCCAAAGAGGCTCAAACTATTCCCAAGGCCAGTGTACTACATGGAACACTAACCAACAATCTACAAAGAGTTATGGCAGGGGTTACAAAAGAGGTCGTGGTAGGGGTAGAGGCAGTCCCAATAAAGGAAGGACCACGCCTCCACCAAAAAAGTGACGCTCCGTTCAGGGTCCCTTCTCACGCATCCCCAGTAGGGGGACGCATTTCCATCTTCACCCAAGCTTGGGAAGGGATCACATCAGACAGATGGGTTCTGTCCACAGTGTCCGCAGGATACTGCATAGAACTACTGCAGCGTCCCCGGAACCATCATCCACGACAAAGAGTACACTCTTTAGAACATCAGAAGATTTTCCTCGAGGAGATCGCCATTCTGCTAGCAAAGAACGCGATAGAACTCGTCCCGGGACACCAGGTAAACAAGGGTATTTATTCAACTTACTTCCTTGTGCCAAAAAAAGATTTGACAATGCGCCCAGTATTGGACTTACGGCCTGCCAACAAGTATGTCAAGCCCCAACAGTTTCGTATGACTACGCTACAAGAGGTAATCCCCCTCCTAAAAAAAGGGGGATTACATGGCAACCGTGGATATGAAAGATGCCCATTTTCATATTTCCATGTTCCCAGCGCACAGAAGGTACTTGCGCTTCAAGGTGGACAGTCGGCACTACCAATTCAAGGTACTGCCCTTCGGGATAGCTTTGGCACCAAGGGTATTCACCAAGGTACGGGCGGTGTTGGCTGCACACCTACGCAGGGAGGCAATCCCGGTGTACCCTTATCTGGACGACTGGCTCATAACTGGGGAAACCCCAGTAATTTGCAGGACAAACATTCAAAGGACTATCGACCTCCTCCACGAATTAGGCTTCTCAATCAACGAGAAAAAGTCAAGCCTGGTGCCAAGCACCTCCAAACAGTTCCTAGGAGCAATCCTAGATACTCAAGATGGGTTGACCTTTACTTCAGAGGAAAGAATTCGGAATATACTACTGCAAATTCCGCAATATCAGTCCGGTCACCAAATAACGGTACGCAAAGCAATGCGTTTACTGGGCATGATGGCGTCATGTATTTACCTGGTCCCCCACGCGCGCCTGCGTCCCATGCAGGAATGGTTGGCGAAACAGTGGTCTCAGGCAAGTGGTCAGTGGGACGATCTAGTGGTCGTTTCGCCAACACTAGTACAAAGCCTTCACTGGTGGATAAGAGAGAATCTTGCACAGGGAAAACCCTTTTACGATCCCGAAGTACAGGCAGTAGTCACTACCACTACGTGTCTGACGGGGTGGGGAGCTCACCATCTCCACCACACAGCTCAGGGTCTCTGGTCTCCCTCAGTGGCCAAGAACCACATCAACCTGCTAGAGCTTCTGGCAGTATTCAGAGCGCTTCGAGCGTTCGAGCCCCACCTACTAAACCTGTCAGTGCAAATCCGGATGGACAGCACAACAGCCATGTTCTACCTGAACAAGCAAGTAGGGACTCGTTCGCCAAATCTGTCCAAGCTTGCCCAGAAAATCTGGATATGGGCACTCAGACGGAACATCTTCCTGTCATCACAACATGTTCCAGGGGAGCTCAATTCCCTAGCGGATGCTCTGAGCAGAGACTCCCTCCCAGAGGAACACGAATGGGTTCTACACAGAGAGGTCGTAGAAGATATCTTCTCTCAGTGGGGTTTCCCCACTATAGACTTATTCGCCACAAGCAAAAACAGACAATGCCCAGGATTTGCATCCAGGTTCCCCCAACCAGACTCTCATGGGAACGCCCTGTGGATGAACTGGTCAGGGATGTTTGCGTACGCTTTTCCACCAACTCCTCATCAGGAAGGTGGTGAACAAGATGAACAGAGAGTCGATGATGCTCGTCCTAGTTGCTCCCATGTGGGCAAGACAACCGTGGTTCCCACACCTACGCAGGATGGCGGTGTGCAAGCCCATCAAACTTCCAGCCTGGCACAACCTACTGTCCCAGCACCAATGTCAAACAGTGCATCAGCAACCCAACTCAATGAACCTGGCAGCATGGCTCCTGAGGTCATATAGTTTGGACATCTCAATTTACCACAGAGGTGTATGGACATCCTAAAGGAATCTAGGAAACCAAACACAAGGCACTGTTACTTTGACAAGTGGAAGAGATTTGTTATCTGGTGCCAGAGTAGACCAATCACCCCAGTTGATTGCACTCCTTCCACTATTGTTACATACATGCTCCACCTGCTAGATGCAGGATTGGTTTATAACTCCCTGAAAGTACACCTGGCAGCCCTGTCTGCATACACCACTTCCCATAACAAGGTCTCGTGGTGTAAAGAACCAGTAGTTAAAGCCTTCATGGAAGGATTAAAGAGACTTCACCCTCCTATTTCAAACCCACCACCAGGGTGGGACCTTAATGTGGTGCTATCTAAGCTCATGGGGCCCCCCTTTCGAGCCCATGCATAAAAGCAGTCTCAAACACCTGACTTATAAAACGACTTTCTTAGTAGCTATTACTTCTATAAGAAGGGTCAGTGAAATTCAGGCTCTGTCAGTGCAGGATCCCTTCTTTACTGTCCATAAAGACAAACTGGTTTTACACACACACCCTAGGTTCTCACCCAAGCTTATATCTAAATTCCACGTAAACCAGTCCATCGAGCTTCCGGCTTTCTTCCAGGACCCTCAAAGCTCGGCTGAGGTGAAACTACACACCCTAGATGTGCGTAGGGCGGTCCTCTACTATGTAAATAAAACCAGACCGCTAAGGAAAACAGATCAACTCTTTGTCTCCGTAGCTACAAGCAGAGAGGGGGATTGCGTCTCTAAAGGTGCCATCTCGAAGTGGATTATTAACTCTGGCTTTCATTGCAAATGTACCCCTTGACACCATTTGCAAAGCAGCTACTTGGAGCTCTATTCACACTTTTACTCAGCATTACTGCATTGACACTCATTCCAAGGCAGATACACAAGTGGGACAAGCGGTTCTAAGACACTTATTTGCTCATGACCCTTCTCACATCCCACCTCCTTCATCAGGTGCTGCTCGCTAATCTATGCACAGCATGTGATCTAAGCAGATTCCACAAGCCTCAGAAGGGATAAATTACTCACCGTAATCGTATTTCTGATGCTTGTATCTGCTTAGATTCACATGCAACCCACCCTTCCTCCCCTATGAGAGAAGGCGCATGGTTGCTTGTAGTCTTACCTTTCTATCTATCTGCTTGGATTATCTGTACTCACGCTACTCCTCATGCTACCTCATGTCAGAAAAAATACCATCTGAGGATCCTAGACGCGTGAGGGATCTTGGGTACAGTGGACGTCACACTAGGGATAGTATTACTGGCACGCCCTGTGTCGACGCCCACTTTCGAGTTTTCGAAAAACAAACTGTAATACTCCGCAGCTTCCACTAGATGTCGGCCTATGCACAGCATGTGAATCTAAGCAGATACAAGCATCAGAAATACGATTACGGTGAGTAATGTATCATATATTACACCTATTCACTAGCCTGCTGCCACAGGGTGCGTTTGAGGGTACCCCTTTCCAATTTTGCCCCAAGTGCAACCACAAGTACCCTTGGGTTGACAGACACCCCACCTGTAACCTCTGCTTACCGAGGGACCACCCCGAGGCGAATTGCAGAACGTGTAGCCGGTTCAAGGCTAAAACTCTAAAGGACCGTTTGATCAAATGTTGGGCCCACCACGCCAGGCAACGAGAGGCCATGGAAGCGGAGGGCACCTTCAGTGATGGCAGCGACGCCGTACTTTCAGACGGCGAGGGCAACGTGGCGTTGAAAGACAGCCAAGCGCAAGTCCCCGACCTCGGAAGGGCAGCTATGGGGAAAACACCCGGCGACACTAGTGCTACCCACTAAACACTCGAAGTCCAACCGAGACTCGACGCGCACGTCAAGTTCTCGGAAAAAGGCACACAGAGAACAGTCCACCGAATCGGTGTCCTCTGGGCGCGCTCGATCAAGATCGCTGCATGACACCAGGCAGCCATCCACCGTTGTCAAGAGTGCCACACTTACTAAAGTAATGGAAGTTCGATCGTCCGAAGAAGAAACCGACCTCCATCCCCAGGCCGCACTCCAGGAGTCGCCGTCAGCGGACCGCTAGATGCCTGCGCCTGTGTCCCGATGTCCTCACTCTACGGAGAGAGACACTACCCCCGAATCTCGACGCCAGACGTCGGAAAGCTTTAGAGAAGGTGAAAACACCAGGGAAGCACTCTTCCACTCACGGGGAGGGGGGGAAAACAGCAGAAGAGGCCTTCTCAGCCTTCTTCTACACCACAGATACCTAAAGACAGTTCTAAGTCCTCGGTTAAACTTACTAAGACCCCTGCATAAGCCCTTAGGTCCAGTCAGGATATTGCAGGAAAACACCTCCAAGAGAGGGTCATTCCCAGCTCCAAACAATGGTCTATTGAGGACATAGTCAGTTATGTCTAGAATGTCATCCCTGGCAGACTTCTATGCCAAGAACCCAGAGCACTTCCTCTCTTATACCCCGGACGGGGCTAATCCCTCAGGGTCTAGGGACCCGCAGCCCCCTGGTAAGAAACCTCGAGTTGAAGCACCAACACAGAGTCGGTCTTCTGACCCTTTCTACGTACAGCCATACACTCAGTATAGTGAGGATCCAATACATGATGAGGATCGATGAATTGGCAACGTTGGATGACCAATCTGGGGTGGACAACTATGGGGATGACTAGGACCACGAGGAAGATAACCCAGAAGTCTAGAGTAGACTCCCCAGTAGTTACCGAGACTCCAGTCAACAACCAACCTCTCCTAAATGAGGTTTTATCCAGAGCGGCAGAACACTTCCGCATAGATACTCGGGGAGCTCAGGAGGAGAGGGACTTCGCCGAGGAACTAGTGGGAGAAAAGAGACCCATTGGCCAGGCCATCCATATTCTCAAATCTATACAGAGAAGGATTGATCCTTCCCTTCTCAATCCCAACCTCACCAGGGCAGTAAACCCCAGGATCGAGAAGTTGTTCAGGGCAGCCCAGTCAGACCCGCTGTACATAAGGGGGCAACTGAAACCGGACTCCCTGGTAGTCACTAATACCCGAAAGAGGGCGGGAACACCCCTATTGTCGTCTGAGGCTCCCCCGACAAGGAGAGCAAAAAAGATCTATGGTTTGGGAAGGAAGGTAGCCTCCACTTCCGCCTAACAGGCAAGGATTGTCAACTTCACCACTCTGCTGGCTAGTTACAACTGCCACCAGTGGGAACAAGTTGCGGCACTCATTAACACCGCACCGGAACCTTCAAAAAGCCAGTTGGCACAGGTTGCGTCGGAGGGGAGGGCTGTGTCCGGTTGCATCCTTAAGGGAACCTTTGATGCCGCGGATAACGCCGACAGGCTAATAGCCGAGAGCACTGTTATTAAAAGACATGCTTGGTTAAGGCAGTCGGGTTTAAACCCGAGTCACAAGCATCCTTAATAGACATGCCGGTGGAGCCGGATCTACTGTTTGGCAAGGCGGTAGAGGACGCATTAAAAAATGCCAAGGATGAGTATGAGACTCTGAAATCCCTGGGACAGTTGACCAACAACCCCCCTAACAAAGAGGGAATGTCAATTTTCGTCGCCCACGTGGGCAAAATTCACAAAGAGGCTCCAACTATTCTCAGGGGCAGGGTACACCATGGGATAACAACCAGCAGTCTACCCAGAGTTACAACAGGGGAAACAAAAGGGGTCGTGGTAAGGGTAGAGGCAGCCCCAACAGAGGCAGCACGCCTTCCGCAAAGCAGTGACGCCGAGATCAGGGTCCCTTCCCACGCATCTTCAGTAGGGGGACACATTACCAACTTCACCCAAGCTTGGGAAGGGATCACATCACACAGATGGCTGCTGTCCAGTCTCTGCAGGATACTGCATAGAACTGCTCGTGCGTCCCCGAAACCACCCTCCTCGACAAAAGGTACATTCCTTAGAACACCAGAAGATCCTCCTCGAGGAGATCGTCAATCTTCTAGAAAAGGACGCGATCGAACTCGTCCCGGGCAAACGGGTAAACAAGGGTATTTATTCAACTTACTTCCTTGTGCCAAAAAAAGATCTAACCATGCGCCCAGTCTTAGACTTACGCCCTGCAAACAAGTATGTCAAGCCCCAAAAATTTTGCATGACTACTCTCCAAGAGGTAATCCCCCTCCTAAAAAAGGGGATTACATGGCAACATTGGACATGAAAGATGCCTATTTTCATATTTCCATGTTCCCAGCGCACAGAAGATTCTTGCGCTTCAAGGTAGACAGTCGGCACTACCAGTTAAGGTGCTGCCCTTCGGTATAGCCTCGGCTCCAAGGGTATTCACCAAGATACTGGCGGTGGCGGCTGCACACCTACCCAGGGAGGCAATCCCAGTGTACCTGGCGACTGGCTCATCATGGGGGAGATCCCAGCAATTTGCAGATCAAACATTCAAAGAACGATCGACCTCCTCTTCGAATTGGGTTTCTCCATAAACAAGAAAAAATCAAGCCTGGTGCCAAGCACCTCCAAACAGTTCCTATGAGCTGTACTAAACACTCGGGAGGGGTTGGCCTTTCCTTCAGAAGAAAGAATTCAGAATATTCCACTGCAAATTCCTCTATATCAGCCCGGTCGTCAGATAACAATGCGCCAAGTGATGCGTTTGGTAGGCATGATGGCGTCATGTATTTACCTGGTCCCCCACGCGCGCCTGCGCATACGTCCCATGCAGGAATGGTTGGCGAAACAGTTGTCTCAGGCAAGTGGTCAGTGGGACGATCTAGTGGTTGTTTCGCCAACACTGGTACAAAGTCTCCACTGGTGGACAAGAGAGAACCTGTCAAAAGGTAAACCCTTTTACGATCCAGAAATACAGGTGCATCCCTGTCAGGGTGGGGGAGCACACCTCCTTCACCACACAGCTCAGGGTCTCTGGTCTCACACAGTGGCCAAGAATCATATCAATCTGCTAGATCTTCTGGCAGTATTCACAGCGCTTAAAGCGTTCGAGCCTCACCTGTTGAACCTGTCAGTGCAGATCTTAACAGACAGCACGACAGCGATGTTCTACCTAAACAAGCAGGGAGGAACTCATTCGCCAAATCTGTCCAAGCTTGCCTAGAAAATTTGGAGATGGGCACTCAGACGGAACATTCACCTGTCATCTCAACATGTTCCAGGGGATCTCAATTCACTAGCAGACGATCCTCTCCCAAGAGAACACGAGTGGTCTCTACACAGGGAAGTCGTAGTAGACATCTTCTCACAGTTGGGTTTCCCCACTATAGACCTATTCGCCACAAGCAAAAACAGACAATGACCAGACTTCGCATCCAGGTTCCTCCAACCAGGCTCCAAAGGGAACGCCCTGTGGACGAACTAGTCAGGGATGTTTGCTTACGCTTTTCCACCAACTCCTCTAATGAGGAAGGTGGTAAACAAGATACACAGGGAATCGATGACGCTCATACTAGTTGTTGCCATGTGGGCGAGACAACCGTGGTTCCTACACCTGTGCAGACTAGCAGCGTGCGAACCCATCAGACTCCCGTGATGATACAACCTCCTATCCCAGCACCATGGTCAAACAGTGCATCCTCAACCCAACTCCATGAACTTGGCAGCATGGCTCCTGAAGTCATAGAGTTTGGGCACCTGAACTTAACACAGAGGTGCATGGACATCCTAAAGGAATCTACGAAGCCAAACACTAGGCACTGTTACTTTGACAAATGGAAAAGATGTTATCTGGTGCCAGAAGCAAATCAACCCAGTTGATTGCACCCCTTCTACCATTGTCACCTACATGCTCCACCTACTGGACGCAGGGTTGGTATTTAATTCACTAAAGGTACACCTGGCAGCTCAGTCAGCATACACCACCTCCCATAACAAGGTATCGTGGTGGAAAGTAGCAGTGTTTAAAGCCTTCATGAAAGGGGTAAAGAGACTCCACCCTCCAATTTCTAACCCACCACCAGGTTGGGACCTTAATGTGGTGCTTGCTAAGCTCATGGGCCCACCATTTGAACCCATGCATAAAGCCAGTCTCAAACACCTGACCTATAAAACTGCCTTCTTAGTAGCCATTACATCCATAAGAAGGGTCAGTGAAATTCAGGCTCTGTCAGTGCAGGATCCTTTCTTTACGGTTCATAAGGATAGACTGGTTCTACGTACACACCCTAGGTTCTCACCTAAGTTTCTTTCTAAATTCCACGTTAACCAGTCAATTGAGCTTCCGGCTTTCTTCCAAGAACCCAAGAGCTCTGCTGAGGTGAAACTACACTCTAGATGTACGAAGAGCGGTCCTCTACTATGTAGACAAGACCAGGCCGCTAAGAAAAACAGACCAACTGTTTGTCTCCGCAGCTACAGGCAAAGAGGGAGATCGCGTCACTAAAGGTGCTATCTCTAAGTGGATTGTAAATTGTATCCAGCTGTTACGCCCTTTCAGAAAGAACTTTGCCTTTTTACGCCAAGAGTCCACTCTACAAGAGGCATTGGGACCACTCTGGCTTTTATTGCAAATGTACCCCTTGACACCATTTGCAAAGCAGCTACTTGGAGCTCTATTCACACTTTTACTCAGCACTACTGCATTGACGCTCATTCCAAGACAGATACCCAAGTGGGACAAGCGGTTCTAAGACATCTGTTTGCTCAGGACCTTTCTCACATCCCATCTCCGTTTTCTAATACTGCTTGCTAATCTATGCACAGCATGTGATCTAAGCAGATTCCACAAGCCTCAGAAGGGATACATTACTTGCCGTAATAGTATTTCTGATGCTTGTATCTGCTTAGATTCACATGCGACCTACCCTTCCTCCCCTCTGAGAGAAGGCGCATGGATGCTTGTAGTCTTATCCTCCTCTATCTGCTTGGATAATCTGTACTCGCGCTATTCCTCATGCTACCTCATGTCAGAAAAAATACAATCTGAGGGTCCTACACGCGTGAGGTATCATGGGTACAGTGGATGTCACACTAGGGATAGTATTACTGGCACGCCCTGGGTCGATGCCCATTTTCAAGTGTCGAAAAACAAACTGTAATACTCTGCAGCTTCCACTAGATGTCGGCCTATGCACAGCATGTGAATCTAAGCAGATACAAGCATCAGAAATAGGATTACGGTGAGTAATGTATTATATATATATATATATATATATATATATATACCTCCAACGTATTACACATCTTTGACATGTAATGTCCACAGCTGTGCACTTAACTTTTTCAGCAGAGGGCGTCCTGTGTCGATGACGTCGGGTCGATGTCCCTTGAAGGCCTCCATCGAGGGCAACGTCACCGGATGTTATAAATAGGACGCACGGCGCCCGTAGCCTCAGTTCAGTTTTTTCTGCAAATGCGTTTGCTCCGAGAATTCTGCGCGCCTCGTGTGTTTCATCGTAGAGATGTCTTCTTCTTCGACCCCTCCGACTCCGTGGTCTGGCTTCAAGACTTGCCGGCACTGCAAGTCTAAAATGTCGAACACCGACCCGCATAACATTTGTTTGTGGTGCTTGGGCGAGAGTCACGACACAGACGACTGTTCTAAATGCCAGTCGCTGATTGCCAAGGCCTTGCGGGAGCGTAAGGGGAAGCTTCTGGTAGGTATGGGTTCTAAACCCAGTAAGTAATTAGAAATCCAAAGGGGTGTCCACCGACGACTCGAGGGACGACTCTCTTCGTTGGGAATAGACCCGGTGTTCTCGGTCCCGGAGTGGTTCCCGCCAGTCTTCTTCCTGGTCGCGGCATTCTCGGAAGTACCATCACCGGTCACCTTCCCCGTCCTCCTCGGAGGATAGAGCAGAGAGGAAAGTCGCATGCCCGACAAAGTCGTCGATTCCGTAGGAATGGGCTTCCTTTAAGGAACACATGTTGGGGATTTTTTAATCGCAGGGCACGGTTTCCG
This sequence comes from Ambystoma mexicanum, assembly GCF_040938575.1. Lineage (NCBI taxonomy): Eukaryota > Metazoa > Chordata > Amphibia > Caudata > Ambystomatidae > Ambystoma > Ambystoma mexicanum. The sequence continues at coordinate 655,713,504 of NC_090935.1, read as the reverse complement.
GTCGCGCCTTCTAATGAAGCCGCCAAGGAACGGTCTCGTACCGTGGCTCGCATGCCTTCGGGCTCGGGTCCGCGACTCGCATTGGGAACCTTCGAGGTCCCGTTCGGACAAGGCTTCGGATAGTCGCAAGAGACGTGCTGCCAGGTCTCGGTCCTCGTCCCCAGCGAGACTGCTGCAACCTGCTAAGGACTCGAAGCCTGCGTCGACTCGTTCGGTGCCTTGTCCGTCCGACTCGGACATCGAGGCTTTGCCTTCTTATCAGTCCACAGCACCGTTGGCACCATTGTCGACGCCGAAGCCTTCGGCATCCTCAACGCTTTCAGGGATTTTTGCCCGGAATTTACCATTGGAGTTCCATGATCTGGTGGATCATCCAAGGAAGGCTACTGCTACGTCTGTGAGGCCGGTGGTGGACTCCAGGCCCTCTTCTGTCCCCAGGCCAGGTTTTCACCTCCCTCTGGACGACATATAGGAGGAGGAAGAAAGGTCTGACTTTGAGGACCCTGTTGCGCATGATGTGGCTCTTGTCTTTTCTGGAGACAGTCAGTTGGAGGAGTTGAGGCAAACCTTTCATGATGCCAGTGGTTTGGACACTTCTCTGGAAGTGGAATTTGGCAGGGCTGAGCCTGGGGCTCATGGTGAGTCATACAGGCATCTCATGGCTAGGGTCTTGGAGTATCTGGGCTGGTCCAGTCCTCATGAAGATTTTGCACAGGATGATCTAATGGACATTTTAGATCAAGGTCCGTCCTCTGACCCGGTGTTACCTTTTCATCTCACTTTACAGAAAAGGGCGGCAGCTGCTTGGCAGTCACCGGAATCTCTTCCAGCTGTTAACAAAGTTTTGACAGAGGTACCGCCCTTCTGTTAGCGACCCCAGCTATTTATCCACTCACTCCAGTCCCGAGTTTGGTGGTTCAGGCGGCTATGGCCACCTCTAGGCAGGCAGCGTACCCTTCCATCCTTCCGGATAGGGACGTCAAACGCTTCGATGGTTGGGCTCGCAAAGTATTTTCTGCGGGAAGTATGGTGTTGAAATCTGCCAACTCCACTTGTGCCTTGGCAAGGTTTTCACACACTGTGCAACTGTGTTTCTCTAGCGGCTGAGCATATTCCCGAAGGGGAAGAAAGGGATGGGTTCCTTGCTCTCGTGCAAGATGGCAAGGATGCCATGTGCAAATAACTTCAGTCGGGTTTGGATATGGCCGACAGCGTTAGCCGGTCCATGGCTGCGAGCACAGTTGTACGCAGGTGTGCGTGGTTGAGGAAGTCTGGTTTTGCCCCGGATGTGCAAGCCCGTCTTTTGACCATGCCCTTTGATGGCGTGCATTTGTTTGACAGCAGGGCTGACGAAAGCCTTGAGAGGTTGCAAACCTCAAAAGCTGCAGCAAAATCTTTAAGCGCAGCTGTGCGTCAACCTCCGCCTTTTTGTCCTAGGAGACAGCAGTGGAGGGGATGTTCTTTTCGTTACTACTCCTCCTTTGGTAGAACGAGAGGAGCCGCCAAATGGGTCACTGTAAAAGTACCCATGGTGGTCGGGGAAATGGAGATGCCAAAGCCACTCAGACAGCTGCCTCTTTGCCTTCAGGCGCTGCTGCAGCCGCTCCAAAACAAGTCATGAGGCCATGACCCATGGCACGCCGGTTGGGGGTAGGCTGTCTCAGCATCTCGAAGAGTGGCGAGCCATTACTTCGGATGCGTGGGTTCTCGATACAATATCCCACGGCTACTGACTTCCCTTCCTAAAGTGGCCTCATGACAATCCACCGGGGAATCTTTGTAGCTTCCAGATCTGCTCCATGTGCAGGAAATCTTGACCCTTCTAGAGAAAGGCTCTATAGAACTGGGTCCTGTAGCGGAGAGGAACAAGGATTTCTATTCCCCCATATTTTCTTTTATCCCAAAGAAAGACTGGGGATTGAGACCCATTCTGGACTTCCGTTGGTTGAACAAACTTCTCAGGAAGGACAAGTTCAAGATGGTCACTCAAGTCCTCCGGGCCCTTCAACTTCAGATTTGGTTGGTGTCTCTCGGACCTACATGATGATTACTTTCATGTGCCGATTCATCCAAAGCACAGGAAGTACCTGAGGTTTGCGGCTAGCGACTGGCACTTTCAGTTTTGGGTCCTGCCCTTTGGATTGACCTCCGCCCCAAGGGTCTTCACCAAGCTAATGGTGGTGGTAGCAGCGTAGCTCAGGCAAGGGGGGTTCACGTCTACTCCTACCTGGACGGCTGGCTGATCCGTGCGTGCTCTCCCGAGCAAGCATTGGCTCACCGAAGTCTCACCTGATGCTCCCTCCTCAGGCTGGGCTTCTCCCTCAATTTCAAGAAGTCGCATCTGACACCTTCCCAAAAGCTCCAGTACATCGGGGCTGTGTTGGACACGTCCTTGGGGATGTGCTCGCCTCCCAAGGTAAGGGCTCATCACATTGTGCAGATGTTGCACACGTTTCAATGTACCCAGAGTCATCCGGCTTTCGAATTCTTAAGGTTGCTCGGCCTCATGGCATCTTGTATTTTTTTGGTGCCAGAGGCCAGGCTGAGGATGAGGTCCCTGCAATGCTTCCTCAAGATGCAGTGGTCACAGTTCTCGGGTAAGATGTTGGATATCCTTTTCAGATTCTGCTCTCGGTCTCCCAGGATCTTCTGTGGTGGGGCATCGAAGGGAACCTGATGAAGGGGGAGCCGTTTTGGGAACCATGGCCCGAGGTGACTGTAGTGACGGATGCTACCCTCGCAGGATGGGGTGCTCATGCCAGCGACTTCACCGCCAGCGGTCATTGGTTTCCGTCAGAGTCCAAACTTCACATCAATCTGTTAGAGCTGCGGGCCATCAGGCTGGCTCTGAAGGCTTTTCTGCCGTCTGTGAGGGGGAAGAGTGTCCTGATCATGACGGACAACACAGTGGCCATGCATTACCTCAACAAAAAGGGAGTTAGGGTCACTCCCGTTGTGCAGAGAGGCAATGCAGCTCCGGTTCTGGGCCATCCAGCAGGGAAGCTCGATCTTGGCAGTTCATCTGGCCCGAGAAGAAAATGCATCGGCGGACTCTCTGAACAGGCAGAGCAGGGTCTCTCACGAGTGGGAGTTGGCTCAGGAAGTCTTTCAGGAGATCTTTGCCTTTTGGGGAACCCCACAAGTGGATCTCTTCGCCACCAGTGCCAACCGGAAGTGCGAGAAATTCTGCTCACGGGAATTTCCTCTGATACGAGCATTAGGAGATGTATTGGTAGTGGATTGGTCATTCCCACTGCTGTACGAGTTTCCTCCAGTCCCTGTCATTCCTCAAGTGTTGCAGAGGTTACGAAGGTTCGGTTCCCACATGATCCTCATTGCTCCGGATTGGGCCAGGAGAGCGTGGCACCCGGACCTTCTAGAAATGTCAATCTGCCATCCACGCCGTCTTCCCTACCGAGAGGATCTGCCTCTCAACCTTCATCCTTGGAATCTGAAAGGTTGAGGTATAAGGATTGGGACCTCCCGAATTACATGAGGGAGGTGTTGCTTTCGGCCAAGCGGCCAGCAACAAAATCCCTGTACTGTTGGCATAAATTCTGCTACTGGTGCAGAGGACTTAATGTTGATCCTTTTCAGTGCTCCATTCGTATGTTTTTTTTCTTACTTTCTTTGGCCCACAGGGGCCTTCAAGTAGGTACCATTAAGAGTTACCTGGCGGTGCTGTCTATATTTAAGCGCTCGTCTGAAAAATATTCTTACTTTAAGAAATTGAGAAACCATAGGAAACTTAAAGGACTGACTAATATTTTTCCGCCGTCCCCTTTCCATGTGCCGTGTTGGGATTTGAATTTGGTTTTGAAATTTCTAATGGGTGCTCCATTAGAACCTTTGCACTCTTGTCCTTTGAGATTGTCCTTCAAGACAGTATTCTTGGTTGCAGTTACCTCCGCTCGCAGAGTGAGTGAATTGCAGGCACTTTCCTCTAAGATGCCCTTTACTGTGTTACACACGGACAGCGTAGTTCTGCGGGTACGTCTTTCCTTTCTACCTAAGGTAGTATCTGAATTTCATTTGAGTCAGAAGGTGGTTCTCCCTTCTTTCTATCCTCCTCCTCATCCCGGTAATGAAGAGGAGCGACTCCATAGGTTGGATCCTAGGAGAGCTCTGAGCTTTTATATTTCTAGGATGTCCAGGGTCAGAGTGGACGATCAACTCTTTGTGAGATATGCTGGACACCGATTGGGCCATGCTGTTACCAAACAGGCCTTGTCCAGGTGGATTATCCTCGCCATTACGCAGTGTTACCGATTGGCGGGTAAGGACCCTCCTGAAGGGTTGCAAGCTCATTCCACTGGGGCGTGGCTACTTCCACAGCCCTTCAACGAGTAGTTCCTATTAGGAATACTTGTGATGCCGCCACATGGGCTTCTATCCACACCTTTGTTAAACATTACTCCCTGGATACGATCCATGGTCAGGATATGGCCTTTGGTAAGGCGGTTCTTTATTCCGCCATCTGATTGGGTACTCTGAATTCTTTTCCTTCCTCCTTTTTCTGGTACTGCTTTGGGAGTCCGTCAAAGATGTGGAATACGTTGGAGGACACAATCCATTCGAAGAACAATTTACTTACCAACTGGTAACTTTCTTTCGACTGGATGTTCCTCCAATGTATTCCACATCGCCCTCCCAGCCTGCCCCTCTGGCGAATTTCATATGTGATAGCAGTTTGTTTCCGCAAGGCTATGTGCAGTCAAGCAGGCATTGGATTGGTGCCGCACGTTCTGGGGGAAGAAACTTAAACTGAGGCTACGGGCGGCGTGTGTTCTATTTATAACATCCGGTGACGACCCCCTCGACGGGCCGATTAGGGACATGGACCCGACGTCATCGACGCAGGACGCCCTCTGCTTAAAAAGTTTCCGAAGTGCACAGCTGTGGACATTACATGTCAAGGATGTGGAATACGTTGGAGGAACATCCATTCGAAAGAACGTTACCAGCTGGTAAGTAACTTGTTGTTCTGAGGCTTCTGAATATGCGAAGAGTCTCATGCTTTGCATAGGCCCCCATCTAGTGGTTCATGGTTCTACAAACAACCGTCGAAATGCATACATTCCCAGATTTTGGCAAAAGGCCATATATCGGCGAAAACCTCACACTACACAGAAGCCTCTTCTCCTTTGTCTCATGCTTTAGGTTATAGCCCACAACACATCCCTGAGGATGCTACATTTCAAGAAACTCATTCTTGAAATCTTCGGACAAAGAAAAATTCCAACAAACCATGGACAAGGTCTCTTCCCAATTCCCACTTACAGAAAGACCAATACAAATAATCCAAGGAAATTCTCTCTAAATCCTCCAGATTACAGGTGGGTGCCCATTCACAGTCCCATGTTACCACTCTTTCACAAGACAAGGTCATTTATCAGGACAATACTGGTTATGATGATTCATTTGGTAAGGACTATACTTATGATTACCAATTCTTGGTCCCCTCACCACACATGTTGATCAGCCAGTAACTGACTCTCCAGGGCATGGGCATGATCAGGTCTTATACAATGATCTGCTCAGGAAGGCAGCAGATCACTTTAAAATACAAACCCAGGATATTCACCAGGATCTAGATTTCGCAGATGAAATGCAGTAGATCAATTTATACCTCTACTACAGTCGATAAATAAAAGGATACAACCCTCTCTAGTCACACCATCACTTAACAGGGCTGTAAAACCCAAGAATAGAATTTTTTTTCTCCAGCCTGTACTTTCTGACCCTTTGTACATCAAGGGTCATCTCAAACCTGACTCCTTAGTGGTTACCCCACCCGTAAAGAAGCAGGTACACTGTTCGCTTCTGCTGAGGCACCCTCAGAGAAAGAGAACAAGAAACATTTTGAAAAAGGTGCCAACATCAGCCGCATACCAGGTGCAAATTGTTAACACAACCCTGCTCTCCAGTTACAATTGATCCCTTTGGGATAAAGTACAAATGCAACTACGTTCTACACCAGACCTTATTTGTTGTGAGGAGTCGGACATAGGAGACAGACACAAGGTTGGTATTTTGCCCAAATGCTTTTATTTAACGAAGAGGTTGGAAAAATAACTCACTAGCCCTAACTCTGAGGGTTGTCCCTACCTCAACAAAACTCAATAGTGACACTCCTTGTCAAGATGTCTAAAATAATATTCACGTCCTGTGTTCAAAACCTACTCTGACCCAATGTCTCTTGGCTGCTTTCCTGCAGCCTTCCTCAACTTAATTGTACAACCCCCTCCTTATGATATACTCCTCCTGGGCTTCTCCACGCTTCGCTACCTCGCTGATGACTGCCTTCAGTAGTGGTTCGGCACTGTGGAACATTTCGTCTTTCTGCCTTAGCAATGTAAGGAAGACTTTGTATCAACAGTAAGACAGACATAAGTGACCAAAGTTCAAGGGCGTTTATTGAACTTCTTCAAAAAGGGTTTGAAAAACACCTATCTAATCCTAAATCTACAGCTGGGAGCAAGCTACGACCATCAAATAATAACGCAGCCCTCCTAGTGTCTTGTCAAAATAAAAGGGACTATACTAATAAGCCTATTGCCAATCCTTACCTCTAAATAGAAATAGCGTAGGAAACAATATTACAAAAAAGAAAGTGTTCACAAAATTATGTCTGGATGTTCAGGCCGTTGGCCTCCCATTGCCATGTTTTCAGCACGGGACAAGGAGGTACACTCGAGCTTAGCAGTCTCTGGCTTCTCTAGCACGAGGATACAGTTCAATCATTAGTCTTTTTGCATTTCAAAGTCGCTTTTTTCAGTGGGCCTGATGCAACAAGCAATACATTATTTTTCTCTTGGCTTTCTCAAGTACATAATTTCTCAGGCGGTTCACTTTTAACCTCTGATCCCGGATCCCCCTCTGCCGGGCCCTGATCCCGGGATCCCCCTCTGCTGTGCCCTGATCCCGGGATCCCCCTCTGCCGGGCCCTGATTCCCGGATCCCCCTCTGCCGGGCTCTGATTCCTTTTAACAGAATGTTGATAACTTTACACAAACTTGCTTTAACCAAAAGCTTTAAAGTGATCTGCCTCCGCTGGGCTCGGACCAACTTCCTATACGATTCAATCAACTATCAATGACTTTCGAATGTGCACAGGGTTTTTTCTTGACCCGTTGCAGGACAATTTCACAGTTCTTTCACTCCTCACATTTGTCACCTTTTAGTTGGATACCTAACAGACTTTCGAATGAGCACCCACGTGGTTCCGGACCACTCTGTCTACGATATCGTATCTTTCTCGGGCTTCAAAGTTCAATCACTCATCTGCTGATTGTGTTTGCGTCACCTGCCACTTACGCGTAATACGCTATTCTCTTCAGTTTTCATTTTACAATGTTGCAACTTGCAAACTTGGTTTCACCACAGACCGGTCTGGTATCAATCTCCCCAACTCGCCAGCTTTGCTGACCTCACTGGCGCTGCTTCGTTGTAGGAGCCAAGGACAGTACCACAGTGGCAAACTATTCTCCCCGCCTTGACTATTGACGCAGGAGAGCCCTCGGTACCTCCGACACACAATGCAGCGTTTTTCAGCCTTGATTCCTGATCTTGCGTTTCTTATTCCCCGCGGCTCCTCGAAGTAGCAATCTTTCTTTGAAAAGGTCAAGGGCACTTCTTCAGGTTTCTCACACCAATGATTGTCCGCTCTTCCCATTTCCAGTGCACAGGTTCACATTCTTTTGGTTCTTTCCTTTTCCAGCACTTTATTTCAACTGTCTGCTTCCATAACTTCGCTAGCCATTCAAACAACTACTACTTCTATTGATTCTACAACGACCACATCTGCTGCATCTATTTTCACTACTGTTGTCTGTTTCTTGTTGTCCTTTATTTGTTGTTATTCCTGGGCCGATCTTCGTAATAACAACTAGAACTTTCATACCATTTCTGTGAGTCCTCCTTGGGCATCCTGGTCCTAGTACCACACATAGTCGTTCCAATATCGAGAACCCGCGCCCTCCCTCTTCACAGTAATGTCACTGTGTAAACGGTGCCAGTTTATTGGGGAAACCATAGATCCGAGGTGTCCAGACGAAAACTGTACCTCACGTGTGGGTGCACCTACCGGGGTGCAAAAGGAAAAGGGTAACCCACTGGTAACCCCAAGTCTTTTGGCACAGCACGTTTTGTTCTTGTGGGCAACCCACAGATTTGGGTTTAGGGTGTCGAAGCCAGCAAGGAAAATGGGGAACCCATGCATTTCTGAAAAGATGACACCCGTGGGAATCCAAAGATGTCTGACTTGTGCATTTCTCCTCAGAATGTATTACCCACAAGCCCCGCCAAAGACCCACATGGAGAAGGGTTCCCAAGTCCAGGAATATTACCGCTGACTTTGCTGGATCTCTGGTTGGCCTGCGTTACAGATTCTCCCCACCAGAGAGTGCCGGCAGTGTGCCAATACCTCCCTGAAGGGAAAAGCTGTAATGCAGCCCAGCCGCAACTCCAGGACGGTTGGAGGTGATGTCCCCGGTTTTGGACATTTATTTATTTATTCCATGTGGGTGTACCGTCCCCTAAGCACATCAGCAGCTCCAGGGATCCCTGGCAGTATCCCCATTCCTCCCCCGAGGTAACATCTGTAACGTAGCACAGCCAGAGCTGCAGCCTGGGCTTGCAGACGGACAACCCACATGGGAGGCATCCGCTCCCAGGGAAACACCAATGTTCTGCTGGCATGGGGGCAATCTGTGGCCTGCCCCTGCAATTGTGTCCCAGCCCATGAAAATATCTGCCCAGATGGCCCATTCCCACACTCGTCACCAACAATCCAGCCCCGGTCTCACCCACCCCACTGACAGTGGGCCCTAACCATAGAATAATAAAAAACAGTACTCGCATAATGTTGCAGCTGCTCGCATAGAAAAAGCTGTAAACAAAACAAAAAGCATGTGTCACCTACAGTCACACCAGCAAAAACAAATCCATACCTTCCTATCATGTCCCCCCTTGCAAGCCATCCCTGGTGGTCTACTGAACCTCACCTCCCCCAGTGAAAACCCATTTCCCCTTCCTACGGGCGGATATCTGCCCCCAGGGAGGGCTGCATGAGGTGCCCCCACCCTCACTCCATTTGGGGTGGGGGAGAAGCCCACCCCAAAATGTTGGACGGGCCCCCCCAATGGATTTGGGAAGTAGGTTTTGGGCACCCTGGGGCCAGATTGGCACACCAATGTGCCCCTCTGCGCCAAGGCAAGGTTGGTAAACAAAGAAAAAAAAATAGAAAATGGCAGCCTGCCCTTTAAGGGGGGGGGGCTGAGGGGCACCCTAAACCGCCAGGTAATTTTCTAATGTAAAGGGGGGGTGACCCTCTCCCCCGCCCCTCCCCCACACCAAATGCAGGGGGGCATCTCATTCAGCCCTTCCTGGGGGCAGTTATCTGCTCTTAGGAAGGGGAAAATGGGTTTTCACTGGGGGCTGTGAGGTTCAGTAGACCAATAATATAGGCATGTATTACACAAGTTGGTAGAGTGACTGTGCAGCTAGGCTTATTTTAGGAGGGGTAATGCAAGCTGTAGAGTAGCACAATCAAATCAGTAAACACGAGGCACCAAGGAAACACACACTTAAAGTTTATATTACATTATTTATATATACACAAGGCAAATTAAGCTGTGCTAAGCCTTGCCTGCCCGATAGCAAGGCGAGTAGAGCGCTCACTTTGACATCTGTGCCGAGCCTGCTGACCCAGGTTCGAATCCCGGCAGGGCCAAACTCAGCCTTTCTTCCTTCCGAAAGTCGATAAATGAGCACCACACACCGTGGGTAATAATAAGCAGCGCTCAGATGCCCGAGGGTTCATAGTGCTATATAAATGCTAAATTATTATTAGTCAGCATTTGTTAAAAAGCAGCAACTAATAGCTTTCAGTGGAAGATAGAATTCATTTAAACAAGAACCAATAATGCAGGTGAGGCATTCTTTGCTATGCTAAACATTTTCCAGCACACGGAGTGACCTCAAACAAGGTCTGTATTAGTACCTATTTTGTTTATCATTGCAAAATTGAGAGTAGAAGGCAAAATGGTTACATTCAAAGTTAGATTTAAAGTAGAACACACTTTCAACAGGTTCAATAGTTAGTTTCTCCCAGAGGCAGGTAGTCTTTTATCCTAGCAATAACCGTGTGAACAATTAAAACCTCTAAGGGAACAATCGCTTCCAAAGCACTTCCAAAGCCAATTGGGTACATAAGAGGAGCCTTTAGGAGACCAGGACAGCGGAAGCCAATGGGACAGTTCCAGTTCTGATGCAGCTTTTCTTTAAAAAATGTTAAACCATTAGGAGTTATTTAAAAATCACTGGAGCTCAAGGGGAGCCTACTTAATGGAGCACATGCTGGAAGGCCTGCACAGGTGAGTTGAGGTCAACTCTGAAGGGGCTAATATAGTACTTCCCAAAAGGTAAGTATGATCAAAGCTATCTCACTGTTCTTGGGGACTGTAGTTCACCCAAGAAAATATATTTAAACATTAAGAGAATTCCAAGGGACTTCTCAGTGGCACTGTGCTTAGGGTGCTGTGTGTCACTATGCAAAAAGCAGAGGCCTATGTAGTTTACCAAACTCTGTTAACAGTTAAAAATCAAAGTCCGGAAAAAAACACATGAGTGAGTGGCAAACAGTACCACTCACTCAGGAGGTTAAAAATCAAAACGATCTCAGATTCTAGCAAAAGAGCTGAGGGTCTCTAAAGTTAAAGGGAATTAGCACAGACACTGAACATTCTTCCTAACAAGTGACATAAAGCAAGTGATCCTCTCCCCCCCCAAACCCCCCAAAAGATTGCGTCATCCGTACTATCTGCTTATTAATGTTGGCTTTATCTGTCAGGTCTCTGGAGAAGCATATAACAAGGTAATCAAACTAGTAAACCATTGGTATCTCAGCCCCATCACTAATTATTTTATGAATTTGTATAGTTTTCTTACCGCTACCAAAGGCCATATCAGCAGATTTTGGCGAGTCTACCTTCAAATCTAGATCATTTATAAATTGGCTGTATACAAAAATTTGTTTTTGAAGTGCAGTCGGGGTGCATGCTATAACTACTATCATATATGTAGACCGGAATGGGTAAAGCCCCATTTCCCAGTATTGGATAGTCCACATTAGTATCCAGCAGTGCCTTATACAGACCATTGTGAGGGGTCGGAAATGAAAGGCGGACACAAAGTTGTCATGGTTTTGGTTAAAGACTTATCAACTTAAACAAGTTGGGGAAATGCCTCTCTGATCCTGCTCTAAAGAGGAGTGTCCCTACCTAAAAACTAAGGATCTGTCTGTGTCAGGATGTCAGGACATTCTACGCTGACCCTCACACTACAGACAAAATAATAAAGTGAGAAGGGAAATGTCTTTCACCTGGTATTGGCAAAAAGTGTTCATAAAGAAAAATAGAATGGCTCCAACTTAAATGTTCTCCAAGATGAAGACCTTGGTTCCAGAGTCTGACTCCCTTTCCCTGGATTCTTCAATGGAATTGGTTTCTTGGCCCACAGCAATCCTGGTATGTAAAACGTTCTTTAGCCTTGTAAATCTTTAACACAAGTTCCTTTTTTGTTCAAAAAAACACTGTCCTTTCTTGACACTTCTTGTAGGTTTGCAATTTGCCTGGTATACCACCTGCCACTCCCCTGCCAGGACTCTTTATGTACTTGCAACTGCCTGGTGTACTTTCCTGCCAGAACTTCTCTGGTACTCTCAATTGCCTGGTATAATCTTGCCAGGACTTCTCATTTATACAGTTCCTCTTTATATTCAAAATCACATATATAATCTCTGGCTCAGTTTATCCACCTGTTTCAATGTTAGTCTCTGCTTTCCCAACATTTGCACTCCATGCGGTCATGTTATTGGGGTTTGGGTTTTCACTCTACCCTTTTGATTTGCAATCAATCTTCTTATTGTTTCTGTCTTTGCATCTTAATGACTCAACTTGTTGTAGGCCTGGTTGCCGAAATTCCCCAGGGTCCCCACCCTGCTTGGGCTGCTCAGACCTCTCTCTGGCAGCTCTGCTACTGCATGCCTGCTTTCCTTCAGGCCCTGGTAAGGATCACGCTGCCTCGTCAAGCTGCCGAGTACCCAGGAGTCCTCTCATGGCTCCTAGTGTCTCCACGGCACGTCCTGCTAGCGCAACGCTGCTTCCCTTCTCTGCTGGCAAGCTCCTCTGCTCCACCACACTGGCTCGTGCCTCCAGCGCTCGTACACCTTTGCGGAAGATCCAACGTCTTTTACTGAGCTTCCTCTCATTGTGTGGTTGCCATTTTTAAAGGCCCTGCGTGCAGGTGCTTTCACCAAAAAACTAGCACGCTCTTTGCGGTTGAGGCTCCTGCTCTCTTGCATCAATTCCTTCATCCTCCTTGTCTCAGTAATTAGGTGGTTGTGGGATTGGAGTCCATAGATGTCACTTGATGCATAGTATTAGCAGAGTCTCTCAATGCTTTCATATGAAGGATCTCTTCTATATGAAGGGAAATTAGAGTTGAAAAGGTTTTCTTGGAGCTTTTATTCTTCAGGTCACAAATGGGAGTTTGGCCTAAATGGTGTTGGGAAATTCTCTTTATTTCCCCTAACAGGGACGGGGCGGGGGAGGTAACAGATGCATTGCAATAGGCTGGTAGGGTATTGGGTATCGGGTGGTCTTCCTCATGGGTAAATGACATCTCCCCAGTATGTCTCCTCCCATATGATCCTCCCTCGTATAGCCACCCCCAGGATCAGGGTCGGGTAGTGACTGCTGTTCCCTGGTCATATAGGAGGAGGTCACCGCTAGGGAATCCGTGATGACTCCATTGGATTCATTACATGATTAAAATAGAGGGTAAACAAAGCAGAGGTGAGGACTCATCCTTGTCTTACTCCTAATACTTGTACATCCAGTCACCTTTATTCTATCCTTATGGGCGTACCACTGCACAGGGATGTTACCGGAACCTTTTGGCAGTGAAAAGTGAGAGCTTCCTCTATAAATGTGGAGTCGCCTCACCTCGGTCCCTTTTCCCCCTCGGCCAGGAACAGATCTGGCAGCTTGACTGGCTTATTTTTTAAGCTTTGCGTGCTTCCCTGTATTTGATTTTTGTCAATCTTCCCCTCCTGCCGGTACCTCTTTCCCCGGCGTATATCCGTTGCGGTAGGCTTCTCCAGGTGCACCTCGTGCAACCGTTCCTTCCTGGCTTCGGACGCCTATGCACTTTCTTTGGAGGGCCTGGGATCCGACCACCATTGGGGACATGTGTGTGGCACCTTCGCTCTGCCTTCTCTAAAGAACCACTGTAAGGAAGGCATGCTAACAAAGTAAGACGGACACGAGTGACCACAGTTCAAGGGTGCTTATTGAACTTTATCAAGTGTGTGAAAAACTAAACCTGAATCTAAGATGGGAGCAAGCTAGAGCCATCAAATAATGATAAAACAGTCCTAGTGGAGTCTCGTCAAATAAAAAAGCCCTATACTAAAAAAACGATTGCCAATCCTTACTGCTAAATTACAAATAATGTGGTAGTAATGTTCACAAAAAAGAAAAGTGTTCACAAAATGATACCTCAATATGTTGGCCTCCCTTCCCTATGATTTTAGCACGGGACAATGCGGTTCACTCGAGTATAGCACACTCTTGGGCTGCTTCGCCACGAGGACACAGTTCCTTTTACCAACATCGGGGCCTGCTGTGCCCAGGTCTTATGTTCAAAGTCTGGGCCTGAAGTACCAAAAATGACGAAAAAAGTTCATTTCCAAATATTCAAGTCTGGTGATTCACTCTTCACCCTGGATCCCCCTCAGCCGGGCTCAGATCCTTTTTTTCATACAATTAGCCTCCCTCAACTGGGCTCAGACCAGTTTCAGTTCATAGGCATCCCTCAGTCTGGTTCATAAGCTATCAAAGACTTTCGAATGTGCACAGGGTTTAGCTTGACCCGCTGCAGGACCACTTCGATTTCACAGTTCAATAATTCTCACACACTCATTTGAATACCAAACAGAGACCTTGGAGTGAGCACCCATGTGACGTCGGACCACTCTGTATCTGGTACCCATTTCATTTTCATAAAGTTCAATCACATATAAGTCCTCTTTCCTCATACAATGTTGCCGTTTGTAACCTTGAGCGTAACACAGTCCGGTCTGCTATCGGTCTCTTCGACTCACCGGCTATTCTGAATTCCCTGGTGTTGCTTTGTTGTCAGAGCCAAGAACAGTGCCAAAGCGGCAATCGCTTCTACCCGCATTGACTATCAATACGGGATGGCCCTGTGTACCTTTGACACACACTGCACCGTTCTTCAGCTGCAATTCCCGGTCTTATGTTACTTTTCCTCGAGGCCTCTTGAACGTTGCAGTTCTGCACTGAAAAGGTCAAGACATTTCTCTCCTTGAAACCCTCTTCGGTCTTGCCGTCTTTCTCCTTGCATTAAACTGCCATCTTGGAACTACTGCTTCCTTGTGTGCTTTGCCTTGCTCGGAGTGTGATTTCGTGCTCAGCCTTTTATCCTTGTGGGGAAGTGTGATGGAAGTCAGATGTTGCCTGACCATTGTATTGGGACATGTCGGGTATACGGCTCGGCTGTTGGTCTGTTTTCTTTCTCAGTGAGCTATCTGTGAGAAAGTGTTTGTGTCAGAAAATGGGGTGAGGGGTGGAGTTCCTAAGTATCATACCTGGTAGGATGGGGAAAAGGTGTTACAGAGAAGGGGATACCGTGTCTCACCCTTCAGTGTCCCACTTCCACTCCCCGAAAACCCCTCATCCAGGTGATCCTCCCACACTGGTTCACCGCCAGGAACTGGATCCAATAGCGATGGCCATGTCCTGGCCACCTGGATGTCAGATCCCCAGGGACTAGCGGGTGAGACACCTTCAGGTTTCTCACACCACCTATCCCGATTAAGGGAGATGTTCAACACCTCGTCGCCAGGATAAATAAAAGACTCTCGAAAGCAGCATAGCACGACTAGGTTAGTCACCTCTTTAACAAGGCACCCCAGCCCAGCCGGGTGATTCATTCCTGTGAACGCTGACTGGGAGGGGCCTTGGGGCTCTTCTACCAGAGGTAGTCCCAAGGCTGTGAAGGCTACCGGCGCACATGCCGCAGGGCTCAGGGGCCCACCCGGGGCTGCATGCGAGGGGCACTATCTCAAAAAAGAAGGCAGACGCGTGCTTGCACTGAAGGCAGAGGTCCTACCGGAGCCATCTCTGAACTCGAGGGCCAGCGACGAAGGACTGCCAGCCGCATGGTTGAGGGTGTTGCGCCTCTAAGGTCCATATGGTTCCTTCAGTGCCAGGCGTGGAGGGCCCACGCATACCTCCACAAATACCACAAGATTGCAGCCAAGCATGTGGCAGAGCCTTCCAGGCCAGATTTTTCTCCGGAAGAGAGGAACCCTGCGCTGTATTCAACAAGATACTCCGATTCCCCAGGACGGCAACCAAGCATGTGGCACAACCAGCATGGCTAGACTCTGATCCTGATGCAAGGCTGTTGGGACAGTTTTTCTGAAGTCCAATTAAGGGCCTAGCAAAACCATTCTACTGAGGCAGTACAAGACTCCACTCTTAGTATAAGGCTGTACCACCTGAGTTCGGGGTAGCGTAGACAGAGCAGCCAGGCTCATTTTAGGAGGGAGAGAGGGCAGTAAATACAGTACAAGTGAACATTGTAATACAAATGATCCAAAGAAACACTGAAACACTATGTATTGTAAAAATAAAGGATTTATTTAAATACAAGTAGGCCCAGATAAATCTAGGGGTTAAGTAAGTACTAACACATTATAAGAAATCGCAATATAAAACCCAACACTATACTTGAAAGCACACAGACCCAAGTATAGACCTTATTTGGGACACCTAACAGTAGTTCTAGGGAAGTCAAAACCTTGTTATACACATTTAGTATAGGTCAAGCCTATTCTTTGGGAGTAAAAGACCAAAGGTTACTTTTAGATTACTTTTGGTAATACAAGGACTGTAGGCCCTTCCAGTTGTACAGTGACTCTTGGAACAAATCACATAAACAGTCAACTGGACAATATACTTTAGGTGAATAGGGAAACACTTATTCTAGGTGCAGTAAAAACCTAGAACTACTTTTGTCATAACAGTTATACCAGGTGAGTAAAACCTAAGGATGTAATATGCAATTACAGATGCTTTGGAAATCAGGGAACCTGTTACGCTCGCCTTGCTCCCACAGGGGCGTCGATCGGGACTGGATAGCAGCGATCTCCACCAATGTGACACAAAGCGCTGAAATGAAGGACTGGACCGGCCCACCTAACTTCGTCTGCTTGGCCCGTAGAAGTACTCTTCTGAAAGTGGAGAAATGGAATTAACCACCCGTGGAGTTGAGTGTTACCCTCCACCCCCACTGTTCTCCCCACTGATCACCTCCGATGTCCCTTCTTATAGTTTCACCTTATGGTTTGGAAAGATGAGCTCTCCATCCTGCGTTGAGTGCAGGGGCGCGTGGATAACCAGTTGCTTCACTGGTCCGAAGGAATTGGGGAGTTCCAGAACAATTTTGACTCTGAGGTTCCGGCGTGGCGCCGTAAGTATCTAGTTCGTAAGAGTTCAAATGTCTGACTTTCACTCTTGTCCGATTCCTTGCAGAATGCAGCTTGACCCAAGCGAAGATTTCCTCGTGGTAGCTGGTAACATTCAGGTAAGAGTCTGTATTATTCAAAACAGTTCGATAAATAATGCTAGTTTGTAATTTGTTGCTTTCTCCCTTGTTACAGGTGCTGGGAGAAATTATGAAGTCTCGAGGAAAAAATGCCTCCAGCGGTAAAATCTGGTAAGTCTCTTATGGTGAGCAGGATTCCCCTTGTTAGTCCATTTGGCTCACCTTGCTGCCCCTTTGTTCCCTTTAGGTGCCGGAGTTCGGCGAAGATGAGATGGAAGCTGTACCGACTCGAGGAGATGAATAATATCTCCGGCGGTAAAATCAGGTAAGTCTTGGGGTAACTAATATTGCCTCTGTTTATTCCCCTTGGCTCACCTTGCTGTTCTTGTGTCCCCCTTAGGTGCCGGAGTTCGGCGAGAACATGAAGAAGAATGAGATGCCTCGTGGAGATGCGGCGAAGGCCGGTGAGTTCAGCGAGGCGCTGCAGCAGGTGAGGGGACGCGTATCAAATAACTTCTTTCTTCCAGTTCGAAGGCGTGGTGGATCCGGAATTCAAGTGAAAAATAAAGGTATTGTTCTTGTTCCAACCTTTTCTCCTTCTTTCCCCTTTTTTCTAGGAGCTCTAAACTCAAGGCGGGCGTGGCAGAAGACTGGATGCTGGCTCTCAGGCACGGTGAGAGTTACGCTGCAGGATGCAGAATAACGCGAAGCGTGTGCTGCTCTTCGGGCATGATTTAAATAGCCTCCAAAGTAGTTCCAGGTAAGTATTCCTCCCCAGCCCCGCCCGAGTAAAAAATAGTCCCTAGGTAAAGTAGTCCCTTCCAAGCCTCATATAGGCTTGGAGCTCTTGCAGCATGGTCTGCATCAGGTAGGTTTGCAGCATGGTCTGCATCAGGTAAGTTTTAATCCATGAGCCTGGCGCCATAGACACCAGGACTGCACCCAAATAGCCCCTAACAGGGGTTGTTGGGCTTGCTTGGGATAACTTGATGCCTGCTTCCGGGGTTGATGGACTAGGTCTGGATCCCCGGGGGTAGGCATCATGACAGAACCCCAGATTGAGGTCAGCAATAACTCTGGTAACTTGTTTTGGATGGCACACAGCTAACACAAGGCAAGTAAAACCCACTTACTTTAACTTCACAATGAAGGGGAAAAGTAAAACCCAATGTCACACTTTACTGAATAGTTTTTCTAGGTAGGCAACAACCTAATGTAGACTTATTAAGGACAGGCTAGCGGCAAGTCAGGGGAAGCAAGACCCAGTTGGGGGACACTCATACAGTTATCCCAACAGGACTAACTTGGTGATACCAACCGTTGGATGACACTCATACAATTACCCTACCGGAATAATCTGGTGAAACCAACACATTACTTTTGTAAAGAGGCACAACCTAATCACAGAAGAGTAAAATGCCTTCACATCTACTTTCTTTTAGACTGGTAAAACAGTGGCTAAGGAAAAAAAGACGTTAACCATACTTTTAAGACTAGTGCATCACACATTCAAGATCAGTACTTTGGTAACTGGTCACTCTTAGAATTACAGTTACCCACCAACTCTTTACAAGTAAGTAAAACACTTGATTTCCTTTCTAGGCAGAAGTCCCAATCCCTTCAAAGTCTTTCCCGTAGAGCATGAGTGTTCTCAGTGGCAGAAGGGGGGTCACTAGGACTAGTGACCAACAGGCAGTGTTAGAATATGTTCTTTAGTAGCAAAAGTCAGTTTCCTTAGGAAAACTGGCAAACAAGTGAGTACTTTACTTCTAGGGTTAGAAGAGGGTCCAGGGGCTTCACAGAAGACACCCCAGCAGGATTCTAGCAGTGGGACTGGGTGTACTGGACGAGGGACCTCCCAATCACAGAAAACACCCCAGGACTACAAAGAAATCCCAACAGGCTTAAGGTAAGTATATACTCAAGCCAACACAGTACCTCAGCAATGAAGAAGAGATTGCAGCAGGAGAACTTCAGGGACTGCAGCCAAATACCCGGTCAGTGGATTCCTTGTCCTGGAGACTGAACACAAGACCTCAGAAGGGACTTTGCAGATGGGATCGATGAAGAAGGCTCTAGGAAAGATTTCTCTCGCGGCTGAATGCGGTTCTGCGGGTTTGGCGCCTGTTCCAGGAGCACAGAAGAAGACGGATAATCGCGGTTGAATTCTTGTCGTTTAAGAGGTCCAGCACTCTTGTGAGGGGACTTTTTGGACTCGATTCATGTCTCTAGAGATCCACCAGGATGCCCACGAAGTTTCAGCGAGATTCAGAATTCAGAAGACTGTGCACCGCACAGTGGCTGGAGGTCCCAGGGTATTGGGGTATTGCAAGAACGCAAGGTCGCAGCAACCCGTGGGATGGCTCAAAATGCAGGTCGTCTTGAGTCTAGTGGGTCTCACCAGGCTCTGGGTTCGGGTCGTCGTTTTCGGAGGCCCCAGGTCGATCGGAAGGAAGGGCTGCAGCAGGCTCCGGTTACACAGCAGGCTCTCCGGTCGCTGGAAATCATTCCCACCGCTTTTCCTTTGTCATCCTCTTCGGTTTTCTGTTCCAGTGGTCGACATGACTTCAGTTTCCAGTATTTATCAGGAACTGCAACACAACCTATGCATTCTCTCCCTGCATTTTACAAGAAAGGGGCGTCTGGCTGTCCAATCAGGACAGCCAACCCCCCACTGGGATTTGGCCCAGTTGAAGGAAGGCCTAAGACAAAGGAGGGGGGAGTTTTGGACTCCTCCACCACTTCCTCTGCTTACAGACTGACTGGAGCCTGGGCGGGGTGTTCCAGGGGACTCCCGCCAAAGACAAAACTCAAACAATGGAATTTCCCGCCCCGGATGTCAGGGGAAGGAACAAGAGACAAACACTAAAATGGCAGAAAAAGAAGACGGGGGCCATTTTTGTAAAATGAGCACCCTTAGGTGCCTTTACTGCAGCTGTGATTACAGCCCACGGTAAAGGTGCACCAAATTAGTAAAAGGTATCACTGCCACCAGCCATTAAAGGTAAGCTTGTCACTGTAACAGAATTGTTAGTTTTAATGGAACAGGGGATACATTGCATCTCCCCAGCACTCCACATAAGATGGGGTGTGCTGGTTTCACAGAATAAAATGTAAAGGGAATCCAAAGATCCTTTCTACCCTTGGGAACTGTAGTTCACTCAAGGTTAGCACAAGAAAGTTAAATGGGGAGCCCCTAGTGCAACCCAGCAACAACAGGCACTTATTGCCAATAAGTTGTTAGACATGATAACTTTAAAAAGGCACTATGGAGAGTCTTAAAAATGACGCCCATAAAAAGTTAGACAGGTGAGTGTGGAAAAAGGTTCCCACTCACTGAGGTATTAATGAAAAATATCCCACTAGAAAAGCAAAACGTTCTGCAGTTGAACCAGCAAAGGAAGATTTACAGCTCTGTGGAAATCTTACCTAACAAAGGCCTTGTGGGACACAGTCTCCATCCTCAGTCTTTATCCTCAGTGTGGGCCGCACATGGGGGCAGCAAACCCTGGTCGAATGGTTCTCCTCCCCCCAGGGATACAACTATGCCAGTCAGCTGTTGGATTACCCTTTACAGGTCCCCAGTGGTGTCAAACCTACTAGGACCCCTAGCGTCTCAGATGTCCGAGAGCAGTTATGAGGGCCCAGTGTGTCAGTGTGTGCAGCGATTCTTCACCTTGATGAGGTCGCACCAGATGGCTGGGTACCTCAAGGATCTTATGAGTGATGTGGTACCCCAAATGTCCACTCCCGCTGGGCCCCCCGCCACAGCCCCCAGGGGTTCTGATTGCATTCCCAGCAGCTCTGCCCCCACTTCCTGTACAGGCATTGCTACCTCCTCTACCACCTCTACCACCACCTCCTGTCCTGTTGCCCCAGGATCTGCCATTTCAGGGCGCGGGTCTGCAGAGGGGGGGTCCTCAAGGCCATCAACTAGACAAAATTTTGCACCAAGCACAGAACGATGCCGATGTCGACACGGAGGAGGCTGAGGCATCTGCCTCAGTCAAGGCATTCCATGATTGGCTTCAGGGAGTGGCAGAAAATGTGGGTGTACCCCACCCGCAGCAGGCTCAGCAGGAGCTGGAGTGCTGTAGGAAGTCTTGCCTCTAAAATCGGACACCAAGTTCGGCAACCCTCTGCAGAAGGATGTCCTCTCGGTCACATCAAAGATGTGGTAGAAGCCGGGACTCCATTCCCAACTAAATAAATGACTTAATTGTCGCTTTCGGCAGCTAGAGAAGAATCGGGTGCTGCTCACAATGCACTTGGTTGTGGCGGCAGCCTCCTTATATTAGGAGTCCTCATTGGCGCCGTCAACAACTGGCTGTCTATCGAAGGAGGACACGTTGTTGGAGTCCTTAAACAGGGAGGTCTACGTTAATGCCGGATTGCATCTACTACAGGCCAATGAGGCCTCTCGTCTCTCTGGAACTAACCAAAAACTGGGGAGGTAAATCTGCGACTTTCATCCGGACTTACCGCCGGAAAGTCGGGCTGATTTTAAGGCAGGTCTCGCGCAGGCTTTGATGGTTGTGCAAGACCTCCTGGAGTCCGCTTTCTCTCATATAGACAGTCTGCAGGGGCATGTGCGTATGGGTGCGAGGACTGCAGCCATGGGTGTAATTTTAGGGGGGGGGAGACAAGGGTGTGTGTGCCCCAACTTTCGTGGCACACCATTTTATCCCCATTCATTTGCCTGGTGCACCTTTCCTTTAGATGTCATGTTCACCCCCCCCCCCCCAATGTTTTCAGCAAAGTTACTCCACTGACTGCAGCAATGCATGCCACCGGGTTCTCTGCCGACATCAAAGTATGGATCCTCGACCTCAGATTCGAGTATTTGGATCTGTTCCACTAGTCTACAAATGAAGAACTGACAAAGAAGAAAACCTCCACTCCAACTGCCAAGTCCTTGGCTGTCTTGACCAACCCGGTCCGAAATCCTTCCCACAGAATCAGGGTAGGTCTGACCATAAGCCTTGGTCCTTCAGCAGGTTTCTGGGCTTATAGGATAGGAAGACTCGACAGCCAGACAGGTGGTCCAGCTCCCACGGACGAAAACTGCAGCGTGTCACAGGGCTTTTTTTGCTCACCCTCCTCCCCGGGCTCTGATGGGGGTAAAAACAATTAAGTTCTGGTGTTGGGGTTGTCGTTTGACTCTGTATATCGACATTTGGAGACATCTGTTCTGCAATCCTTGGAGCCTTTCAATGATCCCGATGGGGTTCAGCCCTCCCTAGTCCTCGATCAACCTCGTCCCCACTCCCCTCCGCTGCTACGGATAGGCTCCCCCTGCTCTTTTGAGGGCGATCCTGCAATTATTTGACATGCAAGCGGTGGAACCAGTGCCCTCTCAGGAGAAGGGCTTTGGTTATTATTTTAGGATGTTTGCGGTACCCAAAAATAACCAGGCGGGCCCGAGGGTTGTCCTGCATCTCTTTCCCCACGCCTCGAATGCTTCAAGATTACGCCCGCCCAGATTACGGAGTCATTATGCAGGAGACTGGATGTCTTAACTAGACTAAAAGATGCGTATCTGCACACCCTAATTTGCATTTTCTGTTTTTCACGATCACAACCCCCCTCCCCCCCCTGTCTTCTCCAAATCGTGAACGCGGTGGCAAGCTTTCTCAGGCTGGAGGGCCATCACCTGTATCCTTATCTGGACCAATGGTTGGTGAGGTCCAGCTCCCAGAGGGGGCCCTCCACTTGTGCCAGAGACTGGCTGATAGGCTCTTCCTTTTGGGCTTTTCGCTCAACCAGAAATCTCAGCTGTTCCCCTCCCAATCCCTCCAGTTCCTGGGGGTGAGGTGGGATACGATTGCAGAGAGTCTTCCCTACTTCCAACTGGCTGACGTCAGTCTGCAGGGTGATGCACTATTTTCTTTGCAACTCCTCAACATCGGCGTGGTAGTTTCAGCACTTGCCGGGTCTAATGGCCTTGTGTGTTCTGACGATTCCACGTGCCAGAGTCCAGATGAGGCGGCTTCAGGTACACTTGATGGCTTCCTGGGACCAGGAAACGGGTTCAGACTTTTTATTCCATCTACACTTCACCGAAGTGCATCTGGAGATCCACGCGCATGCGGTAGGGCCAAGGCTACAGACGCGCCTCATGGAAGCCCATTAGCAAGGCAGCTGCTTGGGCCTCTCCCTCAGCTTTTTGCAGGCATTACTGTTTGGACATCAGCTCCAGGATAGACGCTGAGTTTGGGCAGGCAGTCCTCCAGAACTTGTTTGCCTCCAGTTAAACTCTTGTTCACCACCTAGTTCTGTTTGTTTCATTGGAATCACCCATAAGGATGGAGGAAAGGGGATGGGACGTATAAGAAATTAAAATTACTCACGGTAGTGACTGAATTACTCGTAGTACTAAGCCCCCTTTCATTCATACGGCCCACCCACCTTCCCTCGCTAGTAGGCTTGGGACTAAAACTTACTACAGCCAGGTTTACAAGCGTCCTATGTGTCAAAAGGGGACTGAGGTGAGTTGCCTTTGGGCGGGGCCTAGTGGGCATGCCTACACACCTCTCATGCGCTATAATAGATTTAAAGGGGAAGCTCACATTTTTCACTGCCAATAGGTTCGGTACCGTCCCCGTACCGGGGTATGTCCATAAGGAAGGCGGAAAGGGCACTGTGAAAAACCAGAAGTGTTTCACAGCTTAGTACCTGGGATCCTGTATTCAGGTGGCCAGGGAAGGGCCACCGCTTTTGGATCCTGACCCTGGGGGAGGAAGGATCACCGGGATAGGGGGTTTTCAGGGAGTGGGAGTGGAGCACTGATGGTGAGACATGGTATCCCTTTTCCCTAAACCCATCATATTTTATGGGAAACTAAAACTCCCCCACACTTCACATTGACAAGACTACTGAGCCGAGGGAGATGAGGAATGAGGCCATGAGTATTCCCTCTATTGACTTCCAATGGCGCTGTCCCTCTAATGAGATCAGGCATAGTCGGCACGTAATACAAATTACATACACCCGCCACTTTATCACGCTCCCTGTCAGGAGAAAAGGTGACTGAATGCAAGAAGCAACAGCTCTTTCCGTCTGATGGGAACCAGTCTATGGAAGTTGGAAGGCTGAAGGGCTGATGGGCTGTTGCGGAGCACGAGAACGAGCCAGGCGAGAATTCCATCTTTTCGGGAAGCCATAAGTGTTACACGACCGAAAACGAGTGAGCGGCAGAGAGTATTTATTTATTTATATTGCGCACCTAACCCCTAGAGGGGTAGCAAGGCGCAGAGGCAACAAGAGGAATGCAGAGCTTGGTTACATACAAGGAATGAATGCGTAAAAAGAAACAATGCGCGCCGATGAGGCATGGGTTACAGAAATATACAATATAAGTAATACTATATACAATAAATCGGTTGTCTCATGAAAGCTGTTGTCTCGACTACACTGAGCAGTTGACAACCTAAATGTACATATTTACAATCGCAGTGGTGGAGCATTAGGGTAGCAAGAGAGCAAGAGGTCGGTATGTGTCGTGAGTCTTGAGCCAATGGATGGTCTTAGTTCTGAATAGGCGGTAGGGGAGGTCCTCCCTGCAAGGTGATGGAAGGGAGTTCCAGTATTGTGCTGCTTTAACAGGAAAGCTGTTCCCACCCGACATAGAGCGTTTAAACCTGGGCACCAGGAGGAGATTGGAGTTGGCCATTCTAGAGGGGCGAGAGGAGGTAGTTCTGGTGAATCAAGTGATAAGGTATTGAGGGGCTGCTTTTGGTGGAGGCATTTGTGGGTCAGGGAAAGCGATTTGAGGAATATTTTGTCTTTGGTAGAAAGCCAGTTGACAGACCTTCTAGAATCAGAGATGTGGACATTCTTTGGGATACTGAGGGCCGCTCTTAGGGAGTTGTTTTGGAGGATCTGAATTTTGTTCGTAATATATTTGTTGCATCCTACATAAAGTGCGTTGCAATAGTCCAGCTTGGACAGGATCAGAGCCCTGGCTAGGGTGATACAGTTAGACGGGGAGAGAAAAGGTTTGGCTGCTCTGATGAGTTTGCATGTATAAGGTGTGGCGGATGCCATAGCATTAACTTCTTTTTTAAAGCTGAGAGCGAAGTCTAGGTAGAAACCAAGGGTTTTAACCTCCTTGGCTACCGTGATCTTATTGTTTAATTACGAAGGAGTAGTTTTGGTCTAGTTTGTTAAGGTTATGTGAGGACCCTAGAATGAGGAGTTCTGTTTTGTCGTCATTCAGGCATAGACCGCGTCAGGCTATCCATGCCTGGATGATGAGGTATACTTTGTTGACGAAGGCCAAACCTTGTCATAATCCCCCGTCAACGGGATGAGGATCTGGGTATCATCGGCATAGTTGGTGTAGGTGATACCCAGACCATCTAGATCATCAAAAAGGGGCTTCGTGAAGATGTTGTACAGGGTCGGGGAGACGCAAGATCCCTGCGGCACACCACAGATGATGGGTGTAGGGTCGGCCTCTGCTAGTAGGGAAAAGACTCTCATCGTGTGGTTATTTAGAAAGGATTGGATCCAGTCAGTTGCCTCTTGAGAGAAGTAGGCGGCTTTTTGAAGGTGGTCACATAGGATCTTGTGGTCGACCAGGTCAAAGGCAGCCGAGAGATCAAGAAGTAGCAGTAGTGCCACCTTACCCTGATCTCTCAGCTTATCTATCTGTGCCTTAAGATCTATGAGTGCAGTTTCGGTGCCGTGTTGAGGCCTGGACCCCGATTGTCTGACTCCTAAGAGATGGAAGTGCTCAAGGTAATGTTGGATTTGTTGGTATGCTATTTTGTCGAGGATTTTAAGAAGGAACGGTACTGTGGTGATGGGGTGGTAATTAGTTGGAGTAGAGGGGTCTAAATTCGTTTTTTTTAGCAGGGGGAGGACCCATGATTGTTTCAGATTGTTAGGTACGCTGCCTGATGTGAATGACGCATTTATTAGTTTGGTAATAAATGGTGCGAGATCACGAGCCGCATCCTTTATCAATTGTGCAGGGCATAGGTCCCCGTGGCAGTTCGAAGGTTTGAGGGTGAGAGTGACCTTTTCTACCTCTTTGGTGGATACTCCGTGGAAGTTGAAATGGGGAATGTGCACAGGGGGGTGTGTCTGAATTGGGTGCATCTTTTTAGGGGTGGGGATGTTGGGTTTAGTAGAAGAGAGAAGGGAGTCCTTTTTAATGTTTCTTTGTCTTGAGAGAGGAGATTTTGTTAGCTAAGGCATTTTGTATATACGTGCACCAGTTTCTGTCCTTGAGGCACGAGTCAGGAGCTTGGATGGGAGAGTAACCTTCAAAGTGCTTCCAAACGGCCTGCTACCCTCCCGGCTGAACAACAGATTTGGGGAGGAGCAGAGGAGGCGTTGGAAATGCCTTGTATGCTATGTGAAAAGCATTGAAGATCGGAGTTAAATTAACACGACCAGTGAATTATGGAAGTCGAACAAGATGTAACAATAGTTGCGCGTGTGCTGATTAAATGCGTAATGAAGAGAACAATGATTGAATGCTAAGAAAAGTACAAAGCACATTGGAAGTCTCTTTGAAATGTTTGTGAATAATGGAAAGCGGGAAACAAAGGCAAGAAAGTAACCGCAAGAGTTGATTAAGTGAAAAGCAATCTATGAATTTTGAAAGATGCCAAGAGGGCAAAAGTAAACTACAAGTACCAAGAGGCATTGGTGTTGCATATGAACTTTGAAAGAAAAGGAATTCGAAGTGGTCATGCAGAGGTCTATGCAAAATACTTGCAGTTTCGAAAGTAAAAGGAGTAAAAAGTTTAAACATGCTCGAGCACGGCGGAGGGAAGTCTGTGCTGAACTGTAAGCAGAATTGTGTTTTTGTGGTAAGGCGGATGACGCCTACAGAATTGAAGACTGTTAAAAAGCTTGAACTGTTGAATTGTACAAGCAAGCCAGAGTTTACTAGGCTGCTAGGACTGTGCCATCCACCTATGCTTTTAAAGAAACTCTTGAGACCCCGTGCCTTTGAACAGATCAGGGTTGAAAGCCTGATAAGGAATCGGTCGATGGGGAAAAGGCCGAAGATTATTTTTGCCGAAATAACCTTCGGCCTTTTCTCCCCTGAACATTTCCGACTTGGCCTACCGCCCACACCCCTAACCCGGTACTTACCTTGCTTCCGACTTGCTTTGTCCCTGCGACGCCTGTTCTCTTTCACTTCTGTGATCGGGAACTGGTTCCCGCAGGGTCCTTTGTTTTCTCTTTTTTTTTTCGGGACCCCAAAACCAAATGGGGGATTTGGTCGAGCCTTTTGGCCGTTCAGTATTTTCGAACGGCCGAAATTCGGCCAACTCTCCCATTCGGTCTATTATTATTGGTCTTTTTGGCCGATTCCCCTTTGAACGTGGGGAAGGGAGTTATCGAAACCATTCTGACATTTCTTTCAAGACACTATTTTTCCTTTTTTGTATTCCCTTTACACATTTGTTATTTGGGGACGGGGGCAAGGTTAGGTTTTCTTAGTATAGGCGTTTATTTTTACTAGACTGATTTGGACATGTTTGTTTATTTGATGGTTGAGATTACTCCCATCTCAGAGTTAAGGCCAGTTAGAAATTTCACCAACCCCCGTAAACTACAAAAATAAAGGTTTTGAAACGTGCATCTGTTGTGTCAGTGTCCACTGTTGATACCATGCCTTCCTTACAGGACTTTGAGTTACTTTTATTTTTACATTGAGGTAACGGGTGCAACGCCCCTGCTTGCCATAACGTACACCGGCTTGATTATCCATATGAATTGCCTGAAAAACATTTCACAGCTCGCAAGAGCAATCCAAGGACCTGAGCACCTGCCACAGTGTACCCCTGTTTTCCTTATCGAAGGCAGTGCTCAGGTCCAGTAATTCAAGGTATATAGGTCTGTTTCTAGTATACATGATTGTGCCACCAACCAATAAAGGCTTGCTCTGCCATTTCCAACCCAACTGGATATCTGTCAGAATAGAATTATTTAAAATCCAGTCTCCTAAACGTCCCAGCAGAGCCCTCCCAAAAATCTTTAAAGTTGTATCCAGCAGTGAAATAGGTCTGTAGGCCAACAGAACCTCCGCCAATTCCCCCCACCCCCTCTCAGATTCCCTTTTTTTAAAGATTGGAAATATTGTGGCCAATTTCCATGATGGAGGCATCGCACCTGAGGCAAATATTTCATTGAAGCTCACCATCAACAATGGAGTCCACAAATCATTCAGGTCTTGAAAAAGATCTGCAGGAATTGTCAGGACCAGGTGAGCGGTTGTGCGCCTGATTCGGAATTGCTGAGGCAACCTCGCTCAAAGAAAATGTCAATATTCGGTCTACATTTGATGTTTGTCATATCAGATGATCCCTTCTAAAGGTTGGAAAAATGGTCCACCCAAACCCCTTACTCAGTGGTTCTCTAGTCCATTCAACATGTGTTCATGGGGGGTGGGGGGGGAGCTGGACGGGCGACCATTAGCCACAAAAATGTTTGTCATTGGAGTCTGCTGCCTCAACAAAGTTCTCCCATGCAAGCTTGTCCAGTTCGAGTTTGCGTCTATCTGGTTTTGATGTAACGGGATCTATAATATGGTTAGAAGTGCCTTTTTCTGCTAATTTACGCTCAATTAAACCACCCTCTGCACTGCAGCTTTTTTTTTTACGGAGTATACTTTTTGAAAACTTTCGAAAATGTTCGCAATAAAGTCACCATAGGATTGAACAATGAGCAGAGGATTATTTGGTTCATTAAGAATGGACATGAACTGGGTCAAATTTGGCAATGTCCTGATGTATTGTGGAGGTGTCAGTTCTTGCCCATTTAATTCTCCTTTTACAGTGGAAATGTGCCTTTGCAAACTAGAGATGGTTAATGGTAGCGACTGTTAAATCTACCTGTCGTTTAATACAAAGAAAGCTAGGAAAGTGATCACTACAAAGCTCGCTTACCTCTAAATTCCTGAATATTATGCCAATGTCTAATTGATATAAGAAATGGTGCTAAGGGGAGGAACACTGATGATTATTAAAAGTGGGCAATCCTGTTTTGTCCGGGTGAACACGACCATTCACCGAGCGCATACCCCATTCGGCTAGCCACATGTAGACCAAACAACCATTTGTACACATACATGTATCCTTCATTTGGGGGTCTGGAATACCTAGCATGCAGTCTTACGAATCATCATGCAACCCATCATGCAACCTGTTTGGTAAGAATTAGTGCAGT
This sequence comes from Ambystoma mexicanum, assembly GCF_040938575.1. Taxonomy (NCBI): domain Eukaryota; kingdom Metazoa; phylum Chordata; class Amphibia; order Caudata; family Ambystomatidae; genus Ambystoma; species Ambystoma mexicanum. The sequence goes on along the minus strand of NC_090935.1, from coordinate 655,684,674 downwards.
CCTATTGGTATGGGACTATACAAAACATATCTCTTGGTATTAGGTAACCCACCTTTTAATATAGGCCTGCACTACACAAGTTGGTAGTGTGACTGATCAGCCAGCTTATCTTAAGAAGGGTAATGTGAGCTGTAAAGCTGTACAATGAAATCAGTAAATACAGGTATCCAAGGAAACACTTAAACACTTAAAGATATATAATACATTATTTATATACAAAAATAGTGAAAGCATTCTTTAACAAGCAGTAATTAGCTTTAACATTAAGTTGGGATTCAATTAAAAAAGTGAACAATAAAGCAGGTGAGTAATTCATTCATATGTTACACATGTTCCAGCACCCAGAGGTGACGTCAGTTGAGGTCAGTATAACATTTATATAGGCAACACTGTTGCAATATGGAGTTATTTAAGGAAGGAAAGGTTGGGGTTAGATCAGAACAGACTAATAGGATTCTATTAGTGTCATGATGCCTACCCCCGGAGCACCAGGCCAGGCCCAGCACCCCCGGGAGCAGGCATCATGCCCCCGGGTAAAAGCCCAGCGGCCCCTTACAGGGGCTCTTTGGACTCTGTCCTGGCGCCGTTGCCGCCAGGCTCATGTTGGACATCAAAGGGACTGAGACCTGAAAGGGACTATTTTTTTCATTGGGACTATTTTGCCACTCGGACGTGGCCAGGGAAGGATACTTACCTGGAACTACTTTGGTGGCTATTTAAGCCACGCCCAGACAGTAGCTCATGCTTCGCATTGTTCTGCATCCAAGCAGCTGAACGCTCACCATGTCTGCTCCTGCATCTGTTCTCCAGCCACGCCCGCCTCGATCCTGGAACACCTGTAAGGAAAGAAGAGAAAGATGAAAATCAAGAATTTTATCAAACTTCTTACCTGCATCCGGAACCTTCACGCCAGCGTTCCTTTTCCTGAGAAACGACTTTCATTTAAAAGCACCGCTTTGCTTGCTGCAGCGCCGCGCTTCACTCACCTGTCCTCGGGAGTTCTTCTGGCTCCACCGCGACTGTCTGCACCGGTCGCCACATCTCTGCATCTAAGGGAGAAGAAGAGACAAAAGGTGAGCAGAAGGAACATATGAGGAAAGCCTAATTTTCCACCATAACACTTACCGGTCTTCTGTTGGTGGACCATTCCTCATTTCGGGTCGGCGCCGCTTCGTTGGCAGGTACCGCACCCCGGCCCCTATGGGGAAAGGACAAAAGACATTACTGGAGGAATATAAAGACATTAAGAGGTATCGCCTCCATCGCTCACTCACCTGAGTTTACCATCGGCAATTCAATCCCTCAACGCATCGCCTTCATTCTGCACCTGAAATAAAGGACAGATCACAGGTTAGGAAGGCAACAGAAAAGGAGGCTCAACACTTGAACTTTTGTAATCTTCATACTTACAGCGTTCCGCTCGGAAAAGTCAAGTGGATTTTGCCAGCGCCATTCTGAAAACCAGTGAAGTAACTGGACTAACACGCGCCCCTGCACCAGAAGCAGGATGGAGAGTTCATCCTTTCAAACCATAAGGTGAGCTTCAACTGGGGATTTCGGAGGAAGTTGGAGAAGAACGAAGGGGGGAAGTGGGGAGCAAGCACACTTTTCTGCAGACTGTTTATCCCCTTTCTCATCTGCAGAAGGATATTCCTACGGGCCAGACAAGCAAGATTTGAGGGTCCTGTTCAGTCGGTGTTCCGAGTTCTGCGCATCACGCTCAAAGAGGCCACAGCAACCCAGACTAGACCAGCGCTTCCGTGGGAGTCAGGTGAGCGTTACAATTAGGTAGGTGCACTTCTGTGCATTACTGCACCTCCTGCGGAATTATTGAACCTGAAAATCGAAATTTGAAAAAAAAAGAAGAAAAAAAGAAAAATAGAGGAAATTTGCATAATATTGTTGGAAAGGACTGTTTTATTTGGCATTTTCATCGTGCAGCCATTTTTTGAGCTTTTTAATACCTGGAGCTCCGTTGCTATTTTGAAATAACTCGTTTTTTCCTCTTATTGCTGCTTATTTGACTGTTTTTGGCCCTTCCAAGATGGCCGCCGTGGTTTTCTTTGTTGTGTAGACAGGCTGTGCTGAATCACCTCTCCCTGTGGTGCACTCCCATTGGTTGCTGAGTGTTTTCTTCCATCCAATCCGGGATCGGCAGGCTTCAGCCGGCCCTCTCAGCAAAGGCCCACTTCCAAGGCCCCTGTCTGCTCCCTGTCCACTTCCTGAACGGTAATTGGGGTGCTCCCTGCACCTTAACCACAATGATGCGGCCACCTCTCTCCTCTAAGAAATCCGGACTGCCTTGACTTTGCCACCTCCAGAACTATGGGTTAGTTCCCATTTTATGGACTCACTTCTACTGCCTTTGACTATTGCTGTTCTTTCTGCTTGTTGCTCCCATGTTGTCATCTTGCTGCGCAGTGCTTCCTAAACCCTTTGCCAACATCTGATTCCAAGATTGAAAAAGTCAAATCTTGCTGTTTTTGCTTTGCTCTTAAAAGTCAAATCTTGCTGCCCAGTGCGAAATTCTCTGTATATTGCTTGTATACTGTTTCTTCTCTGTAACTTGCCAGCCAAGTGACCTCACCACTCTTTTGTCTCACACCTACCTGCCTTAGCCCCCCCCCAGTAGCTCCATCCTCTCCTTACTTCCACCCCAATGGCGCTTTCTGTTTCTCCTATCTACTCCAACTGCTTCTCCATTGACTATCCTTCCCTTCTAACTAAGTCTGGTAGGAAGAAGTTCAAAAAGTATATCTTGGCATCGAATCCCGGTGTTTCCTATCGCCGACACCTACTCCAATGCTTCCGCCAGACAGACCCTTACCGACATCCTCTTTGTCGTTCTTTCGCCAGATCGATGGACTCCTCATATGGTCTCTGTGCTCTGCCCCACCTCCTCCTCTCCCATTAATGGTGGCACTCGCTGGGAAGTTCTCATGGCTTCCTTCGACTCCTCTAAAGTCATCAATGTCTACCTAAATGGCACTGTCATGGTCCAAGGCCCTCAGGCCAATCTCCTCCTCTTTGATAGGCACTTCCCTCGCCTCATCAATTTCCTCTCATCTCCTGCTGTCCCCTCCTCTCCCCCCTTGGCTACCTTGCCCTCTCTCTCTCTCTCCGCCTCCTCCTCTGCCCCTCCTAGGGCTCTTTCTCCTCCGCAGGGCGTACCTCTGATCTGTACCCCTCCCCGGAAGGTCTTTAAGGCTGGCAACCTTCTTCATATTGCCAGTCTCAACTCTCGCTCTGACGTCAAACACTTCTCTGACATCTGCCACCTCCTTGAAGAACTAGACCTAGGTTGGATGATGTCCTTGGTCTTAAAGAGACATGGTTCACGGCCAGCTCTGTTACGAGCTTTGACACTCTCCTCCCTGATGGCTACAAGATCCTCCCAGCACCCAGATCCTCCCGGTCCGGTGGGGGGGGTAGCCCTGATCTTTCCCGAGTGGATTCCTGCCTCTATCATTCCCACTCAGACCTACTTCTCTTTTGAATGCCTTGTCTGTAGACTTTCTCTCTCGCCTACCCATTCTCTTACTGTGGTTACCATCTACTGGCCTACTGGTCAAATCACCTCATTTCTCTGAGTGGGCAGACCTCTCCTCCTCCCTCCTGGCCTCTACCACTCAACTCCTCCTCCTCGGTGACCTAAATATACATTTAGACTCTCCTTGCTCCTCCTCTGTACTCTTCCGTGACCTCTGCGACTCCCTCTCCCTGTCCATCCTCCCCTCTGGCCCGACTCACTCTGCAGGGCACACACTCGATGTCTTGATCTCCTCTGACCTCCCCCTCTCCATCCCTCTGACCACTCCTCTCTCCTGGAGCGATCACTCCCTCCTCTCCTCTCATCTCTCTCTCTCTTCCCCCCCCAAGCCAAGCCTACCCCAACACTGCCACCTACCTTCTCGGACATCCGGCCCATGAAAGCGTGTGTCAGTTGAGGCTTTTGCCGCCACTTTCTCTCTCCCCCCTCCCCCTCCACCTTTGGCTGTCTCTCATCCTGATACAGCTCTCTGCTCTACTCTTCAATTTCTGATACGCTTGATTTTCTTGCCGCTGTCATGATGATCCGTTTGAAGTCCAAAGCCAAGTGCAATTCCTGGTATGACTCTGACCTAGCTACACTTAAACGTAAGTGTAGGGCAGCTCAGAGGAAATGGAGGACTTCCTGTTCATCCTCTGACAAACTGGCCTGTCGCCTGCTACAAAGGCAATACCGACTCTGTCCTCACCAAGAAGAGAGTCCACATTCAAGCTCGTGTCTCTGCGGCATCTAACAACTCGGCCGAACTCTTTAAAATCTGCAAGGAGCTGGCCAACCCTGCTGCAGTCTCTACCCCTCCTGTTGCCTCTCAGGCTCTTTGCAATGCCCTTGCCTCTCACTTAATTTCAAAAACCCAGGACATCCTGTCCACCCTCTCCACCCACACTCCTCCTCTTCCCTCTCCATCTGTGCTTGCTGACCCTCCTTTAGCCACCCTCCCATCATCCTTCTCGTCCTTTCCTCTTTTCACCCCTGACGAGGTTGCTAGACAAGTCCAATCTATGAAAGCCTCTTCAAAACAGGTTCATCCATGTTCCTCTAAAACCATCAAGGACCACATTGACACCCTCGCTCCGGCCCTTGCTGATTTTTGCAACCACTCCTTTGCCTCTGGATCCTTCCCCTCCCCTCTGAAGCACTCCTTTGTGCATCCTCTTCTCAAACCCACAGCTGATCCTTCTTGTCCAGCTAACTATCGCCCAATTTCCATGACTCCCTTTCTTGGCAAACTCCTGGAAAAGTTGCCATCTCTCAGCTTAACCTTCATTCTAATTCTGTTGGCTGTCTCCATGACCACCAGTCTGGCTTCAGAGCTGCCAGAAGCACGGAAACTGCTCTCCTAAACATCCGTGAAGATCTGCTCACCAACCTTAACTCTAACATTCCCTCTGTCCTCATCCTCCTCGATCTCTCTTCTGCCTTCGACATGGTCAATCATACCATCCTGCTCAACATCTCCGTGAAAACTTGGGTATCACTGATCACGCTCTGGCCTGGCTGTCCTCTTGCCTCTCAGATCGACCCTCACAGGTCCAACTTGGGTCCTTCCTTTCATCTATCTTCCTCTCTACCTGTGGTGTTCCCCAGGGGTCTAACCTCTCGCCCTGGCTTTTCAACCAATACCTGGCAACTCTCGCCCACTTCATTGCCATTTTCTGCTCATATTTCCATTGCTAGGCTGACGACACTCGACTCATTTTCAGGCTGCCCTCTGCCACCTCCTCTCCCTCTCTCATCTCTGATTGCCTAACTGCCATTCAAGATTGGTGTGCCGCCAATGATCTTTGTCTGAATGCCAGCAAGACTGAGATCCTCCATCGGCACACCTTCACCATCCTTTCCCCTCACTCTCTGGCCGGCCTCCCTTGGCCCTCCTCCTACCCTCACGTGCCAGGCTAAGAACCTTGGGGTCATCTTTGACTCCACCCTTTCCTTCTCTGCCCACATCTCTGAGGTCTCTAAAAAGTCAAATTTCCGACAGCACCTCCTCAGAGGTACTCTGCCTTTCCTCTCCTTCCCCCAGAAGCTCATGGTATCCCAAGCTCTGGTTCTCTCAAGCTTGGACTATTGTAACAGCCTCTTTCTAAATCTACCTGCCTCTACTCTCTGCCCTCTGCAACTAATCCAGAACAGGACTGCGAGACTTGTCCTTGGCCTCAAGCCCTGAGATCGTATCTCTCCAGCTCTGAAATCTCTTCACTGGCTCCCAGTGGATGCAAGGATTAAATTCAAAACCCTCTGCATTGTCCACAAGGCTTTCTGGGGCCTGGGTCCAAAATACCTTCAGCTATCCCTCCGCAAATACCTCCCCTCTCGAGCTCTTCGCTCCTCTACCTCCAACTCACTCAGGGTCAGTCGTTTTTCTAAGAAACGAGCTGGGGGTAGATCTGTCTTCGGCTGGTGCCTCCCTCTGGAACAGCCTCTCTGCCACTCTAAAACTTGAGGAGAACCATCTCCGGTTTCGGAAGCACCTCAAAACCGTCCTCTTCTTCTGCCTCCGCTCCCCCGCTGATCTGTTCTCTCTTGGCACCGTGCACCTGGCAACCCTCTGTCTTTTGGCCCCAGGTACCTACTCATCCTGTCACTCTCCCGCACTGCCTCCGGGCTACCCCTTGCACTGGGGTCTGTATCTGTACCCATGCAGCCCCCCCTTTTTCTTCCTGCACTTATCGGACCTACCCTGTCTGCTGCCTTAAACCTAGCACTTGCAAATTGCTGGCTGCATTACCACTGTTTGTTGCCTTTATTATTTATTTATTGTTCTTTATCCGTTTCTCCTCTGCTTCGCACTTTCCACCTCTCCCCCCTTCCATGCACTTTTCTCCTCCCCCCCCCTCCCATGCACTTGCGCGTTCTCAATGTCACTGGCCCTAGTAAAATCGCTGTTTTGTTCTCCCCTGTTCCCCTCCCCTCCCTTGCCTTGCTGCGCTCTGAAACACTTGTGTACGAGCGCGATAGAAATATCAATATCAATCGATAAGAACAGTTTGATTCTCCCAAAGGGATGCAGGCAGTCTCTTATTCCAGCATTTAAGTTTTCAACATTTAAAACCTGTGAGGAAACATGCAGTGCCAAAGCCAATAGGTTCAGATGGAGTCGTTTAGGGAGCCAGGACAGCCACAGTCAATGGGCAAAATCAAAGTTCTGATGCTCTTCTTGGGAAAATGTTCTTAAATAGTCAGTGTTCAAAAGAAAAATCACAGCAACTCGAGAAGAGACACCTTTAGAAAGCACAAGCTGCAAGGCCAGTGCAGGTAAATTGAGGTCAACTTAGTGTAGGGTTAAATCGCACTCCCAAAAATAGGAAGCAACCCAAATTGCAAAAGGATAATGCACCCTAAGCCCCATAGTACCTTTTGAAATGAAGAAGTTGTTCCAGCTGGATGCCTTCTGGATGCATTGCAGCAGACCCTTGTTCCTGGTCTTTGGTTGTGGTGACAAAAAGAGGAGGTTGTAAAGACTGGTGGGGGGTGTCTGTACTTCCGCTCTCTATATGGTAGAGGAGAGGCACAGCAGACCCCAGCCAAGATTCTCTATTACAGTAGCAATAGGCGAGCAATCACGGCCTAGCTTCTCAGGTGATGCGGGCTGGTTCTTAAGTACAGTGTAGTCCCCGAACCCCCACAAAGGAATGTTCACACACTGTATTACTGAAAACGCGGTCTTTATATAATTAATATTCAAAGGTATGTACACGATCACAATAACGCACTTTGTACTTGGAAGTCAATAATTATAAATATATACACGTCTAGAGTGGTACCACTAATGTTATCAAATCTCATTAAAGTGCATCAACTGTACGGTTAAAATGTCACACAGATCAATAACGAGTAAACCAGCAATAGAGATAGGCAGGAACGTAAAATGGTTGAAACAACAGGCAGAATGCTGACCCCTACCACTAGGCACAGTTCTGTGTGGAGATCCCCGCCACCTGGGCAACCTGTAAATAAAGATATATAGCACAAGCCCAGTCCATATGTTCAATAGTCTTACTTCTTCCTGTTAAGGTTTTACCCCCCAATGTACCTGGTGGAGTAGAGTTCTCCGACGATGCACCGACCAATCCTTCTTGAGTGCCTCCCTTTCAGGCGGGAGCCACAGATCGTCGAGAGGTGTCGGGGAAATTGGCGTTCGGTGTCAGGGAATCGACGGCCCTTCTTGAGTGCCCTCCCTTTAAGGCAGGAGTCACGGGTCGTCGAACGGTGAACAGGGTGAACGATGGCAGGGAAGTGACAGCTTCGTTCCTAGCGGTGCTAGTCGACGACAGAGCGTTGGCGTCCTGCAAGGAAGAGGCATGCAGGGCACCTCGATGACGATGGTTCTGGCCTGCAAAGAGATGATGAAGAACTGTGGCCCAGCAAGGGCGTCGGGTCGTCGGCGTCTCTGCGGTCTTTAGGTGGCGGGAAACCCACCGGTGGATGCTCCTCGGTGCGTCGACGGTCGGGCCTTCTCCAGCACGAGACAAGCGGGTGACGACGTAGACGAGAGCGTCCGATAATCAATTGAAGTTCTTAGGCAAACGGGAGCACGGCAGCTCCGGTCGGCGCCGGCAGTCATCGACAGTGGCGGACAACAGTCAAGAGTGATTCTCCTTGGAGTTCCGCAGCAGTCCCCGTATCGGGTCGGCAGCCTGTCGAAGGTCTGTCTACCAGGGAGCGTTGGCAAAGATCAGCTGTGCACGATGGTCCCTGGTAGCTCGGGAAGAGGGCACCTTACGAGGTCCTCTCTGGGCCAGTCCTTGGAGGCACAGCAGCTTTCAGATTGTGAAGGAGAGCAACAGCAATTCTTCTCATCCAGCAGGGCTTCAAGGTCAAGCGTCAGTTAATCCAGTTACTCGTCGTAGTGGACTTCAGCTTCTGAACACGATTCCTAGCAGTGAGAGGTCCCCAGATATACTGTTGATCTCCCATTCATTCCGCTGGGTCACACTCAAGCATCCAATCACGACTACGGGCATTCATGCAGACAGGCAGCCAATCAGGCACACGAGGTATTCAGGCCATTCACTTCTCTCCAGACACTCACAACAAGTTATGTGTATTGGGACAAGTACCGAGCCGTTCAACACTCCAAGCTGCATTTATACCCGTTTCGGGCAGTGTTGTCTCAGTCATTGTGTCAACCACCAGATACTAGACGCCCACAACACAGAATGCATATTCGTCACACACTCTATTCACCCAGGTCCCACCCACAGGAGGTACCCACAACATATATCACCGGGAAGGCTCCAGCTAGTCTGACTGGGCTTTCACAACACCACCATATATGGCACTTCCATCCAACAGCCAGTCAGGGGGAAGGGACAGAGTCGGAGCTTCCCAGGACTTTGGGAAAACAAGGTAATGGGTAATAGAAAGCAAGAGGCCACCGGGTCTATCTTGTTTTCCATCAGGGATCAACTGATCCCAATGGCAGGGCCGGGGTATCCCAAAATGGAGGATAATCCGCGCACCTGTCAAATTCAGCATGGAGCTGCCACCAGCCCATACCCTGCTCTGTGGGCCACCTACAGGTGCCCAAAAGCATACACTAGGGGCACAGGGCTGTACCCCCACCCATGGGTGCCATAAGGGTATCCCACAGGTCCGTTCACCAAACCAAAAGAAAGAGAGCTGCACCGCCAGGAGTCCCATATGAACTCCTGCGCGGAAAACACGACAGAACACACAATGAAAAGTAGTAAAGGACAAGGATACGGAGGCCCTGTCCCTCCGATGCATTTCCAGCATCACAGACGTCTGACTGGTTCCTGCGGCAGCACTCGAGAGAGGGACTCGGCAGCAATGGACTTCTGTCGAATCAGCGGCTCTTTGTGGTTTGGGTGCCTTTTTCTCAGCGCCAAAGAACGAAAACTTCTGGTTAGGATTTCCTTGATCCCTCGGTCCTGGAATCTGGTGACGGGACTCTGGATGCAGATTTCTTGCTTCTGTAGGGTCCTCTGGATGCCCACGAAAATCTGGCCAAATTCAGACTTCAGAAGACCATGCATTCAAAGGTGGTCCAGGTACCCTGGACTTTGGCTTTATGCAGCCTTGGAAAGTCGCAGCAAGTCTGGTGTTGCGCCAAAATAGTTTGTCTCGAGGCTAGTTGGGTCCACCAGCCGAAGGGAGGAAGTAGTCCTTTACAGATCTTCCCTGTCGAGGTCGGCACAGCTGCAGGACTTCACCAGGCACTTTGCGGTCCAGGAGGGTGCTGCGGCTGGCATCTTCTCTCGTCTTCTGCTTTGGATGTTGTCCTCCAGTGGTCGACTCTGCTCTTAGTCTCAAATATCTTGCTTTTTATGCAAGTTCCCATTCTTTCAATTCTTTCACAGACATAGGCTGTCAATCACACAGCAGCGTGGCTTTCTTCCTGGACAGTCAGGCAGCCAATTGGAACTGATTTCACTCAGGTACACCACACCTGAAGATAAAGGACAGCGAGGTTTCGGGACCATCCCTCACTTCCTGCTTTTGCAGACACACTGGAGCCTGGGCGGGCTTCATGGCTGAAGCGTGCCAAAACACACAAAGGACTCCAGCCTGATGCAAACAGAGTAAAAGCCCAGAATAAACTAATGGCGAAAAAAAATGACGGGGCCATTTTGAGAAAATGGTCACCCTTGGGTGCAGCAATGCAGCTGAGGTGCTGAGGAATCAGCTTGCAGAAACATGTCACTAGGTAGTAAAAAAGAAACCACTGCCACCACCCATTCAAGTGAGTTAGTGCAACAAAATGTTACATGAGGAATGGGTTGAAGGAGTTTCTATGCAACCCCCAGCACTCCGCATAGGGTGGTCTGTACTGAACCCATAAAGAAAATGTAAGTAAGACTGGGGTCATCTCACTATTCTTGGGAACTGTAGTTCACCTTAGAGAATGTAGTCCAAGAAAGCAGATGCCTCTGGAGTTTACCAGACTCCATATAACCGTAGGGAACATTGAACATCATAGTTGGGAAAACACATGAGTGAGTGAGAAAAAGATCCAACTCACTCGGAGTAAAAATTAAAAATCCCGGAGTACCGCAAAAGAGCTGGGGGTCTATAAGGTTAAAGGGAATTGCCACAGAAATGAAAATTCTTCCTAACAATTAGACCAGTGATTCGTGCCCTCCATTCGCTTTCAGTGGCGGAGAGAATTAAGTTTAAGGTCCTGTGCTTCATCGTGCCTACTACAAGCTGGGTGCAGTTTCTACAGGACAAATTTAGACCTTCCATTCCAGCCAGGTCCCTGCGTTAGGAAACTGCAAATTTGGTCATCATTCTGAAATTTCGCAGAGCTCGGTAAGGTAGACGCGCCTTTTCGGGTTGCAACGGGCAAACTCTGGAATGAGCCGCCCACAGCAAAGCGGAAACGAAATCATTTTTTCCATTTTTGATAGGCAGCTAGGGCTTTGCCTTCCTTGTCCTAGTGCCAGGATGCCTCTGTGGTGTATGTGCGCTCTATAAATATTTTTAACATAACAGCGTTCTCCCTCGCAATTGGAGACACGCGTTGTTAGGGAGAATTCTCATTTCTGTGCTAATTCCCTTCAACCGTAGAGACCCCCAGCTCTTTTGCTGAACTTAAGGACTTTTCATTTTTATCCTGGAGTGAGTGAGACATTTTTCTCACTGAAGTGTTTTGATCTAATTTGGAATCTGTGTTTTCTTTGTTGTTGGAATCTGACAAACTCAATAGGCATCTGTTTTTTGTATTGTGATACACAGCACCCTCTGTGCAGTGTCCCAGAGAAGTCCTTTGCATTTTTTTTTTTTATTTACTTGTGTATAATCAAAAACATTTGATTTTTACAAGACGTTAATAAACAGTAAGAAAAACACATTAGATATAAGTAGAAAAGAATCAGCAATTTTGAAAAAAGATAAAAAGAAAAAGAAGCGTAAATAACCAGAAAAATAACACTTGACCAAAAACAAAGGATCAGAGAACGATGTTCATTGAGTCACGCTTGAATGGATTGTAGATTCTGGTTTAAAGTCAGAGCCGCTTCTAAAATCTTTACAGTCGCCATCGACCACCTAGTTCTGTCTCCTGCAATCAGACGGCACCACCATGTGTTTTCCTCTCGTAGTGATACGTCGTAGAACAAAGGGAGCAAGTAGGCTTCCCGCAGAAACGCGGTTCTGGCGCAGGTCATGAGTAAATGTCTGAGTTTCCACTGTTTCTGGGTTTGAACAGAATCTACAGGTTTTTACTTTAGTTTTCGTACGAATTGCTATAATTTCTTGTGTTGGTAGTTGGTTGAATCTTATTTTCATGAAGGTTTTCTGCATTTTCTTGTTGGGAAATTTTATGCAGTAGCTCATTGGTTGATTAAGTTTATTTGTTGTAGCTGGTAAATGAGCCAGGAGTTTGTTTCCTGTTGTTGATTCTCCAGTTTTGATCCAATCTGCTTGTGCTATTTTTTCCTTGATTCTGTTTGGGTTCTCAATAAGATCTTCTACTGAACAAGCCAGATCTACTAGTATTTTTGTAAATTTTTGAGACCAATGGTTTAGTGCTCTACAACGTACTTGGCTGAGCTCGATCTGTACCAGTTTGCAAATTGGGAGGGTATCTGGAAGAATAATTTTCCGATAAAGTTGCATCCGACTTTGATCAACTGATGCTTGCAATGACAGTAAGCCCAATTCGCGTCTAACCGCTGCAATTGAAGATTTCGGCAGACCAACACCGCTTTCCACAAGTAGCCTTCCAGCTTCGTCCATATGGTATGGTCGATGTTCAACACAGCGTCCATTCCGTAGATTATTGATGGCACTACCTTTTGTTTGTAGAATTGGATCGCTGGGAGAAGCGGAAATTTACCATATTTTCGATCTAATTTCATTTGGGTTGTCAGGCTTTTGATCTTTAATCATAGTGCTGAGTGGGTCGCATTTTCTGACCTTTTTGACTCTATCATAATTCCCAAATATTTTATAGTAGACACGGTTTCGACTTTTGTGTTGTTCAAATACCAATGGCCTTGAGCTGTGGTTGCTTGACGGCTTTTCCCCATCGTCAATATTTTTGACTTATGAATGTTTATCTCCAAGTCGTTTTCACTGATATAATTGGCCAAGTTCGTAAGCTGGCGTTGGAGACCAATTTGGGTTTGATCCATAAGGATCAGATCGTCAGCATATAACAGTCTGGATATTGCTGTTACCCACTTTGGGCGGGAAAGCTCTGATCGCTGGTTGTGTATGCTGAAAGTCTCCTATATAGGCGATAAATAGAGCCGGGGCGAGCGGACAGCCCTGTTTTACGCCACGCTCTGATGGAAATTGTTCTGATAACATCCCTTGCTGATTTAGGCGTACTCTAAGTCTGGTGTCCGTATGTAAAGCAATCACCGGGCCTAAGATCTTTGCCGGACAATTCCACGTTGTTAGTTTCGCCCACATCTTTTGACGGTTTATCTTGTCAAATGCTTGTGTTAAGTCAATAAACGCAATGTGAACTGTTGGAGCACCGTTCTTTACATTTTCCTTTATGATGTTCAGAATAAGGATGTTGATACTGGTGCTTGCGTTCTTGACAAAGCCCGTTTGAAATTTGTCTAGACATGGCGCCAGTCTCGCCCAATTGTGGAATCTAGTTAATAAAAGAGTAGCAAAGATCTTTCCCATGATGTCAAGGAGGGCGATGGGGCGGTAATTTGCTGGACTTTCTCTAATTCCCTTTTTAAAAATAGGTACTATTATCGCCTCAGTCCATGATTTGGGTATTTGCCTAGTGATTGTACATTGCTTGAAAATTTTTGTAATTAGGGAGGCCCATTCCTCTGGATGTTGCTTAAGGTCTACGTTAGTTAGACCGTCGGGGCCAGGTGCCCTAGAAGTTTTTAATTTCAAGATTGTCGCCAAGATTTCGTCATGGTCCGCCAGATCTTCCCAAGACGATGGGATACAACATAGAGAGTTTCTAGAAGTTTGCGAAACAGGGGCGAATTGGGCTGAAAAGAAGGTTATCCACGCCTGCTCTGATAAGGCATTCACGAGTTGCTTGTTTGTTTCGTCATTTTCATCTTTGATCAGTGTCCAGAATTCTCTTGGATTTTTCGTTGCTAATGTCTTCAACATTTGCTCTGAGTCGTTCTGGTACATTGCTGATTTATGCTGTCTCAACCAAGATTTATATGATATTGTCGCCGCTTTAGCAGAATCCATTAGTTCCTGGTTTTTGGTAACTTTAGCCAAGCTGTTCAATTTGCGCATTTGTTTACGCTTCAAAACCAGTTCGACATCGTACACTTACCCCTTTTCTTTTGGGACGGCTACACCGACCTTTTTCTTTCATATAGGGCAGTAGCAAGGGCATATAGTTTGGTCTATTCATTTGATCCGTGGAAGTTGTACTGAATACATCAACTTTCTTGATAATTTCCTTGATGTTAGTCGCTGTGAGTTGGATTTGAGACGACTTTTGTGTTACTTCTACGTCAAATGGATATACTTGCTTAGTAGTTGGAGCGGATTCAAAGGTCATTACTAAAGGATTGTGATCACTAAATTGAGTTCTGTATACCTCGAAAGAGTCAGCAAATGGAAGAAAAGAGTAAGAAGTGTAAATGTAGTCCAAAGTTGCTGACGTTTCAGCTCGTTCCCAAGTTGGAATTCGGGGGAGATGGCCTCGAGCTAATGCAACATTGTAAAATTTTCTCGAATCCATAAAGTCTGACCACAGCCTACCTCCCATAGCAGAGGGGCAGAGATAGGACGTAGCAGGAAATTGGTCGACTCTGGCGTTCAAATCGCCGCAGATTATAATGCAGTCTATTGCCTCTTCAAAAAGGAATTTATCTATGGTTTCCGCGATGTTATCACAGAATTCAATGTTGCTTATTCTCTGCGGATTCCAATAGACATTGATGATTACAAGATTCAATTTCGTTTTACTGCTCAATGATGTTTCTATGTGGAGCTATTCAGCTAATAGAGCTAACATACCATACGATTCAGCCACTTTCTTTCTAATAGTAATTGCCGATCCAATTTTGACTGCCGTTAGGAGACCTGAAGAAGGTCTTCCAAATAGACCTTTTACTGCTGGTGATATGTATCATATCCGTCAAGCACTGGTAGTTCCGTAAGCCATGTCTCCTGAAGACAGATTATGTCGAAGCAGCTTAAGTCGAAGGCGTCTGGCTTGGTCAGGTGATCGTGACCCCTCGTGTTCCAAGAACACATAAAGCTCTTTTTTTTTGCAGGAGCATTCCAATGGTAGAGGAGCGGTTGATGTCGCTGGATCTTTTAGTTAATTTTGTGCGTTTGGATTTAGCACCTTTTTTAACCATCTCCAAGGCCCCGACGGTTCACGTTTTTTGTTATGAGCCCACTCAGCACTTTCATCCGTGCCCTCTGGACGCCTGTGATTGTTCCCCCGTCTGTTGTTTGAGCTCCAATTTCCTTCATGTTGCACTTTTCGGTAGTTTGTATTGTTGTTAGACGAATGGAGTCTCGATCTAAATCTCCCCATGCCAGCTTCGGGTTTTTCCCTGAAAGCGACTCTTCTGTTGCCTACTGACCGATCTGCAGTATTTGGCTGCTTTGCCGTCGCGTTACTTACGTGTGGGACAATCTTATCCCGTAATTCTGACGTTGTAATTTCATCCAGCAAAAAGCCCATTTGATTTAAGGCCAAGGTTACGTCATGTTTGCACGTTAGGACCAGAGGATTTTTCACATGAAGGTAGGATTTCACCTTCCCACCTCTGTGATAAGGTTCAACTAATGCCAAATCCCCAGTTTTTACAAATTTTAGTGCTGGTATGCTATTTAAGATTTTCAGAACCGTCTTTCTGTTCAAGACTAGGAAGTTTTTCCCCGGTACAAGTTGTTGCATTTTGTAGACTCGATTTGGTGTTACGTTGGGTTCTGATTGAAGACTAGGCTCTGAAGGTACCTTATTGTCACAGCTTCCGGTTTGTCATTTGTGAGGAGTTTTCATGTTGTTTGGGCCGAGGAATTTGTTCTTTTTCAGATAGACCCGCTGCTGCTTTTTCCCCCTCTTTACACATAGAGATTTTTGTTCTGTTTATTTCTGAGGGCGAGGAATTGCACGCCGTTTGAAGTTTGTCTTCATCATTTGTATTTAACTCTGAGTGCTGTTCTTCGTCGTTCAAATGGACGGAGAGGTCGAGAAGTGACGAATTCCCAATTGAACCCAGTTCAGTTGACTTAGAGTTGTCAAGTTCAATTATGATTTGTTCAGTTTCTAAATTGTGGCTTACTGATGGTTGGGGCGCCATGTGCGTGGTTAAGATCTTTACCTGAATTGGAGCAGTTGCTTTGGGGATTTTAAAGATCAATGGCACTTTTTGAGTTTCTTTTGTTTTTTTGCCAGTTTGTGGCGTGGACTTTGGTCGCTGGTTTTTTTCAGGTTGGTTGGCCTTTACGCATTTTGTTTGAATGGCCTTTAGTTTAAACAGAGGCGAGTGCTCTGGCTGGCATTTATGTTTGTTTTCTCCAGAGTTGCTTGCGATGGTTATTGTGGTAATTAAGGTCTCAAGCCGATTGAGCTTTGTGTCCCATTGTCTTTCTTTCTCAGCATTCTGCTGGCTTAAAGCCGTGATGAAACCTTCCAAAAATGTTACTTTAGCATTTAATGTTGAGACAAGAGTTACTGAATCCTTCATTGAGTCGTTAATGGATTCATACAATTTCACAAAGGGCGCGAGGCCCACTGTTATAGCCGACATGATTGTGACTAAGTCGGGTTTTTTTGTTGGTGTGTCTTTGGGTAGCTGACCTACCATGTCACTGGGTCTTCTGTATCTCATCGGTGTTGAGGTGTCTTTGGGGGAGTCATTATACAGAGACTGCTTTGCGGATGGAAAGTCCGATAGAGTTGTTTGTTTCCCCTGTGTCATAGGCACCGGTTGGGCCACTTTGAGAAGGGGCTTATTTCTTAAGTTCAGTTGGGCCAACGTTGAGGATGGTAGGTTTCTTTGATTCATTTCAATCGTTGAAGGGGGAATGGTTGATGGCATTAATAAATTATTCCCCAGAACACCTCTCTCCGATCGGTGGGAAGGCACGTCCACGTCGAGCAGGTTTATTGCCTCTGATCTGGCGCCCGCTCGACAAGTGTTAGCCACGTTACCTTGCACTTCCCTATCACACCGACTGATGGAAGATGAAGTATCTAACAGCCCGCCCTGGACGTCTGCTACATTCCGATCATTGGCCACTACTTTTCCTTTTTGTATCAGGGCTGAAGATACTTCCAACGGGACATCGAGCATTTCTGCATCGGAAAGTTCGTTGTCTGTTTCTAATGTCTTCTTTGATTGTTTTGAAAAAAATTCTTTAAAAGTGTGCGATGACGGAAAGTTCTGGAAAGTTGATTTCACTGAGTCACATTTTTTTTGTTTCTGGTGAGTAGTACTTTTTACTTGGGGGAGACCGTGGTCTGGATGCTCCCCCAACTCCTTTTCTATCCTTCTTGATGATGCTCTTTTTTTCAATAGGGCCATTGCAATACCTCTCTTCTGAGCAATAAGCTCACTTATCGCCGCATTTGGTGTATTTACCACCATTTGACGGTCCGAGGCCACATCCAGGGACCCATTTTCAGGTGGACAGGTGGATTTAGACGCAGAGTCGATCTGTTTTCCAGATACTTGGCTTTGCCGAGAGATGGCAGCAGAGAGGAGCTCTGCATCTCTGTCGCTGATGATTGACACGGACTGTGCCTGAGAGGCAAGAGCCTCCGCCTGTGGAAGCGACTGGCGGCCCGAATGACCGAGATCCTCGATGTTAGAGGCAGGAAGCCCCGGCGCTCTCTCTCACCGATGGAGAGGCACAGAAGAGCCCGCTGTCGGCAAGGCTGCCCGCGAGCTGAGGTTTGCCTCGAGGGGTCCTCCGACTCCGCAAGGCTCGCTCTCACTCGCCACGGCGGAGGCCAGCCGGACGCTTACGGCCGACGGCGGGGAGCTCGAACGAGGAGACGGGCTCTCAAGCTCCAGCACCGGAGCGGCTGCGGGGCAAAGGCCATCTCCACGCCGGTCCTCGGCCAGTTGGCCTCCAGGTGAGTTCGGAGATGAGTGGGAGTGAGGAAAACTATGCGAGTTAAAGGCAGAAGGCTCGGAGTGTACCGGATGTACCGGAGCCAAAGAATCGAGTGTTTCACAAGAAATGTTCGTAGGATTCATAGAGTCCTCCTCCGAGTTTTCACCCGTTTCACCCTCCAGAGCTTCATACGAAATGTCATTTGGTACACTGGATGCAGTTCGGGAACTCCCGACCTTACGGGTCGGATTTTCAAGGAACGTGAAGATGTCATTTTTTCCAATGGAGTAATGCCAGAATTGACATTTGTACCACGGTTTTTTCTTGCCGTGTACACTTTGCAGAGATCCTTCTGCTTTTCTAGGCAAAGGTATTTGCTCCTTAATACCCTGCCAGATGGACTTTTCACTTGGGGATGAGCAGAGGAAAGTTCAGGATTTACCGTGGCAGGTTCCTGTCTAGAGAGCAAGGGGAGCAAGGGGTCTGTTTGCAAGTTCATACCGCCTTACCTCCTAGCCTCAGTAGACTGCAGTTGACTGCTCGCACCTCAGCGAGCCAACTCCGCGTGTCCGCTCCACGTGAGGACTGGGCTTTTCACCACAAACACAGTAGAAGGACTGCAGGCAGGCAGGAAAACAGGAGGGACTGCAGTTGACTGCTCGCACCTCAGCGAGCCAACTCCGCGTGTCTGCTCCGCGTGAGGACTGGGCTTTTCACCACAAACACAGTAGAAGGACTGCAGGCAGGCAGGAAAACAGGAGGGACTTTGCATTTCTCAGAAGGTTTAAAAGCCTTCTCTTGGGTGAACTACTGTTCCCAAGAGTAGTAAAGTGAAATTGACTTTACTTGCCCGTTTTCCCCATGTAGATCCAGTACACCTCATCTTATGTAGATAAGTCAGTTGCGGAGAAGGGCTAGGAAAAGGGCCTGTCTGTGCCTCGAAGGACTACACAGAGCCCAGCAGGAGCCTCCCTCCCCACCTCCGTCCACCCGCGGCTGCAGTAACAGCTCTCCCGAATTCGGTGAGCACAGCAGCCCACATACTTCGCCAGGGCACAGAGCGCTTATATTGTTTCAAGCACTAGAATTATGCACACGGCTTCATATCACAGCTAACAGGCTGCAGGCTGATCAAGGGCTAGGAAAAGGGGCTGCCTGCGCCCATTTTCGGAGGCTTACGCCGCTCAACTTTGAGTACTCCACCCCCTGTGCTCCAGCCCCTATGCGCAGGATCACACCACTACCGAGAGACCCCTTTTTTTTCCCGCTCAGCACAGACCTGTCTGATGTCCAAACTCATCACTGTTTGACTCAGACTAACACATTCTGCCCTTGTGCATAGCGTGACCTTACATTTTGCCATCTTAAGATATCACTAAGTTGTGATACTATCATGCCACATTATTGCTGCCTACATTGTAACATTAGCCATTGTCCTTCGCCTACCATAAACTATTAGACATTGTTAGGCCCTACATAACTTAAAAAATCTGCCCAGCTTAACTTGAATTTGTCATGACTCGCTACCAACCAATGTCCCAGCTTTCTTGACTATCTAACGCGAAAGTCATCCAACAACAAACAACGTTATCTGTTGCAGACTGTTTGTGAATGGTCATGCTAGTGTAAAGTGGGACTAGCCTATTTGTGATTTTTCATGCTAGTGTAAAGTGGGACTAGTCCATTTGTGATTTTGCATGCCAATGCAAAGTGAGACTAGCCTACTTTTCCTTAGTTGATACCTACTATACGAAAACTACCGGCCTACGCCTACTGCCACTACTTATTCAGTATCATATACATAGATATCACTACAACTGAACTTTATTAGCACACTTAGCATATGCTTACCTGCTACTCTGATGCGGGACTAGCCCTGTTAATTGAATGTCGCATCTAGCATATGCTTACCTGCTACCCTGACGCAGGACTCAATCTGTACAATGCACCTTAGCAAAAATCAGACGGCCACCCTACCTTACCGCCTCATACCCTTACTATACCTCATCATTTCTACTGCTGCTTTAACCATGTACTCAGCAGAAAATGCACCCTGTGCAACCTCAGTAAGAAACATCAGGCTTTGAGCCAGGTTACCCCGTCTCTACGAGCCCAGTTACCAGAACAAGATCCTAAGAACTACTTCACAACACCCTAAAGTATGCCCTAATTTAACGACACACTGCAATAGCTCCACCCAACCCAAACTCATCCCTATAATTATCAAGGACACACCCAACACATCTATTCTATCCGGAGCCTTGATCAATGCTAGATCACTAGTGGCCCACGCCACAGAAATGGCAGACACCTTATCCACCAACTACCTCGACCTCCTGGCAATGACTGAATCATGGCTGCATGAAGCAGCAGGCCCAGCACTCTCAATAGCCATCCCTGAAAACTACCAAATGATCAGAATGGACAGACCCAATAACAGGAGGCGGACTGGCCATCATAGCTAAAAGTGATCTTGAGCTAAGACTATCGACTCATTCACCTCTCAAATCCTGCAAACTCCTTACAGCCAAATTGCTGTCGTACCTTAACGATCTACCTGATTTATATGCCACCCGGCCCCATTCTATTACTAGGCAATCTGAATCTTGGTTTGAATGACCCTGATGACAAACCAGCACAAGCTATAGCCAACATGCTTGCCGAAAACGGCCTAATCCAAAAAAGTGCTCACCCCTACCCATAACAAAGGTAGGACCCTGGACTGGATCGCCACACTGAACTGCGATACCACCCTCACCAAAACTACTCCTCAACACTGGACAGACCACCACCTCATTGACTTCACTTTATCACTCTATAAAGAAGTCAGTGGAAAAAGTCATGGCACCACCACTGCCCACTAGAGCAAAAAAAAACATAATTCCTGACAACCTCCTACCATTATTGCTGCCAACCCTTAATGCTCTCCCCGACAACCTATACCCAGAGTGTCTAATAGAAGGGTATAACAATGCTATGAAGAAAGTACTAGACATCATTGCCCCCCTAAAATTGCAAAAGAGCAAACAACAAGCTCACCTTAAGGCCTGGTTCACCCCCCATCTGAAAGAATTAAGAATGCAAAAAAGGAAACTAGAAACTCAATGGTGCAATACCCCCCACAGAAGAGAACACACTACAACTTAAACTCTTCGCAAATAACTACAAAAAAGAAATCCTACTCACCAAAAAGAACCTTTTCAATGAGATCATCAAAAATTCCAGTTCCAATACCAGGGAACTATTTGCTATCCTAAGGGAACTGGAATCCCCCATGCCTCCACCAGACAACATAACTAAAGACAAACAATAGTGCACCAGCGTCCAAAACGCTCTAACAAAATCAAAACTCTCCAAACTAAAATTGCGTTAAAAAAGACTCTCTAATCACCAATGACTCGCCTCCTAGCAATCCTGCCAAAATAGCCAACCCACTACGCCCGAATCTCTTCAGATTCGCTAAAATCTCCATTCCAGAAACAGAAAGGGTTATCGCTTCACTCAAACCTTCCAACTGCAAAGGCGATAACTGCCCACCCCAGAAAATAAAGGATGCTGCCAGGGATTTAGCTCTCTTTATAACCTAACTGATCAATGCATCCTTCTCCTCTAACACCATACCAAACAATCTCAAAGAATCCTGGGTTCTGCCACTCCCCAAGAAGCAAATCCTAGACCCCACTATTCCCCACTAATTACAGGCCCATCACCACAGCGCCATTCCTGTTAAAGATCATAGACAGAGTAGCATACTTACAAATCCAGCAATATCTGGAAACTCACAAACTCCTAGGTGCCCGCCAATCTGGATTCAGACCGCAGCATGGCACAGAGACTGTCGTTAATCTCACTGATCTGGGTTTTAAGATCGATTAAGGCAAAGGAAATGCCTCCATGCTTCTCCTCGACCTGTCGGCGGCCTTCGACCTGGTAGATCAGTCTTGTGCGAACACCTGGCCTCGGCTGCCCTCTTCTCAAGAGGCCATAGCCTGGATCCAATCATTCCTGGACAATCGAACCATGAGTCTTCTCCTCATTAGCCTCAGCAGACCCTATCAAAATAACCTGCAGTGTTCCCCAGGGCTCCTGCGTCTCCTCTACAACATCTTTACCAAGCCCCTATTTGACCAGTTGGATAGACTGGGTGTCTCATACACTAATTATGCAGATGACACCCAGATCCTCATACCCCTCTGGGCAACTTCGACTCAGATACGGCCTTGGTAAACAAAATTTACCTCCTCATTCAGGCATGGATGGCCACACACGACCTATGCCTGAATGATGACAAAACCGAAATCCTGCTCCTCGGCTCCAACGCCAACCTAAAAAAACTCTGCTCCGACTACAAGCATTTAACATTGATGGCAACACTATCACAATTGCCAAAACAGTGAAAACTCTAGGCGTTCACCTTGACTCAGCCTTGTCACTAAAAAAACAAGTTAACTCACTAGCATCCTCTACCGCTTACATGTGCAAGCTTGTCAGGGAAAGTAGAGCATTCCTCTCCCAAGCTAGCTGCATCACCATCGTCAATGCCCTAATATTGTCGTGAAGACTCGACTATTGTAATGCCATGTAGCTAGGAGCCAACAAATACATAACAGACAAACTTCAAACCCTGCAAAACAACGCACTCAGAACAGCCCTTAACTTACCATACAAGAAACACATATCTAACAAGAGAAGAGAACACAAATGGCTCATAATCTGTGACCGCATCTCACTTAAAACAGCATCACTCAACTTCAAATGCTTAAACAACGCAGCCCCCCCATACCTCGCAACCAGAATAGTAAAAAGAACCTCCACCCGACCCACCAGGATGACCAACTCTTACTGCCTACAGGTACCCAAATTCAGACAAAAGAAAACAAGCGGCAGCAGCTTCCCGGTCATGGCAGCCCAACACTGGAATGCCCTCCCAATCAACATCCGAACCAACCAATCCTACTACAGCTTTAGGCGAAACACTCTGACCTGGCTAAGCTCCAACGATCCCCATGACTGAACAGTGCCCATGCACACTAACACACCCTAGCCAACCTAACTGTATATATGTACATAAACTGACCTGCTGAAATGTAAAATACTGTATGTATATTTGTTTATATGCCCTCCCAACAGATTCTACGAAATGTAATATTCTGCTCCCTACTCAAATGTTCCTTACCTTGCAACTAAGCTTTTATGTAATCTTATCTTCCTGTTCTCTGTTGCGCCCTGTTACCTCTGGGTTTTGTGCACCATATCAAATAAACAAACAAACATGTGGAAGTACTGGGGGCTTAGTAGCACCTTTTCCTACTTACTCATGTAACATTGTTTGTTACTCTCACTGCATTAAATAGCTGGTGGCAGTGGCTTAATATTCCTACCATTGTGCATTTTTTACTGCAGGTTGAATCCTCGGCTGCAATATAGCATCCATGGGTGGCCATTGTGTCAAAATGGCCGGTCTTCTTTTTTCGCCATTTCTTGCTTGTGAGGTCTTTCATGGGTTTTATTCTGTGCGCCAAACAAAATTGAACCCTTTTGTTCGTTTTGCCTTTGGCAGGGTTCAATGTTGAAATCCGGCTCCAGTGTGTCTGGCAGGGCAGGAAGCGAGGGAGGTGCCCGTAACTCCCTGTCCTTAGTCTCCTTGGTTACCTGAATGCACCCATTGCTGATTGGCTGGCTGGCTGGCTGGCTGGCTGGCAGTCCTTGTAGGACAGCCACCCTGCTGTGTGACTGACAGCTAGGCTGTGCATGAATGGGAGAAACCTTCATAAAAGGCGAGGTCTCTTGAACAGAAGGCAGAGTCGAACACTGGACGAAATATCCGACGAAGGAAACTGGAAGAGAAGCTTGCTGCACCCTCATTGACTAGAGAAGCCCGAAACGGATGACTTCTTCCCTTGGGTTGGTGGGACCAACTGACCCCAAGATGAACCGTGCTGGAAGACCTTTCCCTGTTGGCTGTACTTCTTCTTTGCTGCTGGAACCGAGTGCCATGGGTCAGGAAACCCAGAATTTAGTGCATCGTCTTTAAGCCAGACCTGAGCTCCAGGAAGATCCAGAAGAACCTCCCGAAGCAGGACGACCCAAGCCCGGGTCACCTCACCAGAGTGCTGAACTCCAGAAGCAAGGGAAGCCCATCCACTGTCCAAGAACTGCATTGGTGCTATTTGCCAGTAGCTGAAACTGCGAAGTGCTGCTGAACTGAAAAGAGCCCGTAGCTGCCGCCGACCTTCAAACTGAAGTAGCATCACATAGCATTGTTCCTAAGTACACTATGAAAAATATGGTTACGATATCACTATATTGTGATATACATTTCATACAAGAATGGATCACCATATGTATTGTTAATATCATTGTGTATAGGCCCATATTACCAAATTACTGTGAATGCAAGCAGAAGTCCAAGGCCAAATTATGATTGTTATTATAAAGCACTTACGCTTAAGCGTTTTATATAGAACAAACATACATTCAATATCACCCAACCTGTATTGATAATCATTTATCGACTTCAGAAGGATGAAAAGCTAAGATGAGGTGTTTAATAACTGAATAAATTGGTGGCTAGTCTAGCAATTATTGTATAGAATTTCAGAAAGATAAATTATTTGTTAGTCCTATTCTTTCTTATTTAGGATCACTGCTCAAAGTGTTACACTTGTAGGGTTAGCAAGGCAGACCTCAGGGGTAGCAACTGCGACCCCCAAATGACGTCCCTGCTTGAGATGGGTCTGGCTGCTCAGTCACTCTACTAACTTGTGTAGTGCAGACCTATACCAAAAGGTGGGTTACCTAATACCAAGAAGACAAGGCTGGTGTAGTCTCCCACAGGGATTCTTGCCTAACACGCGTCCACTCTGGTAAAGGTATTTAGTCAACAATGGAAAAAGGGAAAGCTTTTCATTTACGCGAGCACTCTAATGGGTATTAAATGTGCACGTGATACATTTCCTTTGTTGTTAGGACTTCCTATAGCAACAAACAACTTTTACTTGCCCCCACTTCTACACGAGTTGTAATTAAGCTGGCTACAGTTATCGGAAAGGGGTTTTCAGTGAATCGGAGTATAGAGCTTCACTCACCGGCCCCAGAAACACTGCAGTTGTGGGTGGCTTCCACTTCTGACTTTTCTTCCTGCTACTACTACTTCAGGCACTCTTGGGACCCACACCCCTCTGCAGCATGGGTGTCTCTGGTCTGGCCTCGACCATGGTGAAGTCTCCTTTACTCCTCTGTCCCTCGGCTTGCTTCTGCACACAGGCCTCAGGTTTCAGCACAACCTGACCTATGCAGTCACAGCTACTAGGCGCATCTGGGAAGACTTTAAACTTCAGCACGTCTCTCTGTACAGCCATGGCCAAACATGCTCTGTGAACACAAGACCAACTCAGAACCTGCAGGTGAAATCTACTCTTCTCTCGTTCTGGCGTATCACTTCCCCACAAACTGCTAGCTTAGTGCTTCTCCTTCTCCTACTATTGCCAGCCTTCCTGCTCCAGCTCTTTTTCTCTGCTCCTTCCTGCTGCAGCCTTTTATGCCTCTTAGGTGGGGAATTGACTTCAGGTGCAGGCTCTTAATGGTAATTGCCTGACACAGGCAAAGGTTGTTAGGCCTACTTGCTTGTCCTCTACTTCTGCGCGCCTCCTCAGCCCTCTTCTTCGTCACTGAGGGTTTCTGGGACACGTAACTTTTTAGGAAATTAGGTTTTTCCAACCATTTTATAGTGTTAAAGGTAAATTGTATTTCTTTAATATTTTTAGAAGAGGGAATTGGGGTTGTTTAGTCTTATTAGAGACAGATGGTATAGAAAAGACCACACTTCCTTTATTCCTTTTGGTATACTCTTGGCATTGTGGACAATGTTTATTTTTAGGGATACAAAAGACGTGTTCTTTTGATATAAAACCTTTGAGTTTAACATTTTGGTCTTACTAGGCAGTTGGGATATATTAAAATGACAATAAGTGACAATGAGCCAAAACCTCCTCTGACATAGTGGCAAGAAATACTCTCTCTCCTTCCACGGAATCTCCTCACTACCCTGGGCCTTGTCTCCACCCAGGTTATCCTCCCGCAGTACACCACCCCCAGGATTATCAGGAAGTGTAAGCAGGGTTTTATTGAGGGATCTGCATGATTCCCCCACAGAACAGAATTTTCTTGTGGACAGCTTGCGTAGGGTTCTGGTAAAACCTCTAGGGGGAGCTCAACACCAGGACACGTAAACAGATTTTTGCAGCATTTGGCCACCCACAAGTGAACCAGTTCACACTTCACAACAGCAGAAGTCAAAAAAAGCTTTCCATCCAGGTACCCAGAACAGTGGTCTCTAAGCAATGCACTATGGATGAATTGGTCACGGATGTTTGCTTGCACTTCTCCCTCTTCCTCCCCAGCATCCCACTCCCTGACACTTATGCTCCAGAAAATAATCTACAGGCTACACCTTGAGCACCTAGTTATGATATGGCATTTTTAACTTGCCTATACACAAGTGTTTCAAGGCGCGACGAGGCAAGGGAGGGGAAACCAAGGGAAGACGGATACAGCGATCCTACTAGGCCAGGTGACCTTGAGATCGCGCAGGGGAGAGGGGAAGGGGAAAAGTGCAGGGGGAAAGGGGAGGGGGCAGTGCAGTACATAGATAACAGTACAATAAATAAAGACAATAAATAATAAATAAAAGTGCGGCCAGCTGGTGTGCAAGTGCAGACATCAGGTGTCAAGTGCTAGTAGGGGCTGTAGGGATACAGAAACAGTCCCCAAATGCAACGGTTGCCAGGGGGTCAGTGCAGGTGTGCAACTGGCGGGGAGGGGACCTGGGACCGAGATCAGAGGGTAGCCAGGTAACAAGTGCAGTTTCAGATTCAGCCAGGAGATCAGCAGGGGAGAGGAGGAGAGAAAAGCAAAGAGGAAGGTCTTGACGTGCTTCCAGAACCGGAGATGGTTCTCAAGTTTCAGAGAGGCAGGGAGGCTGTTGCAGAAGGTGATCTACCACCAACTCACTTCTAGGAGAAGCGACTAACCCTGATGGAGTTGGAGGTGGATGAGTGAAGAGATTGATAAGGAAGATATTTAGGAAGAGAGAGTTGAAGGTATTGAGGCCCCAGGACCCAGAAGGCCGTGTGGACAATGCATAGGGTTTTGAACTTAATCCTCGCCAGTGCAGAGATTTCCGTCCTGGAGAGATCAGATCCCTGGGCTTGAGGCCAAGGACAAGTCTCGCAGTCCTGTTCTGGATGAGTTGCACAGGGCTGAGAGAAGAAGCAGGCAGATTTAGAAAGAGGCTGTTGCAGTAGTCGAGCCTAGAGAGAACCAAAGCTCTGGAGACAGTGAGCTTCTGGGGGAGGGAGAGAAAAGGAGCAATACCTCTGAGGAGGTGCAGCTGGTAGTGTGACTTTAGAGATGTCTGAGATGTGAGGAGCGAAGGAAAGTCTGGAGTCGAAGATGACCCTGAGGCGCTTAGCGTCACCAGTGGGAGCAGGAAAAGTGCCAAGAGAGGCCGGCCAGAGAGTGACAGGAAAGGAGGGAGCAGGTGTGCCGATGAGGAGAATCTCGGTCTTGCTGGCATTAAGTCAGAGATCATTGACGGCACACCACTCCTGGATGGCAGACAGTCGGAGACGAGAGAAGAGGTGGCAGAAGGGAACCTGAAAATGTCTTGTCATCCATATAGCTCTGAAAGTTGGGACAGTGAGCGGCAATGCGGTGGGCAAGAAGTGCCAGGTATTGGTTTAACTGCTAGGGAGAGAGGTTAGACCCCTGGCGAACACCACAGGTAGAGATAGAGAGGAGAGGAAGGACCCAAGTTGGACCTGGGAGATCGGAGAGGAACGAGTTCATCCAAGCCAGGGCCTGATTAGTGATACCCAGGTTATCACAGAGACAGTTGAGCAGGATGGCATGGTTGACCATGTCAAAGGCAGAAGAGAGATCAAGTAGGATAAGGACACAGGGGATGTTGGAATCAAGGTTGGAAAGCAGGGCTTCACAGATGTTCAGGAGAGCAGTTTCCATGCTTCTGGCAGCCCATTGCTAATTGCTGTAGATGAGTACTCCCATCTAGTGAACATGTCTCTATGCCTACCAATCAAACTCCATACTTCCCGCAATCTGTTCACTCAATATCAGCAGGTAAGCGATCTGAACACACAAGCCACCAATTTAGCAGCCTGACTCCTGAGATCATAGAACTTGGCTGTTTACAGATACTCGCACAGTGCTTGGAGATCTTGCGTGCAGCAAGGAAACCAAACTGCAGACCTTGTTGTTTCAATAAATGAAAAAGATTTGTAATCTGAACAAATCAGCCCCATTTATTGTTCATCCACAGATGTCACCTACCTACTTTATCTTCTTGACTCTGGCATTGTATAAAATTCACTCAAACATTGGCGTTGTTAGCATCATTATGTGATGAATCCAATGGTGTCATCACAGTGGGAACCTCCTCTCATGTGGCCAGGGGACGGCAGCTGCTACCTGATCTGTCCCTGGGGGTGGTTATATGAGGGAGGATCACATGGGAGGAGACAACTACCGGGGAGATGTTATGAGTTCATTGGATGAGTTGCAGTGTCCCCTCCGCCCCCTTTTCCCATGGGAAAGACCCTCTGACACCCAGGAAGTTAATGGCCGATTGTCAGCTAACGGTCCCCTCCCGAACCCCCTACCCCACTTTCAGAGGAAGCCAAGAAACCCTTTCTCTACATAATTCTAGTCAGGCCCCTCCCTTCCACACACATCCACATATAAAACACGTTTTGTTTCTGATGTGCCTTTATGTGAAGTTAAATATGGACTTCAACTCCTATAATCACGTGTGTACTGAGACGAGCCGGAGTCAAGGGAGTTTATGCAAAGTGACGGGCTTGCATTACAACACGCAGACTAGTTGTTTTATCAAACCTTCATTGAATGTGACATTTAAAAACGGCAGCTGTGCTGTGGAGGAGGGAAGTGCAGGGATGAGCAGTGCAGAAGGAGACGTTGCCCTCTATGCCGGGGCTCCTGAGCGTGAAGAACACCGATGGAGTCGGCAAAGCATAGGTCAGTGGGACAGGAGGAGTGCTGCGGGCAGAGAAGGACCGTGGAGATGGCGGGAGCAGTGCACAAGCTCCTGGAGGTCTGGTCGCTCGACGACGCAGCAGACCTCATCCCGAGCCGAAAAGGAGAGCTGCCGTGTGATCGCAGAGCTGCGCCGGATGCTTGGGGAGTGTTGGCACACTCCACTCTGGAAATCAGAAGAAGAAGCCATGACCGAGAGGCGCAAGCAATGTTGGAGACGCTGGGGAAGACTGGTGAGACTGCTCAAAGCAGCCTCAACTGTGTCAACAAGTGTATGAATGGTGCGAGATTGCTAATGCAGAAAAATATACAAGGCAAAATTTGTTTGAAGACAGTCATGGCAAAGTGCAAATTCAACACCCAATAAGAAAGTTTGATGCAGAAAATCTACAAAAGAAAATTATGTTTGAATGCAGTCACGGCAAAGTATAAGATCCAACCCCAATCAAGCACTGATGCATGAGATGCCAATGTAGGGAAAAAGTTTACCACAACTAGATATAACAAACAGCACATGTTATATGCTATTGTGGTACACCGAAGAACTGTGAAAGACAGAAGAAGTGTTGGGAACCCGAGGCAGCTGAAGTGGTATCGACGAATTGAGGAACGCAAGTCCTGGCAGACGAGAATAGCAGGCAGTTGAAATTGTACAAAGCTTCCTGGCTGGGGAGTATACCAGGTAATATGCAAAGTTACAAAATCCACTATAGAAAGACTGTTGAACGTTTTGTTTGAACAAGAACTTTGTGAGACCAGTGGGGACAAAAAGTAACTGTCAAAGAGACACTTTTTGCTATTCTGTTTAAGAATCCAGGGGAAGGAAACCAGCCTCAGGGTCCAAGGGTCTTTATCTTGGAGAACATTTTCGTTGAAGTCCTTTTTATGCTTTTGAACACTTTATCAAACATTAAGGTAAAGACATTTTCTTTGCACCTTTTTGTTGTTTATTTATAGTGTGAGAGCCAGGACAGGTTGTTTTGGACTCCAGGGCAGGTTTTCAGTTACTGACATCCTGACACATACCGATCTTTAGTTTTTAGGTAGGGAAATTCCTCTTTACAATAGAGCTCAAAAGCTGTTTTCCCAACCCATTTTTATTTAATAAAATGTCTTTATTCGAAAATACAACAACCTTGTATCCGTCTCTCATTTCTGACCCCTCACAATGCACAGCATCACAACATAAAATCTCATGTTGGAAAGTTCCAGTATTAAAAGCATTTATGGAGGGAGTCAAATATATCCACGAGTGGCTCATCCTGCGCCAGGTTGGGATATAATACAGTATTATGTAAATCAATGGGTCCTCGATTTGAGCCTATGCAGTACACTCCTTTAAAGAAACTATCATAAGTTTGCATTTCTCATTGCTGTCGCCTGAATCGTCAGAATAAATCAATTAAAGGCATTGTCAGTTTCCGAAACTTTTTTCTCAATACACAAACACTAAGTAGTGTTGGGAATTGATTCTCACCAGAATACATATTGTGTTGAACCAGAAGAAAGACTGACTACAATGGGCCATGATGGGTTATTATTATTCACAGTTTAAAAAAAGAAATAAAGTAAAAATGCCTATCTGGCCCTGATATGAGGGAAGTTCCAGGCGGTCTAAAACAATAAATGTAATGGTGCTCATTGAAGTCCTAAAATAAAGAGTCCTTAGTCCAAATCCTAAGCAACTAACTGGCCCTACCCCTTTAGAAAATCCATCTAAAGGAAAAGGGGGGCTTTCACACTAGCCCCGTAATGGCCCTCTGCCTGGCCCAACTTGTAGGTGACTTATTCTCAATCCCAGAGTTACTTTTGAAAGGTATTGATTTAGATCAGTTTTCTTATAGGGTTGGTTTGTTAAAATTACAAATGTCCTTTATATTGATTTTTCCCCTCCCCCTGATTTTCTTTTTCTCTGCTTTTACTAGTCGTCAAATCCCTCCAGGATTACTTTTAAAAGACTTCTTTGCATCCCACCTTTGTGGCACTGGGACTCCCCAGTGGCCCTTTGGTGGGGTTATTGGTTTCAGTCCAGTTAATAAACGTAGGGCCACTGCCTGCTCTGGGTGTTGCAGGTTCCCGTTATCTAGTTGGCTTTGCTAGCCCTGCTGCAGAGCATTCATATTGCTTCTTAATGTGGTCCTCGTAGGATGTATGCCCGTCCCAGTTAATTCATTTCTTATCTCTTTGTCCTCTTTCCCAGCCTTGACTTGAAGCACACGTATCCCTTTCACTCCTTTTTTTTATAGACGGTGTATGCCTGTTTGGTTTTCTTGGGCTCTTGTGCTGTTGGTGGCTTCCTCCACCTTGATATATGCTCTTTGTATCTCTTTCACCTGGGTCGTGTGCCGATTCTGCTCTCCCAAACTCTAGTGCTGTTGGTTGTTTGTCCAGCCTGGATATACAGCGTTCATAGCCCTCACTGGCGTCCAAGTTGGTAGCATTCTGTATGAGGGATTCTGTTGTTGCTTAAATTTCCGCTGCTGCCGCGCGATGATATCACTTTGTTGATGTCATCGTGTGCGGCCTGCGGTCATGCTTGTTTTGCTGTTAGTGTTGATATACATCCACCGTGATATGATTAATTTACACAATGACTTGTCTTCATGATGTGAAGTAATAATTCCTGGTAATAACATATGCTGCTGAAAAGTCTGTTTACATTGACACATACATTTTAAATCTGCAGAATGCTCATCTCAAAATATATATTCTGTTTTACAAACAATGTTGACATTGTCTCCTGTTGCTTATGTTCACATTATTTCGCTATTAACAAATGTGTCTTGAATTGTACTTATTTTATTTGAGTATTTATAAAGCACCTGTACAGCAAATGGTGTTTGAAGGTGCCTCAAGACAAAAAAAAGGGTGGCGGGGACAGGGATGAAAAATAACGGTCCTACTAGGCTTTGTGTTATTTGTATTGTGCAAGTGCTCTAGCGAGAAGTGTGGCGGGGGCTGGGGAGGGGGTGAAGCGGTGGGACGGAAGGGGTAAGGCTAGGGTGGGAAGGGAAGTGTGGGCAGATAGGAGGTGTACAAGTACAATGGCGGGAGGGGAAGAAGGGCCCCTGGGGCTAGTCGAGTGCTAAGGGGGAGGCCAGGTGGGCAAGTCCCAGGGGGTGCAGCAAGAGAGGTCTACATGCTAAGTGCGAGGACGGGGGTGGACCAGACTCTGTAGGGATGCACACCCCACCAGGCTAGTCCGAGGAAGGGATCCTGGAAGGGCAAGGGGAGGTTTGTGGGGGATGGGGAGAATCAGGGAGACCTTGGGTGTTGCAATAGACTGGGTGGGGAGGGCCCGGTGCCCTGTAGGACTCAGAAGGGACCAGACAGCCAGTCAATGCGGGGGAGTGGGGCAGGGGGGAGTGAAGGAAGAAGAGAAAAAGAGGGCCTTGAAAAGCTTCTGTAACTTAGGGAGATCTGGCTCAAGCCTGAGAGGAGCAGTTTGAGAAACCTGAAGGTGTCTCACCAGCTGGTCCCTGGGGATCTGCCATCCAGGTGGCCAGGACACGACAGTTGCTTTTAGATCCAGTTCCCAGGGGTGGACCAGTGCTGGAAAATCACCTGGGTGAGGGGCCCTTGGGGAGTGGAAGTGGGACACTGGATGGCGAGACGCGGTATCCCCTTCCCTGTAACACCTTTACCCCATCCAGGATACTCAACCCCCCACACTCCCTTTCCCAACACTAACACTTTCTCACAGACAGCTCACTGGGAGAGTAAACGGACTAACCCCGAGCCATATACCTGACGTGTCTCAATACAATGGTAATGCAGGGTCAGGCAATCAATGACTTGCATCACACTTCCCCACATGGATAAAATGCGGACCACGAGAGCACACTCTGAGCAAGGCAAAGCACACGAGGAAACAGTGGTTCCAAGATCACACTTTAAAATCAGGCGAGAGGGGACACAACCGAAGAGGATTGCAAGGAGGGAAGTGCTTTTGACCTTTTCACCGAAAGACTGTTACTTTCAGAAACCTTTGAGAATAGGAAACGTAAGACCAGGAATCGAGACTGAAGAACACTGCATTATGTGTCATAGGTACCCGGGGTTCTCTTGCATCGATCGTCAAGGAAGGGAGAATCGTTCGGCGCTGTGGTACTGTCCTTGGCTCCTACAACAAAGCATTGCCAGTGTAGTCCGCTCAGCCGGGTTGGGGAAGACTGATACCAGACCGGTCTGTGTTGAAGCCAAGGTTGCAAGCGGCAACATTGTATAATCGCAACTGAAGAGAACAGTGTATGAAACATATGTGGGGAGCGACACAAATACAATTAACCAGCGGATGAGTGATTGAACTTTGAAGCCATGATACAATACCGTAGGCAGAGGGGGAGCTGGGGCTCTGAGCCCGATCGGGGGGGGAGCTGGGGCTCTGAGCCCGATCGGGGGGGGAGCTGGGGCTCTGAGCCCGATCGGGGGGGGGAGCTGGGGCTCTGAGCCCGATCGGGGGGGGAGCTGGGGCTCTGAGCCCGACGGGGGGGGGGGAGCTGGGGCTCTGAGCCCGACCGGGGGGGGGAGCTCAGGCTCTGAGCCGGACCGGGGGGGAGCTGGGGCTCTGAGCCCGACCAAGGGGGGAATCCAAGATCTGAGCTGACTGAGTGGCATCCAGGGCGAACCGTGAGTCACCTGAGAAAGAACACCCTATGAGGAATTACTTGTATAAAATAATGTACGAATATTGTGGTGAAAGCAACTGAGCCCGGCTGAGGGGGATCAGAGGTGAATAGTGAAATGCAGGAGAAATTGAATACTTGCAAAAATCTGAAAGAGGAAAGGAACGTATTGTTTGTTAGATCAGGCCCTCTAAATTGAGAGACTTGGGCACGGAAGGCCCTGCTGTTAATGATTGAACTGTATCCTCGTGCTAGAGAAGCCAGAGACTGTGCGAAGCTCGAGTGTACTGCCTCGTCCCGTGCTTTTTTTTAAAGTTCAATAAACACCCTTGAGCTGTGGTCATTTGTCTGTCTTGCTGTTGGTACCATGCCTTTTTTACAGGCATGGAGGCCATGCAACTTCATCTTCACAGCCACTGGGAGCAAGTGGAGAGGTTTTAAGACTGGAGAGACATGGTTCCTGGGCTTGGGGCCAAGGATAAGTCTTAGTCCTATTCTGGATTAGTTAAAGGGGGTGAAGGGAAGATAAAGGCAGATTGAGGAAGAGGTGGTTGCAATGTTCGGCCTAGAGAGGACCAAACCTCTGGAGACATTAAGCCTCTGGGGGAAGGTGAGGAAAGGGAGAATGCCTCTGAGAAGGTGCAGCTGAAAGAGGGTCTTCTTGGCAATGTCTGCGATGTAGATAGAGAGAGGGATCGAAGATGACGCCAAGGTTTTTAGCCTCACTAGGGGGTGAGGGAAAGGGGACCCATGGAGGGTGGCCAGCGAGTAGGAGGGAGCAGGGGCCCCAATGAGAAGGATCTCCGTCTTACTAACATTAAGGCAGAGATTGTTAGCAGTGCACCATGTCTGATTAGCAGTCAGGAATGAAAGAGGAATAAGTTGATGGTGGAGGGAAGCTTGAAGGAGAGCTGTGTGTCATCTGCATCACACTGGAAGTGAGGAGAGAAGGTGGAGATCAAGTGAGCCAAAGGGTTAAGGTAGATGTTGAAGGGCCACAGTGAGAGGATAGAGCCTTTTGGGGGGGACACCGCAGGTGGATAGTGTGATGTCACAAACATGAGATTCTAACATCATTTGCATGAGGCTGGTTGTTGCGTTGACTTTATATGGTCCCATGTATTCTTCATTGTTAGCGTGATCGCATTTTTTAACAATTTGAACATAATTTGAGTTATACAATACATTTCACACTGTTTATTGCTGCACCTCCTGGATAGGTGCAGTGCATAATCAATACAAGTCGGCCTGCATTATTCGCAATTCATGCACATTCTTGTTCATATATTTGCAAATCATGCATATTCTTGATCATTAATATTGTGCCTGATGTTCAGCAAACTAATAATACATCCTTTTTGTAACCAATTGATATAAAAAATGTACACATGTTAATGTCCTTAAATGGAACAAGAGAAGTTACACTTCTCATTTAAACCGCCTAGCACGAGGATACAGTTCAATCATTAACAGCAGGGCCTTCTGTGCCCAAGTCTCTCAATTTAGAGGGCCTGATCTAACAAACAATACGTTCCTTTCCTCTTTCAGATTTTTGCAAGTATTCAATTTCTCCTGCATTTCACTATTCACCTCTGATCCCCCTCAGCCGGGCTCAGTTGCTTTCACCACAATATTCGTACATTATTTTATACAAGTAATTCCTCATAGGGTGTTCTTTCTCAGGTGACTCACGGTTCGCCCTGGATGCCACTCAGTCAGCTCAGATCTTGGATTCCCCCCTTGGTCGGGCTCAGAGCCCCAGCTCCCCCCCGGTCCGGCTCAGAGCCTGAGCTCCCCCCCCCGGTCGGGCTCAGAGCCCCAGCTCCCCCCCCCCGTCGGGCTCAGAGCCCCAGCTCCCCCCCCGATCGGGCTCAGAGCCCCAGCTCCCCCCCCGATCGGGCTCAGAGCCCCAGCTCCCCCCCCCGATCGGGCTCAGAGCCCCAGCTCCCCCCCCCGATCGGGCTCAGAGCCCCAGCTCCCCCTCTGCCTACGGTATTGTATCATGGCTTCAAAGTTCAATCACTCATCCGCTGGTTAATTGTATTTGTGTCGCTCCCCACATATGTTTCATACACTGTTCTCTTCAGTTGCGATTATACAATGTTGCCGCTTGCAACCTTGGCTTCAACACAGACCGGTCTGGTATCAGTCTTCCCCAACCCGGCTGAGCGGACTACACTGGCAATGCTTTGTTGTAGGAGCCAAGGACAGTACCACAGCGCCGAACGATTCTCCCTTCCTTGACGATCGATGCAAGAGAACCCCGGGTACCTATGACACATAATGCAGTGTTCTTCAGTCTCGATTCCTGGTCTTACGTTTCCTATTCTCAAAGGTTTCTGAAAGTAACAGTCTTTCGGTGAAAAGGTCAAAAGCACTTCCCTCCTTGCAATCCTCTTCGGTTGTGTCCCCTCTCGCCTGATTTTAAAGTGTGATCTTGGAACCACTGTTTCCTCGTGTGCTTTGCCTTGCTCAGAGTGTGCTCTCGTGGTCCGCATTTTATCCATGTGGGGAAGTGTGATGCAAGTCATTGATTGCCTGACCCTGCATTACCATTGTATTGAGACACGTCAGGTATATGGCTCGGGGTTAGTCCGTTTACTCTCCCAGTGAGCTGTCTGTGAGAAAGTGTTAGTGTTGGGAAAGGGAGTGTGGGGGGTTGAGTATCCTGGATGGGGTAAAGGTGTTACAGGGAAGGGGATACCGCGTCTCGCCATCCAGTGTCCCACTTCCACTCCCCAAGGGCCCCTCACCCAGGTGATTTTCCAGCACTGGTCCACCCCTGGGAACTGGATCTAAAAGCAACTGTCGTGTCCTGGCCACCTGGATGGCAGATCCCCAGGGACCAGCTGGTGAGACACCTTCAGGTTTCTCAAACTGCTCCTCTCAGGCTTGAGCCAGATCTCCCTAAGTATATTGTAAAGATACGGTCACGAAAAACAGGCAGGCAGGGAGACTCATTTTTTATAATGGGTGTTTTTGTGAGCATGTGAAGAGGACAGAATTTTGTGGTAAATAATGACAATTATGTTCATTATTTTATAGCTTATGATCCCTGAAGATGGTCAAAGGACCCAAATGCATTGGATGTGATCATTTGCCAGTGTCTTTGGATTACAGAATCTCTTTATGAAAATAAGAATTTGCGAAAGTTGTACTTTATTACTCAAAAGTAACATTGAAGATTGAAATGTTTAAAATGAATATTCGCTAACAAATACTAAGTCATTTAAGTTTGTTATAAAATGTTTGTGTGCAAGTCACACAGGAGGTCCTTCCAATTTTTTGGGTTAGTATAACTAACAGCTTGCAATTTTCTTTTTTTTCCATTAGTACAGGTGGGACGTTTTGGCAACAGGACCACGTATCACGGAAAGGGAGTTGATAGAATATATAAAAATAAACATTAGTAATACTGGATTAAATTGTGGTGCCCGCTCAACCAGAGTTGGTTCATAGACATAATTTCGAATACAAAATATTCGAAAGTCAAAAAGTCGAAAAAAAGTCGAAAAAAAAAATGTCGAATTTTTTTTTAATGACGTTTTTTATTCGAAATGGGGGGGTTCCCCCCAACCCCCTTTTTTTTATTTTTACCTATTTTTTTCACAAACTAGAGCCCAAAAAAAATATCGAAAAAAAAAAACAATTCGACATTTTTTTTTTCGACATTTTTGATTCGACTTTTTTGACTTTCGAAATTATGTTTTCGAAATTATGACTGGACACCCCAGAGTTTTGTTGGTTTGTTGGTTATAGTCCTAACTGGAGATTTCAAGGTATTTCCGACACCCGTATAGGCAGAAAGGTTGTTCTGGACTGGGAGTTAATTATTGGAATGGGAGTCCTTATCCCAAGAGGGGCAGTCCCTCTCAGTGAGGTTCCACTTGCCCAGACCCGTAGGGAGGGTCTTGCGTAGCAGGCTCATCTCGCTAGTCTCAAATGGGGTGGGTCCCCTCTGATTGACGTATGACGAATTTGGAGAAATTGGTTCCTTCTTCTCAAAGCATTGAACAGCCAGCATTTTTCCAAAATCCACAAAACGGATGACAAAGCAGTACTGCATTACCTCAATAGAACCAAGCAACTGAGATTTTTTGTGCCAATGGCCACAGGAAAAGGCGATCCAGTTACAAAAGCAACCGTTGCAAGATGGATCATTGGTTTGCACTCAATCAAACACAACACTACCTAACCCCTACAATGTTCAAAATAAAGTTTTCATGAGCAGGAGCTAAAACTAGCTTCTGGATATTGGCATCACCTAGTAGGCAGTAGATGCCTCTAGTGAACCCGGAGTTAGAACATAGCGTGACACAACCCGAACGTTGCGTGATGCAAATTTGAATTTTTTCCATTCTATGGCATTCATGATGCTTTAAATGTCTTCTAGCTACATCTATTGCTTTTTTTATAGACATTGCAAAATGTCTGAGGACAGCTGAGTTAATGTCAGTGTATGGCACCAGATGTGCTCAGGAGGCACAAGTAACTCATGGTAGCTGTAGGTGTCACCAGGCTCTCCAGGGCTATGAGCAGGAGCTAAACAGCTCCCAGCAATTTCAAATTGGGCCTCTAGTTTTCACACTCTATGTAGCACCAGAGCAACACTAGCTCTCATTTATACTTTACCACTAGAACCCATTTGTAAAGCTGCAAAATGGAGTTCTGTTCTCACTTTCACTCAGCATTATTGTGTAGATGTATAGGCAAGAACAGATTCTCAGGTGGGACAAGCAGTTTATTTGCAACTGTTCTTTCCTCTCGCCCTCCACCAACATCATGTACTGTTTGCTAATGTATGCAGAACACATTAATCTAAGCAGTTTCACAAGTCTCTGAAGGTTAATTTTCTGTGGCTTGTATTTGCTTAGAATCGCATGCGCCCAACCATCCTCCCCACGTGGAAGCAAAGGAAATATTGCAAAAAAAGAGAAAAAATGCAGTAACTTGACACAGGTCATATCAGCAAAACAATCGGTCTGCGGACGTTAAAATGCTGGGGATGGTCGACCCGTTGGGGATCTTGTGTACATGTAGGATAGGGATAGTATGACCGGTTTGCCCCTTTCTAGGCCCTTTTTGTAAAATTAACAAGAAAAATGTAACTGCACTAACCACTTGCTATGGCAAATGATTTTGGTGTCAAATCAATGTACACTCCCGTCCCCTGCACACCTTGTTGCTGATATACCAGCGGAATGTTTTGATTGAATAAGTACAATTATAACCAATTCAAAAGATACACAGAAATTCCATTAATATCTTCCAATATTCTTTATTCCTTAAGGTTCAGATGACAACAAAAGGCACTCAGCACGTTTCAGGGATACCTTCCCCCTTCTTCAGGAGCAAAACTGCAGATAAAAACACAGACCACATGTCTTTTACCAATGAGGCTTCCATATGTACTTGCTAGTTATCACCCGTAGTGATTACTGTACAGCCCATGATGAATACTGGTGCTTATCATGCCAAAAGGTTTACAGACTAAACCCTATAGTATACTGTGCGCATGCTTCAAAGATCCCAATCTGAGTAAAGATTGATTATTCTAAAGAATATGCATAGGTAGTTCACCCACCTAGAATGTGCCACCATTTCTAATTAAATTACCCTGTGAGTATACGCAGCCAACCAGTGTAGTACCATCCAGAATGATGAAAGGGGCAACACTATGAAGCCTACCTGGCCCGTTTAAATGCTTTTAACCGACTACAATGTTCAAAATATCAGTCTGAACAACAAAAGAGAGAGAATCTGAACTTAGAAAAAAATCTATTAAAAAAATGAATGTATTGTGTTTCAAGAGGTGTAATTCGAAATAAATGCTCACCACAGCCCTCTAAGAGTATTCAAATGGACTCGAACTGCATTTGCTCTGCAGTGAGTCTGCCAAGACCTCATTGATATTCTTGGCAGGAAAGTAATCAAGACACCAATTCTAGAACGACATAAATGTCTAGTTGACTATCAGAGCTGTGAACACTAACCTGCTGTCATGAAAATATTGTGAATACCCGAAGTGATGGCCACAGTGTTCATACATATCCAAATACAATCTCCCTCACCTACCTATGTGCCATACAGTCATCGATTCATACTGCCGCTGTTACTCTCGTATCCCGGTCAATCAAGAGCCCTACTGGCATTCGTGAATAAAGCACTTCCTGGATTGATCACTTGGGTGATCTACCACCACGTGCCGCCCAATATTACTTGGAACATGCGCTGTGAAATAACCTGGCGACCATTTTAAAGAATG
This sequence comes from Ambystoma mexicanum, assembly GCF_040938575.1. NCBI lineage: Eukaryota > Metazoa > Chordata > Amphibia > Caudata > Ambystomatidae > Ambystoma > Ambystoma mexicanum. The sequence goes on along the minus strand of NC_090935.1, from coordinate 655,645,169 downwards.
TTGATCTACTTGGAACTAGATTGTAACCCGAATTCAATAAGATAGAAACTCAGGAGCCCCAATGAATGGAGTAGATAATCCACCTAGCAGGGATTAATGATGTGATTATATTTTCTGATTTTGAATTAGTTATGTTTAGGAGGCAGGGTAAGGAGGAAACCTATTGCACCTTATGGAAATCTTTTATTGATTCATATGGTAATGGAGCACCAACTGAATGATATGATGAGTTAGGTGTCTTAATTTGGTCAATAGGCATTTTTTTTTTTTTTTAGTATTCGTAGTCTTTAATTTAAGTGTATGTGTTTGTTATGTTTGGTGTTTTTCTTTGCTCTTTTCTCCACTTGCCTATATGTTAGGGAAAGTGGATAAACTTTGAAGAGGATATGTTGTTTTTACAATGAGTTTTAGTCTCCCAATGAGTATTTTTTTATGAAATCTAGTTATTCTGTTTTTTTTTTTTGGGGATATGTCGATGTTTAATATTTACATGGTAAGATTTCTAGGTATTGATGTATATATTTTTTTGTATCATTATCTTACATGGATCTGTTTGAAACCAATAAATAAAGATGATGGAAGGGATATCAAACATGTTCTTGAATTATAAACAAGCTAAAACATGAAAAGGGGCATAAACCAAATCTGCTGTTCTCTATGTGACATTAACTAAAGTGAAAACCTGTATGTTGTAAATGGTTAAATGGGTGCAACATGCGTGGAACAGCAGAGGATCGCTGAAAGCAGCAATCTATCTGTTATTCAGCAATTCCTGAGAATAGATACTCGGATCAAAGCAATGTAAGAGTCCTAACTGCAATGCTCACAGTATACAATACATTCAATCTAGACCACCATTTCCCAATGGATTGACGGATCCTAATTAACTAAATCACATTACATTAGTGCAGATCCGAAGTTGACAGTCCTTGCTATATCCACTACATATTAATCTCCTTTTTTCAAATGTACCAATGGTTCACAGGATACCCAAAAACACATGAATTATACACATTAGCAGTAATCCTGATGCATATAGATTTCTAAAGCCACATATCTTATGGGGTAATTTATTTTTGGCACACATTCCTACTTCCTATCGATTAACAATACATTCCTGGTAAGTTCCCTCACCTAATGGCATGATCATACTGAGATGTACAATTCACATCACAAAGTTTGTTGGTAATGTGCCGTATACCACCCTTCCCACCAATCTCCTACTCCTGGGTGATTACTTGCATTAACCATGTTATACAGATCTTAGGGTAATGGGTATCAAAATAAAGGACAAGGTGTTCCAAATGTCATGAAGGACCTCAATTTAGAAAAAACAATTTAAAAATAATTCTTCGTTCATCCCCCTAGGATATACAGCGTCTAGCAAGTGAATACAAAACATTTCTCTCACCATTTCCAGTATTATAAACTGCATTTGTGCAAGTGTCTTTTCTCATTGAAATGCCTAGCTACAGGTGATTTAATTTTTTTAGTTTAGTTCAGACATTGGTCTTCTGTTCGGTCCACCTTTGATGGGCTGTTCTAGATGTTTGACCTACATAGAACAGCCCACATTGACACTTGATACTAAACATCACACCGGATATCATACAAGTGGTATAATCATGTAAAGGAATCTTCCTGCCTGTGTGTGGAGGAGTAATGGTATACACGCATTTCGCCGACCTATTGTTGGTCATGGTACTTTTCTTTGCCGGACTTTACATCGCCAGAAACCCCATTTTTTAAATTATTTTATTTTGGGGGGTGTTTTGTTGGGGTTGGGGTATTATTATAATAGTAAGGGGGGAATAAAAAAAAACAGGGTTTTTGGCGATGTAAAATCCGGCGATGAAAAGTACCACGACCAAAAATAGGTTGGCGAATGCACGTAGAACCGGAGTAATAACCCACCCTTTGGTCACATTGTTACAATGGCTACACGAAAGACAGGGGCATGTACTTTTCTTTTGAGTTCTTCAGTCAGATTGTCTGTGGTCTCTCTGCCTGTTCCAATTTGTCCCTCAAATTCGTCCCCAATTTATAGGCCATCATGGGCGGTTTGGAAAACGTTTTAAGAAGTTGAGGATTATGTTGCAAAATACTAAATTGTTACCAATTTGGAAGCTTTGTCTAGAGAAATTAATATAGCAATGGTGTCCCATTTTCCCCTGAGGGCTATTCTCCGGTCTCTCACTAGATAGCAGCCTATGCAAAGCATTTGATTCTAAGCAGATAGACGCCACATAAAGACAATTATTGGGTCAGTAATGTTTTAATATATGCCTGTAAATATCCACAGAGAAATGGGGATGCAGAGAGGGGGTTATTGGCGTGTATCCATTAATCTGAATTTAAAGACTAGAGAAAATGCAGCAATCTATTTGGAATAACCAAACTTAACATTTTTTAATTTGTGGAGCTGAAACCTAGAAGTGTGCAAAATAGCCCAGCCTAGTGTTTTAGGCCCTGCCTTTGTTCTGTTCTTGCTGGTCTTCTTTCTCCCAGACAGTGTTGGAAAGGGCCATATAGTGTTGGAAAGGGCCATATATTGCAGGTTTCTTGCAAGAAGCCTTTGAAATACCTGGTATGAGTGAACTGGTTAGGGGGGGGGGGGAATGCAGAAATCCCAAATGCACAATCTATTTAGATTGAAGTCACAGTTGCTGAGTGACCCGGCTGTTCTTGATTAGACAGCCACCCCCTGTTTCAGTGGTGCAGGCCCTTGCATTAGTGGGCTGGGATGACCCTAATCCAGGATTTCACATATTGGGAGGAGATCTAAAGCCATGTAACAGTCGACGACTGAAGCCAAGATTCGAAAGAAGGGACCACAGAATGACATCCACCCATTGCCCAAGCCAGTATGCAGCTAAAGCGAAGTTCTCCTGTTCAAGGAGGTGGACTGGGGGTAGGAACATATCCCTGGTGCCCCCCTAGCAGGCCTAAGCTTGGAAGAGTCATTTACCCTATATCTGATTTGCATCCTCTAGCGAGGAGAATTGGTCATAGCATTGACCTCATCTAGACCTGTGTTGGAAACTTTACAGAGATCCCCTTTGAAGTACTGGAACCTCTTCTTACATTTCTGCTTTTTTTGTGCCTACTGACCATGTGTTGGGTCACTTCAACTACTCACTGGGAGTGGAGGGTTCCTCCTGTTGCTTGGACCTTGCATCACTTTGGCTGTGAATTTTGTTTTTCAGTGCACACTTGCCATGGGACTTCGACCTAGTCGCTCTACTGCTCAATATGAAGTAGAGAAGTGTTGCCCTAGCAGACATCCTTTGTCCTTGTCCATGCAGAATGTTTGCTGGGTCACAGATTGTGGTACCCTTGTGATCCTCCATCATGCAACCGATCGAAAACAGAAGCCCTTCTTCATATTGAGCCCAAATCCATCTAGGAGGTTTTCATTACCGTGAGGTTGTGGCTGAGCAGTCATTGCCACAGGATGTCTGTCCCCATGACTCCTGGAACCCCAGTGCCGGAACCAGAGAATCTCACTAACCTCATATGGTTCTGTGTAAAAGCTCTCCTGTAATGTTCATTTCTGATGCTTGTTGAATCTGCTTAGAATCACGTGCTGTGCATATAGTCTGCCATCTAGTGGTAATCGCAGAGTTTTGCATCTTTTTTTCGAAAATCGAAAAGGGATGTCGACATGGGCGTGACTGTAACACTATCCCTAACGTGACGTGTAGTGTTCCCAAATGCCTCGCGAGTCGAGGTCCCACCAGATTGTTTTTTTCCACCTACCTAGTTGGTCGCACATAATACGACGCTCGGAAGAGTTGATCTTGCTAATTCCATATATCGCTAATTTCACTGTTTTCCGGTTGTTTGTTTTCTTTTGACGACTTCTCAACTGGTGTTCTGATGCCTGGTCCTGTCTGCCACATTCCATCCTATGCTGATCGGCGACTGTTTACCACATGATTTTGGCCCTCCGGCCTGGCCTTCACAGTAGGGAGAGTGGGGCCCTGTTCATATTTTCCCTTCTGTGGTTGCCTTTCCTTTACCTCTTTTCTGCACTTTCTCTTGGTCTAGCTGCTGCTTCTCTCTGCTATGAAGAGGACGCCCTTTAAATGTTGCCAGTCTTGCAATAGCTAGTTTCCTTGGCAGGACACCCATCGCTGATGCAAAAGGTCTCTCTCGTGACCAGGATGAGTGCGTGTGTAAAGCCTGCAAGCTCTTTCGACCCAAGACCCTGGTCTCTACTCCTTTCTAGGTCCCTGCATCAAGATCTAGCTCCTCCTGCATGTCCCTTTCCCCCCTTTAGATCCCTCAGACTCCTGTGAATGGACCAGAGACAAGTTTGAAGTTTTCATGAAAAAAATTGACAAATGTATACATTTTTCAGGCCAATTAGTTGAGATGCTGAAGAGGCCTCGGGATGTGGACCCATGCCCTGTCCATTCCGAGTCCCAGATGCTCCACTCTCCTGGTGGTCAGGCCTCTCCTTAGAGGAATCCCATCAGGACCCCCAGGTGGTTGTCTTTCTGGACGACCTGGATAATCCGAGCCAGGATGTTTCCTATGCCCAAGACCCTGGCCAGGGTGGCCAGGAACCCACCTATCAAGACCCAGAATTGGAACCCTGTGGATGACTAGGGCATGTGGCATTCTACCCCTCCACATGACTCTGAACCTGAAAAGATGTTTGGGGCGCTGCTCCTGTCTCCCAACCTAGAGACTCCTCGCCTGTAGACAACCTGATGATGTTCAACAACCTTCTTAAAAAGGCTGCTGACCACTTTAAGATTACCACACACAAAGCCGTCCCTGATTTGGACTTCATGGAAAGTATACTTAAAGAAAAGACCCTGGTTAGCCAAGCTATTCCTTTTGTTGAACTCTGTCAAGAAGCGCCTGGCCCCTTCATTGCTCACACCGTCGCTCACACGTGCAGTGAATCCCTGTGTCGAGAAAATTTTCCATCAAGCTTCTTCAGACCTGCTGTACATCAGGGGCAACGCCATCCCAGACTCGCTAGTTTTCACGACTGCTCATAGGAGGGTGGGGGTTCCGCTGTCCTAGTCTGCATCCCCTCCTGACGAGGACTGCAAGAAATAGTACGCTCTTGGCAAGCGTGTCACCACCTCGGCTGCATTTTCCACCATGTTTACAAACAATATCACATGCCTCACGAGCTACAGCAAATTTTCGTGGGGTCTTGTCCAGGACGGCCTTCAGGATGTCCCGGAACCCACTCGCACTCCCACCCCCCTTTTAACTGACAAGTCACCCAGAATATTCTTAAAAACACCTTGGACTCTGTAGAGATTGTGGGGTGTATCCTTGCTCAGGGAACCCTTCTCAAACACCATGCCTGGTTGAAGAATTCGTGGTTCAAACCAGAGACTCCGGCCTCCCTGATTAACAAGCCAGTGGAGGAAGCCAATCTTTTCAGGAAAGCAGTTGATGCTCTGAAGACTGCCAAGAAGGAGCACGAGACCCTGAAATCACTCAGCCAGATTTCGGCCAAGTCCTTTGTTCAGCGGGGCAACTCCAACACCTGCTGGTCCTTTCTAGGGCACTCCTTCTCCCACTCACTCCATGCAGAGTATAAATCGGAATGATCCATCAGGGCCTCCAGACAGGGCTCCTCCGGTAACTTCCAATCTTCCCAGCAGAGATGCTTTTGTAGGGGGAAAAGGCAGGGGTAGAAACTCTGCTTCCAAAGGCTCCCCGGCCTCTGCCTCCAAGTGAATCGGTGGTACGGGTCCCCTCCCATACTTCCCCAGTCTGGGGACGTCTAACATTGTTTGTTTGATTATGCATGAGAGGGGGATCACGTCACATCTTCAGGAAGTAATCCTGCTGCTGCGGCAAGAGGATTACATGGGCACATTGGACATGTAATATGTATTCTCCAGCATGGGGTCTGGCATGGATTTACATGCTCATGAATATTCCCCGTCGTCAGGCTGGGAATCCTCGGTAAAGAAAAATCAGTATCAGTATCAGTTTCGTTTCTGATCTGTCTTTCGTAGTAGTAACCAATCACTGATCTCTGCGTCATACTGACCACAGCCAATCTCCCTAGGCCCCGCCTCTGGCAGCCATCTTCAGATTTTTACCGCACGTTCAAGTGTTGGGATCCTCGTGCTATTGCTCTCGAGGTTTAGTGCTTTTTTTGCGCTTTTTCTTATGAAAATGTTCTCTCTTTCGGTCAAAAGAGCCTCAAGCTCCACCGTTTCTTTATCCGATCAACGGGGAACCGTGTCGGTTTCTTCTACGCCCCTCAAGGGTGAAGATTTCGTCGAGCCACGCTTTTGGAGGACGCCAGAAGTTTCTCGGGCCCATCTCGATCATGGCCCAGGAGAAGGGAAGCTCGACGCCCGGAAAGCTGTTCAGGGTCTGCCCTGGATGCCAGCTTCGGAATGTATTTAAGGAGGACGAACACTCCCTTTGCCTCTACTACCTGCATGAGGACAAGACGCACGTGGACAAGGACTGTGCGTTTTGTGGCAATATGTAGGAGCGGACCATGAAGGACCGGCATCTGTGTCTCGCCAACTGGCTGGAGGGGAAGAGCCCGTCAGGCAAGAAGAAGTAGTCCGAGCGGTCTTCTAAGACCTTTGAGAGCGCCCCGGAGACGGGGGTCCAACAGAAGGCCAAGCACCGCAAGTCCGACTGGCACCGGGAGCGCCGGACGGTCGGGCTCTACGGGCACCAGGCAGGGCGCATCCTCCCCGGTGCCATCAACCACGAGCCAACGCTCTGGCTCGGGTAAGAGGAAGGCCGAGCACCCGGCGAAGCTCCTGGAGAGACCCCGGTCGAGCTCGAAGGCCCCATCGGAGGGGGAGCGAGGCGGTGTTCCCTCCCCCCAAGGAGAAGGCGGTGAGCGCACCTAGGGTGGTGAAAGCCTTAATCCACCCGGCCAAGGCCTCTATCGAGACAGTCGCGGCGGCTCTGGCTCAGCCTGTGGAGGCTACACCAGTGGTGGCGACCTCGGGGCCCAGAGTCTCCCTGCCACCGCGGAGGGAGTCCTCTTTCATGCCCATCGACAGGACCCCCTTGAAACCTCCGACGGAGAAGAAAAAGGGGGGGGCAGGAGGTCATCGTGGATTCGGCCTCAACCTCGGAGGAGGAGCTGATCGAAGTCTTAAGCCACGGCGTTGGCGTGGAAGAAGACCAGCCCATCAGGAGGGACCCCGACGTAGGAGACGACGAGAACGTCGAGGGTGCTGACGGGGCTCCTGACCGCCCGTCGGACTCCCCTCAACCAGTGCCGCAAGGCAACTCGGCGGCCATTTTGTTGGCTATACAGTCCTTATGCTCGGAGATAAGGACGAGATTGCCGTTACCACCAACGGAGGAACCTCTCCCGACGGGGGACCCGGAGCCAGGCCCTTCTGGGAGCCCTCCTCCTAAGAGAAGAAGGATTCATCCTCCACCTCCTTTTCAACCATCGGGCCCTGCTCAGCCCTCCTCCCCGTCCACGACCCGTGGGGATGATACGGGGACTGACACGGCCACGACGGGCACAGACGACGAGGTTTACGACGAGGATCTCCCGTCGTCACCTCCTCCCCGGGCTTCCCCGCTCGACGAGATTGGATCGTTTCATGCCATGATCGCCAGGGCATCCGAGCTTTTCCAGCTCTGCCCGGAAGAGAAGAAGGAAGGTTTCCTTTATCAACGGCGCGAGACCAAGAGGAAGACGGTCCTCGCTGTACCTCTACTGGACGATATCTGAGATGAGGGTCTTGCCCTCCTCAAGAACCCATCCACGACGCCTGCGAGGAGGGATCGGTACGAGAAGAAGTACCGGGTCCCGGACGCGGCCCCCTTGTGCCTTCGGGCACAACCGACCCCGGACTCGGTCGTCTCCGCGGCGGCCAGGAAGAAAGCGGGGGGGCCTCGGCCTCTACGTCAACCTCCCCGCTGGACGGCGAGGGAAAGAAATTGGACACGATGGGACGCAGAGTCATCTCATCGGCAGCGACGACGATTAAGGCTGCCAACGCCTTGGCTATCGTAGCCCGCTACGACAGGGAGTTGTGGTACAAAATCGCCCCCCTGCTGGACTCCTTACCAGACGACAAGAGGGCGGAGGCCCTAGAGATCTTGCAGGAAGGAGAAGTGGCGTCGGACCACGCCATTACGATAGCGGCGGACATCGCTGACACTGGATTTCGCCAGTTGGGCAACGGCGTGTGCCTTAGACGGCGTGGATGGCTCAAGGCAACTGACTTCCGTCAGGACGTGCAGACCAGAGTCTTGGACATGCCGTTCGACGGGAGCAACCTGTTTGGGAAAACAGTGGACGATTCCCTACAAGCCATCAAGACGGACACGGAGACGGCCCGGGCTTTTGGTGTTCTCCAGCAACGACGGCCGCCCTTTCGGAGCGGCGGAAGCAAGCAGGGTGCCTCCAAAGGTTCCGGCGGCGGATTTTCCACCTATCGTCAAGCGGCCCGTTCGTCGTCACAGGAAGCCTACAGGGGACAAGGCAAGTCGGGCGGACCCTGCCGTCGTCGCCAAGGAGGACAAGGCGGCAAAGCCTCGTTGGAGCAGGAATGAACCGGCCGTGGGTCGGGCCCCCACCGAAGCACCCCGGAGGGAGGCCGGCTAGCGAGCTTCATCAGCGTGTGGGAGTCCATCTCCACCGACCGTTGGGTGCTGGACGCCCTGGCCCAGGGTCACACGCTCGAGTTTCTAAAGAAGTGCCCGCATGTGCCCCCCGTGGCCAGGAAGGAACATCACGTCCCTCAACTTCTCTTGGAGGTAAAGGCGATGCTCAAGAAAGGCACCATCGAGCTCGTCCCAAAGAGGCTTCGGGGCTCTGGAGTTTACTCAAGATACTTCCTCGTGAAGAAGACGGGAGGATGGCGTCGCATCCTGGACCTACGACGACTGAACAAATTCATCAAGGCACAGAAGTTCCGGATGGTCACCCTCCAGCCCGTCCTGGGTCAACTGGAGGAGGGCGATTTCCTGTCGTCGTTGGATTTGGAGGATGCCTACTTCCATATCCCCATCCTAAAGGGACACCGAAAGTTTCTCAGATTCGTGGTCCAAGGGCGTCACTACCAATTCAGAGCCCTTCCCTTCGGATTGAGGTCGGCACCCAGGGTGTTCACCAAGTGCCTCGCACCGGTGGCGGCGCGGCTGCGCCTGGAGGGGATCCACGTCTACCCCTACCTGGACGACTGGCTCATCCGAGCAAAGACAAAGGAGCTCGCCGCGGAGCACACGGCGAGGACCGTCCAACTACTCATGGACCTGGGATTCTCCATAAACTACGCCAAGTCCCACCTGGTGCCCACGCAACACGCACTGTTTCTGGGAGCGAAGCTCGACACAGTGGCGCTTCTGGCCTCTCCGTCGGAGGAAAGGACGAGGGCCATCTTGGGCAAGGTGCAGCGGATGCTGGTTGCGGACGCGGCCAGGGTGAGGTCCATCAAGTCCCTCCTCGGAATGATGTTTTCTTGCATTTATCTCATCCGCCTGTGCAGGCTTCGGATGCGCCCGTTACAGGAGTTCCTGGACGCTCGCTGGATCCAGACAACAGGCAGCTTCGAGGACAGGATCACACTCGAGAGCTTCCGACGAGCGATCCGGTGGTGGGGCACCCGCGTGCATCTGACGGCGGGCATGGACTTCCAGGCCCCGGGCCACCAGAAGACAGTGACCACGGATGCCTCCCTGGAAGGGTGGGGAGCGCACACCGAAAATCTGCACGCGAGGGGCCTTTGGCTGCCGACGGAGAAGTCCCTCCATATCAACGTCCTGGAACTCCGTGCAGTGTTTTGGGCCCTCAGGTCCTTTCTTCCGTCCCTCAAGGGCAAGGTGGTGAGGATCTTCACCGACAACACCACCACCATGTTCTACATCAGGAAGCAGGGTGGTACCAGATCCCCAGCCCTGTCCAAGGAGGCGCAGGACCTGTGGCATTGGGCTGTCGCCCAAGGGATGTTTCTAGTGCCGTTTCATTTGGCAGGAATAAAAAACACCATCGCCGACTCGCTCAGCAGAGAGCTGCGCTCGTGCCACGAGTGGGAACTACGACAGGATCTAGTGGACCGCCTCTTCCGACGGTGGGGCACACCCCAGATCGATCTGTTCGCGACGGCGACAAACTCCAAGTGCCGGAGGTTCGCCAGCAGGTTTCCCCAGCCGAGGAGCATGGGCGATGCTTTCTCGTTCCCCTGGGAGGGCCTGTTCCTCTATGCGTTCCCCCCCCCCCTTGCCGCTGCTGATCCGGCTCATCAACCAGCTCAAGAGGTCATGGTGCAGGATGATCCTCGTCGCACCTGCGTGGCCGAGGCAGATATGGTTCCCGGACCTTCTGGACTTGTCAGCGTCCCCGTCAATCAGCTGTCGGTGGACGCGGATCTTCTCTCCAGGGAAGGAGGCGCCATCCTCCATCATGACCCGAAGTCGCTGAACTTGCAGGCCTGGCTCCTGCAGCGTTAGAGTTTGGAGGTTACAACATACCGGCCGACTGCAGAGAGGTTCTTGCAAAGGCCAGGTCGTCCTCAACTCTTAAATGCTACGGACACAAATGGAAGAGGTTCTCTGTCTGGTGCCACGCACAGAAGATTAACCCTCTACGGATTACGGCTCCTCAAGTACTGCCGTACCTGCTGACGCTGGCCAAGGCTGGACTGGCGCACGCTTCCATCAAGATTCATCTTGCTGCGATCTCCTGATACACCAGAACCACGGGACAGACGTCTTTGTGGTCTCATCGTCTGGTGAAAGAATTCATGAAGGGACTGTTCAGATCGTTCCCGCAGGTGAAGGCCCCGGCATGGGAGCTCAACGTGGTGCTGACCAAGCTCATGGGACCTTCGTTCGAGCCTCTTCACTCATCTCCGTTGAAGTTCTTGTCGTGGAAAACAGCGTTTCTTGTGGCCATCACCTCCGCACGACGGGTGGGAGTGATCCAGGCCCTTTCCTGCAAGCCCCCGTATTTGACTTTTCACGACACGAGGGTAGTGCTCAGGACGCACCCCTCCTTCATGCCCAAGGTGCCGTCGAACTTCCACCTCAACGAACCCTTGGTGTTGCCTGTTTTCTTCCTGTCGCCTTCGTCGCCGGCTGAAAGGACTTTGCACTCGCTGGATGTGGCTAGAGCGCTGAAGTTCTACTTGGACCGCACAAAGAGTTTTCGGAAGACGTCACAACTTTTTGTGAACTTTGGACCTGTCAAACAGGGGGAAGGCTCTCTCGAAGGCTTCCATTTCCAGATGGCTCTCCGGCTGTATCATGTACTGTCATCGGTTGGCAAACCGACCGCTGCCTGGCCGTCCGAGAGCCCATTCCACCAGAGCGATTGCAGCTACCACGACGTTCCTATCTGGTGTGCCCTTGCTGGACATCTGCAGGGCTGCTACGTGGAGGTTGACGCACACCTTCACGAAATTCTACTGCGTCGATCGGGATTCCAGGGAGGAGTCCAGGGTCGGCCAAACAGTGCTGCGCAACCTGTTCGCCTAAGGTGAGCCTGGTGAGGAGGTAAGAACTGCTTAATGTTGAGTTTTGGATGTAATGCTTAATGTTGAGCCTTTTCCACCTCCCGTGGTTGTGCATGTGTGTACTGCTGTGTATTCTTTTATTCATGAGCATGTGAATCCATGCCAGACCCCATGCTGGAGAAGGAACAAGTTACTTACCTGTAACTGTTGTTCTCCAGCATGGGTCTGGCATGGATTCACATGCAAACCCTCCCGCCTACCCCTCTGCGGCTCTTCACTTGGTCATACTGCCACTTCACGTGCTACCAAATCTGAAGATGACTGCCAGAGGCGGGGCTTAGGGAGATGGCAGTCATTAGCTGTGGTCAGTATGACGCAGAGATCAGTGATTGGTTACTACTACGAAAGACAAATCAGAAACGAAACTGATACTGATTTTTCTTTACCGAGGATTCCCAGCCTGACGACGGGGAATATTCATTAGCATGTGAATCCATGCCAGACCCATGCTGGAGAACAACAGTTACTGGTAAGTATCTTGTTCCTACTTTCATATTTCAATGTTGCCAGTCTCTGGATTACATGGTCCGGGAGATTTACCTACACCCCTGCCCCCCCCCAAAATCACCTTCTCAACTGGATAGTACACAAGATGCACCAGGAACAAGTCACAATGCCACCAGCCTTGGTTCTCCGCTCTCGTGGAAAGGTCAGTCTCCTCTCCCAGTAAGCTGCCATGCCCAGACAACATGCTGTCTGAGGGCCAGGGAGAGACACTGCAGCCGTGCCCCCAAACACTCAAACTTAGCAGCTTGGCTCCTGAAGTTTGAGTTTGGGCACCTTCAACTCCCTCAGAGATACATGGGAATACTCAAGGAAGCACGAAAACCCAACACCAGACATTGCTACAACAATTGGAAGCACTTTATCTGGTGCAATACTAAGAACTTTAATCCCATTGACTGCTCCCCTGAAGATCTTGTCCTTTATCTAGCACACCTATCATACTCAGTTAAAATTCCATAAAGGTCCACCTGGCCACTCTCTCTGCGTATTCCACGTCCCAGAGCAAGGTTTCTTGGTGGACAATTCCTGTCATTAAGGCCTACATGGAAGGGGAGAAAAGACGTCCTCCCCCTATCGCCACCCCTTCTCCCGGATGGCACTTGATGTCCTTGCCAGATTAATGGGGCCTCCTTTTGAACCCATGTACAAGGTTAGCCTTAAGGCCCTCGCAGATAAGAATGCCTTTCTAGTGGCCATTAACTCGATAAGGAGGTTAGTGAACTGCAGGCCCTTTCAGTTCAGGATCCCTTTGCGGCTTTTTACAAAGACGAGGTGGTTTTGTGCACACATCTACATTTGCACCTAAATTCATCGCAGTGCCACGTGAATCAATCAATTGAACTTCCCACTTTCTTCCAAAACCACACTAACATGGCGGAATGAAGCTTCCAAACACTTTGAAAAAAAAGAAGCCATTGAGAAAGGCAAACTGGTTCTTTGTCTCTGTGACAGCTGGTAGAGAATGCGACCCCATCTCTAAATCGGCTATTTCCAAATGGATTGTAAATTCCATCACGCTGTTACTCTCTTGCCAAGAGAGATCTTCCCATTATTCCTAGAGCTCACTCTACTCAGGGCACAGGGTCTACCATAGCATTCTTTGCAAATGTTCCTTTAGATTCCATTTGCAAAGCAGCAACCTGGAGTTCTGTTCACACTTTCACCCAACACTACTGCTTAGACACACACTCTAGGTCTGATTTCTCTGGTGGGACAAGCAATGCTAAGACATCTCTTTGCTACTGTTCCTTCACACATCCCAGCACCATCTTCTGGTACTGTTTGCTAGTCTATACACAGCATGTGATTTTACACAGATTCACAAGCATCAGAAGACATACATTACTCACTGTAATCGTATTTATGATGATTGTATCTTCTTAGATTCACATGCGCCCACCCTTCCACCTATCTTGGAGTAGAAGGAACATAGACATCTTGCACCTTCTCTCTTCTGTACTCATGCATTCTGCAAGGCTTCCTCGCAGCAGAAGAATAACAACCCATGGGACCTCGACCCGTGAGGGATTTTGGGTACACTACACGTCACTTTGGGGATAGTTTTAGTCACGCCCATGTCGACGTCCCTTTTCGATCTTCAAAAAAGATGCAATTCTCTGTGATTACCACTAGATGTCAGACTATATGCACAGCATGTGAGATGCAATAATCAGAAATACGATTATGGTGAGTAATGTATGTCATATATATTCCTGCAAGATATGGCCATCAGTTAAAATCTGTAAGGTTACTTTGCACCTGACCAAATTATGCTCCTCCAAGATAAAGATTTGCAATGTATCTCTATTTCAACATTTACCCATCTATGAATACCTGGGGGCATGGAGAGGCATAATATCTGAAGAAAGACTTTGTAGGCTGTGCCAGCAGGCAACAGAAAATAGCAGTCATTTATTAACACAATGGCCAATGCTGCGGCTCAATTACCAGAAGGGTTGCATGAAATTTGTAACAGATGATGGAATCCAGTCCCACCAATTTTGGAGCACTGTCTTTTGCGCAGACCTGCTGGTGATTGTGGCAGCGGCTACAATGTATGGAGAGAAGTCTGTGTATGGTTCGATGTTGGAACCTAGCATATGTAAACATATGTTGGCATCGATAGTCTTCAGAATAGCAGCTTTATATATCTGGAAGGAGAGGACTAACATTGGTGAAGACTTCATTGTGATTGTTGATATTAATGGTGAGATATATCTGGGACATTTCATTCTGCTTAATGACCTTTACAAACTTTCTTTAGACTGGTGTGAAGTGATGGAAGGTATATGAATTTGCTTTTAATTGTATTTATTTGATGAAGATGAATTGTATTGGTAATGAAGCTTAGTAGTCATTGAATGTTTTACTTTTCAGGATGATTTTATTGCTAGTAGTTGATGAAGATGAATTGTATTTATAATAATTGCATTTGTAATGATTATTTTACTGCATTTTAAGATTTGTATGCGTGTAATTCTGTTTAATATAGTGTTGAAGGTTGGTTTTGTCTAACCAAAATACCACTTCAATGTTTTTTAAAAAAAAAGTAAGGTACCTTTTATCCAATACATTGTAATTTGTAATTTATGTCCACCATGTTGCTCTTAACCCGATCAGAGACTCTTCAAGACTGACTACTTCACAGTCAAGCTGCTTTGTTGCCCAGTTTCCCAATTTCGTATAAATTCACCAAACACTGAAACACAACCAAATCCAAAATGTGACTAACTCAAACCCCTCACCTTGAAATAACATTTGAAATCCTAATTTTGCTCTTCCATCAGTCTCTTCCCTCACTCCAGAGTATTTGTGTACAGCTGGATAAGCATATTATTCGATTAAACGTGGCTGCCTGACTTAATACGCAACATGATGATGTCATCAGCATCACTGTGACATAATCTACGCTCATAAACATCGCTGTTTATCAATCTTCTAATATCCTATGGATTCAAATCCACTACTTTGATATATTCATATCCCCTTGATTTATTATTTTCTTTTTTGGTATGAAATGTATCTTTATGATCCCACATTATTGGCGTAAGTAATTATTTTTTTCTGTACTTTTATAATTTGTATCAATATCGCATGTTTTTTGTGGACAGGTTTTATGGACCTTGCCAGAAATAAATCTTATTTAAAAAAAAAAAAGTTCTACTTATAGTATTCTAACTTAATGCATATGGCTTGTTAAATAAGTGCATTTATCTGTGTGGACAATCTCTTGTGTATGTGTGGCTAATTTAGGTAGACTTTTGTGTTAAATCCTGCAAGTCCTCCAAATTTGGCTTCACAGAACAATAATTATAAACCACCCTCCCTACTTTCATAGCTTGCCAGATTATAAGGAGTAATTTGCAAACGTGGCACATTTAGCATTGCAAAAAACCTGAAGGCTGACTAGCACTACAGTGCATGTTGGCTGTTTTGTGTAGATTCTGGAATACTGCAAGAATCACCCCCTACTGGGTGTAAACAGAAGATTGACTGTCTTTGTCAAGTTTCATATTGCAGTATTTTCTTTTTGTTCATAGTTTATGAAAACTGACAAACATGACACTTTGTGTTTTGTTTGTTAGGGTTTACATTCAAGGCTGGATTAGAATATTAAATTAACTTTATTGGAAAGGGATATTTCTCTTTGAAAAGAATTCAAGGTTCCCACATAACCATAGAGATTATTCTGTTAACAATTATTGAAATCCTCATGATGAACTATTAGCTGTAACTAGAGTAGCTTTTCTTGTTTTGCAATTTCCTTTTTTTTATTTGCTTGATGTGATGCTTAATTTAGCAAGGTATCAATAGTGTATTTTAATATCCTATTTGAAATAGAATAAGCATATGTATTCTCTTTTTGCTTGATTTGCCTTTTTATGCTAGCTTCAGGCTCTTAGATCTGCTGCCTTGATCTTGAAACTGTAAGGTGCCCTGCTAAGTACAGCTATAGAAGCGCTTTTGAAAATGGTAACCCTCATTTAATACTACCACGCTTAACATTACATTTACTTCATTTAAAATGCAATTTAAACAAAGATATATATTTTATTTTTGCGCAGTTGGTTATTTCTAGCACATTAATTTGTTTTTGCTTATTTCAAACATGGGCATTTACATTTGTAAATGTATTCTACTAGTTGAGCCTTTAATTACTAATCTATCCAATTATTTTTTTCAGCTTAACCATTGAGGTTTTAAGAGCAAAGGGTCCCATTGTTGAAGAAAATGATCCAATCTTTGAGCGCGGATCAACTACTACCTATTCAAGCTTCAGGAAAAGTTCCTACTCCAAGCCATGGTCAAATAAAGGTTTGCCATTTTAGGATTTAATTTTAAAGTATAAAAAAAGATTATAATGTAGCTAAATTTAGTATTCAATCGCTTATTATTATTTTTTAACTTTATTTTAGACGTTTTAACGTAACATTACAAACGTCAACAATGCGCCTGGTGGTACTTGCCCCTCCATTCCCCCGACAGCCAAGTGTAAGGATTTGCATACTACAGATGATGGAATAGCATGTTTGGACTGAGCATTCACCAACGCAAAAAAAATGTTTGTTCGACGTTTTAGTTTTTGTCTTGAATCGTGTGCTAGAGCTCAATCTGAAGTGTTTAATAAGTGGTTCATATAGGGTCCCCATATGCCCAGGGGTCTCCCGTGTAAGGGCAAGGTCTTGATAAAGTTCCAAATCCTGGCTGTAAGTAACATCCTGTAGCCAGGCTTGCAGTGTGGGAGTGGGGGGGACTCTTTCCCCAGGTCATGGCCACTCTCCGTCTTGCCAATACCAGTAGAAGGCCAGTCAATCTCTTCAATGATAAATGCTAATTTTTTGTGTACCCCAGTAGTGCTACTTTAGGGTCTTAACCAATGTTCGCGTTGATTGAGGAGGTCCGTTCCGTTACTGCTGTCCAAAAGTGGTTAATTGTTAGACATTCCCACGCTAAGTGTAGGAAATCTGCCGGGGTAGTGCTGCACCGTTCACAAGCTGCTGATATGCTTAAGTGATGTTTATGTACTCTGGCCGGTGTGTGCTATACTTGGTGAACGAAGGTAAAGTGTATTAGCTTATATCGAGAGTTTAGGGACAGTTCCTGCGTCTGTCTCAGGATTTAAGACCAGTCCTCATCTGATGGCTCGACCCCCAGCGATTTGTGTTTTTTTTTTGTGTATTTTTTTTTTTTTTTCCCATCTCGACTTTTGAGCTGTTGGCTGGCCCTTGATGTCTGACAAAAGACTGTTATAGATAGTGAATACTAGCCTGCCTTCTCCCTGAGACTGAATCACTCCATGCAAGAGCTGCCATGTAGGAGGTTGTGCCGGGATTCAATCACTTATTCGTTCAGAAAATAAAAAGATGGGGGGAAAATGTTTGTGGGTCACATTAGCGTATACAATTACATGGAATGGAGAACCTCTGCCTGTTATAAAGTTTTCATCAGTAGTACTCGGAAGTTGATTTGAATATAACCTTAATTTACAACTAAAAATACTTTTTTCTAAAAAGAAAAAAACATGCTAAATACCACTTTGGCTGCCTCAGATGCCAATCTAACAAAGGCTAAACTGTGTTTACCCTAATCGCTCACTTTTCAAAGACCACAACATAACATTTTACTTTTAGGCATGTGTTCATGTTATTGTCTCAAGCGGTGAAGTCTATAAACTGGATGCACACATTAGTTTTTATTTTAATTTGATCTTGTATGATTTGTTCATTTCTCTAAAGCAACAATATTCTCCAGCATGGGGTCTGGCATGGATTCACATGCTCGTGAATATTCCCTGTCGCCAGGCAGGGAATCCTCGGTATAGAAAAAATAATCAGTATCGGGTTCGTTTCTGATCTGTCTTTCTTAGTAGAAACCAATCACTGGTCTCTGGGTCATACTGCCCCCAGCCAATGACTGCCCTCTCCCTAAGCCCCGCCTCTGGCAGCCATCCTCAGATTTTTACCACACGTTCAAGTGTTGGGAGTCCTCGTGCTGTAGCTCTCGAGCTTTTACTGCGTTTTCACGCTTTTTCAGGAGATTTTTTCTCATTTTTCGGTTAAATAGAGCCTCAAGCTCCACCGTTTCTACATCCGATCAACGGGGAACCGTTTCGGAGTTTTCTACGCCCCTCAAGGGTGAAGATTCCGTTGAGTTATGCTTTTGGAGGATTCCAGAAGTTCCGAGGCCTACCCCGGACATGGCCCAGGAGAAAGGAAGCTCGACGCCCGGGAAGCTGTTCAGGACCTGCCCTGGATGCCAGCTTCAGAATGTTTTCAAGGAGGACGAGCATTCGTTATGCCTCTGCTGTCTCCATGAGGACAAGACGCACACGGAGAAGGACTGTGCGTTTTGTGGGAACATGTCGGAGCGGACCATGAAGGATCGCCACCTCCGTCTCGCCAACTGGCTGGAAGGGAAGAGCCCATCAGGCGAGAAGAAGAAAAAGAATTCTGAGCGATCTTCTAAGTCCTGTGAGGGCGCCCCGGCGACGGGGGCCCAACAAAAGGCCAAGGACCGCGGGCACCGGGAGCGCCGAACGGTCGGGCTCTTTGGCTGCCAGGCAGGGCGCATCCTCCCCGGCGCCATCAACCATGAGCCAACGCTCTGGCTCGGGTAAGAGGAAGTCCGAGAACCCGGCGAAGCTTCTGGAGAGGCCCCGGTCCATCTCGATTCCGGCAGAGGGGGGGAGCGAGGCTCGGACCCTCCCCCCAAGGTGAAGGCCCCAGGCGTACAGAAGGTGACGATGGCCTTAATTCACCCTGCTAAGACCTCGATTGAGGATGTCGCAGCGGCCCTGGCTCAGCCTGTGGAGGCTACGCCAGTGGAGGCAACCTCAGGACCCAGAGTCTCCCTGCCACCGCGGAGGGAGTAGTCTTTCAGGCCCATTGAGAAGACCCCCACAAAGTCCTCGTTCGAAAAGGTGGGGGAGGGGCAGGTGGCCATCGTGAATACGGACACGACCTCTGAAGAAGAGCTCATCGAAGTCGTTGAAGAGGCCCAGCCCATCGGGAGGGATCCCGACGAGGGCAACGACGAGAGCGACGGTGTCGCCGACGAGGTTCCTCAAGAGCCCTCACACCCGTCGTTTCCGGTGCCGCAGGACACTTCGGCGGCCATTTTGTCAGCGATTCAGTCCTTCTGCTCGGAGATGAGGACAAGGTTACCCCTCCCCCTGACGGAGGTACCTGAGCCAGACCCGACGGGGGAACCGGAGCCGGGACCTTCGAAAAGTCCACCGCATAAGAGGGCGCATCCTACGCCACCTCTCCCACCTCTGCGGCCTACTCTGCCTTCCCCCCGGTCTACTACTCACGGGGATGATACAGGCACGGACACGGCTACGACAGGTACAGATGACGACGGGACGTGTCCCCCGTCGCCCCGTGTCCCCTGTCGCCCCCTGCTCGGGCGTCCCCGCCCGACGAGATTCGATCCTTTCATGCCATGATTTCCAGGGCATCTGAGCTCTGCCAGCTCTGCCCAGAAGAGAAGAAGGAAGGGTTCCTTTACCAACAGCGCAAGGCTAAAAGGAAGACGGTCCTCGCCGTACCACTTCTTGATGACATCTGGGATGAGGGGCTCTCCCTCCTCAAGAACCCTGCCATGGCTCCGGCAAAGATGAACCGGTACGAGAAGAAGTACTGGGTCCCGACGCTGCCCCCTTGTGCCTTCGGGCGCAACCTACCCCGGATTCGGTCGGTTCGGTGGCGGCAAAGAAGAAAGCTGGGGGGCATCGGCCTCGACATAAACTTCCCCGCCGGACGGCGAGGGCAGGAAGCTGGACACGATGGGACGACGGGTCATCTCATCCGCAGCGACTACTATCAAGGTGGCCAACGCCCTGGCTATCGTAGCCCGCTACGACAGGGAGTTGTGGTTCAAAATCGCCCCTCTGTTGGACTTCCGGACGGCAAAAGGATTGAGGCCCTTGAAATCCTACAGGAAGGTGAGATTGCTTCTGACCACGCCATCATGGTGGCAACAGACATCGCTGACACCGGTTTCCGTCAGCTGGGCAACAGCGTTTGCCTGAGACGACGAGCATGGCTCAAGGCGACGGATTTCGGCCAGGACGTACAAACCAAGGTTTTGGACATGCCCTTCGACGGGAACAACCTGTTTGGGAAGGCGGTTGATGAGTCCCTTCAGGACATCAAGACAGACACAGAGACTGCCCGGGCACTGGGAGTGCTCCAACAACGACGGCCGTCCTTTCGGAGCTCCAGAGGCAGACAAGGTGCCTCCAAGGGATCCGGAAGTGGCTCCTCCACGTACCGCCAAGCGGCAAGATCTTCGTCCTAGGCACCGGTGGCCAGGAAGGAAAATCACATCCCTCAACTACTGTTGGAAGTAAGGGCGATGCTCAAGAAAGGTGCCATCGAGCTCGTCCCAAAGAGGCTTCGGGGCTCCGAAGTTTACTCAAGGTACTTCCTCGTAAAAAAGAAGACAGGTGGATGGAGCCCCATCCTGGACGTGCGATGACTGAACAAGTACATCAAGGCACAGAAGTTCCGGATGATCACCCTCCAGCACGTGCTGGGACAGCTGGAAGAGGGCGATTTCCTGTCGTCGTTGGACTTGGAAGATGCGTACTTCCACATCCCCATTCTAAAAAGACACCGAAAGTTGCTCAGGTTCGTGGTCCAAGGGCGGCACTACCAGTTCAAGGCCCTCCCGTTCGGATTGAAGTCGGCACCCAGGGTGTTCACCAAGTGCCTCGCACCGGTGGCGGCTGCGCCTACAGGGGATCCACGTCTACCCCTACCTGGACGACGGGCTCATCCGCGCAAGGACAAGGGAGCTCGCCGCGGAGCACACTGCGAAGACCGTCCAGCTGCTCACGGACCTGGGATTCTACAACTTTCCAAAATCCCACCTGGTTCCGTCGCAAGTCGCCCTGTTTCTGGGAGCCAAGCTCGACACAGTGGCGCGGCGGGCCTCGCCGTCGGAGGAAAGGACCAGGACCATTCTGGGCAAGGTGCAGCGTCTACTGGCCACGGACATGGCCAGGGTAAGATCTATCAAGTCCCTCCTGGGGAGGATGTCCTCCTGCATTTATCTGGTGCGCCTTTGCAGGCTTCGGATGCGCCCCTTACAAGAGTTCCTCGACGCCCGCTGGGTCCAGTCGACGGGCAGCTTCGAGGACAGGATCCCTCTCAGCGAGACGTTCCGTCATGCGATCCAGTGGTGGGGTACCCGCTCTCATCTGTCGGCGGGCACAGACTTTCAGACCCCAGCTCACCAGGTGACAGTGACGACGGATGCCTTCCAGGAAGGTTGGGGAGCGCACTCCGGAGATCTTCACGCGAGAGGCCTTTGGCTCCCGGAGGAGAAGTCACTCCACATCAACATCTTGGAGCTCCGCGCAGTGTTCTGGGCCCTCGGGTATTTTCTTGCGTCCCTCAAGGGCAAAGTGGTGAGGATCTTCACCGACAACTCCACCACGATGTTCTACATCCGGAAGCAGGGCGGAACCAGATCCCCTGCCCTATCCAAGGAAGCCCAGGATCTGTGGCATTGGGCCGTCGCCCAAGGGATGTTTCTGGTGCCTTTTCATCTGGCAGGAATAAACACCATTGCCGACTCACTAAGCAGAGAGCTGCGCTCGTGCCACGAGTGGGAACTACGCCAGGATCAAGTGGATCGACTCTTCCGTCGATGGGGCGAACCCCAGATTGATCTCTTCGCGACAGCGACGAATTCCAAGTGCCGGAGGTTCGCCAGCAGGTTCCCCCAGCCGAGGAGCATGGGCGATGCTTTCTCGTTCCCCTGGGACGGCCTATTTCTTTATGCGTTCCCTCCGCTGCCGTTGCTGCTCCGGCTCATCAACCAGCTCAAGAGGTCCTGGTGCAGGATGATCCTCGTCGCACCGGCGTGGCCAAGACAGATCTGATTCCCGGACCTTCTGGACTTGTCAACGTCCACACCAGTCAAGCTGCCGACGGACGCAGATCTTCTCTGCAGAGAAGGAGGCGCCATTCTTCACCACAATCCGGAGTCGCTGAACTTGCAGGCCTGGCTCCTGCTGCACTAGAGTTTGGAGGGTACGATATCCAGGCCGACTGCAGAGAGGTTCTTGCAAAGGCCAGGGCGTCCTCAACTCTCGTGCTACGGACATAAATGGAAGAGGGTTTCTGTCTGGTGCCGTGCACAGAATATTAACCCTCTGCGGATTACGGCCCCTCAAGTATTGCCGTACCTACTGTCATTGGCCAAGGCTGGACTAGCTCACGCTTCCATCAAGATACATCTGGCCGCCATCTCACGATACACCAGAACTACGGGACAGACGTCCTTGTGGTCTCACCGACTGGTGAAGGAATTTATGAAAGGATTGTTCCGATCATTCCTGCCGGTGAAGGCCCCTGCCCTGGCGTGGGAGCTCAACGTGGTGTTGACCAGGCTCATGGGGGCCCCATTTGAGCCTATGCATTCGGCACCGTTGAAGTTTCTGTCGTGGAAGACAGCGTTTCTCGTGGCCATCACCTCTGCACGACGAGTGGGAGAGATCCAGGCCCATCTTGCAAGCCGCCATACTTGACGTTTCACGACACGAGGGTGGTGCTGAGGACGCACCCCTCCTTCATGCCCAAGGTGCTGTCGGACTTCCACCTCAACGAACTCTTGGTGTTGCCAGTTTTCTTCCCGTCTCCTTCGTCGCCGGCTGAAAGGACTCTGCACTCGCTGGACGTAGCTAGAGCGCTGAAGTTCTATGTGGACCGCACGAAGAGTTTTCGGAAGACATCACAGCTGTTTGTGAACATTGGGACTGTGAATCAAGGGAATGCTCTCTCGAAGACTTCCATTTCCAGATGGCTCTCCGGCTGCATCATGCACTGTCACCGGTTGGCAAACCGACCGCTCCCCGGCCGTCCGGGAGCCCATTCGACCAGAGCGATCTCTGCTACCACGGTGTTCCTGTCTGGTGTGCCCCTGTTGGACATCTGCAGGGCTGCGATGCGGAGGTCGACGCACACCTTCACAAGATTCTACTGCGTCGATCGGGACTCCAGGGAGGAGTCCAGGGTCGGCCAAGCAGTGCTGCGCAACCTGTTCGCTTAAGATGAGCCTGGTGAGGAGGTAAGAGATGCTTAATGTTGAGTTGTTGTATTGCTTAATGTTGAGCCTGTTGCCACCTCCCGTGGTTGTGCATGTGTCCTGCTATGTATTCTTATATTCATGAGCATGTGAATCCATGCCAGACCCATTCTGGAGAAGGAACAAGTTACTTACCTGTAACTGTTGTTTTCCAGCATGGGTCTGGCATGGATTCACATGCGAACCCTCCCGCCTACCCCTCTGCGGCTCTTCACTTGGTCATACTGCCACTTCACGTGCTACCAAATCTGAGGATGGCTGCCAGAGGCGGGGCTTAGGGAGAGGGAAGTCATTGGCTGGGGGCAGTATGACCCAGAAACCAGTGATTGGTTACTACTAAGAAAGACAGATCAGAAACGAAACTGATACTGGTTTTTTTTTTCTATACCGAGGATTCCCGGCCTGACGACGGGGAATATTCATGAGCATGGGAATCCATGCCAGACCCATGCTGGAGAACAACAGTTACAGGTAAGTAACTTGTTCCTTACACACCCTCTGTAGGGAAATAAATAGTAGGTGCCCTTTTGTGTCCCTCAACTTGGCTTCCAAAAGGTGTTGTGACCCATTTCTGCAGGTTAATGTGTGAGGGATAGCTCTTTGTGTAGGTTTGAAATGGGTTTTATATAGTGGTTGTCAAAATTGGAAGCAAAACTTTGGCGACCTACATTGGAACTCTCTCAGGCCACACCTATTGAGGTGATCAGATGTGAACTAGGGTTGGCCTCAATGATGGTTCTAAGAAAAATTGCAGCTGGTATTTTAATGCTGAAAATGTTGTGTACTCAGGATAAGGAGCAATCTTTATACTTGATTTTTAAGCATATTGCTGAAGAAAGAAATACCTCTGATAGTAATAACCTTATGGATAAAGTAAGCTAGAATGTTTTTTGATTATAAAATAAGAGAAAGGGGGTTTTTTGTTCCTGGCTATCTTGCTTTTATGTTTCAAAGAATTGTTCTCACACGCTGTTGACTGCAATGTAATTTCGCTTTTATTTGTGCAAGTGGTTGGTTTTTGTAGTATACATATAGTACATTAGGGGGTTCTTGAGTCCCCTTGTTGTCAGCCGACACGTGTTTCGACCCGGAGGCCTTTATCAAGGCTGATTTATTATTCAAAACCATGTGTGGTGATAATTAGTGACAGTTATTGTGACGTACATAATAGGTATAAGTGTAAAGTGAGTGGTGTTGGGTGATAGTGAAGGTGCAGATTATCAGAATGCATATTAGAACATCAATACATTGTATACAATATGAGCCGTTGTGGCGGCAGAGGGAAAAAAGGAGAAGGGAGGGAGAGACAAAAGGGTAAGCAAAGAGATTTGGAGGGTCCTTATGTATCCTGTTTGGAGTTGGTGTGGCCTCTTACCTATTGATACTGGTTTGTAGCCCCCCTGTGGGGTCCTGGTTGATGAGTCAGGTGCTTATGCTGCGGTTACAGTGGCTCCAGTTGGGCCCTGAAAAACAAAGAGGGTTCTGATGTATGGTTGCATCCTGTCATGAATGGATAGTACTGTGGGGTGAATCAGTCCGCGACTAAAGGCATTGAAGGTCCGGGGCGTTGTCCCGATTTGGCGTTGGAGAGGTGCTGGGCAACCCTGTTGGGAAGAGCATGAAATTGCGTGGTGCCAATTGGCTGTGTCATTGTATTGGGCTGCTGGGAGATCTTGTGGGGGCAGGTCGTGTCTGGGAGATTGCAGGGGGGCAGCGGTTTGCGCCGACTTGTGTGGCGACTTGGGAAGGTTAAGGATATGTCTTAACTGGGCCGAAAGATCACTGAGTAACTGTTAGACTAAGCTTTAGGATTAATGCACCATGTATTTATTTAATTAAAAGAAATAACATTAATACCAGATGATTCATTTTACAGCTTAGCCTCGACCAATTGCCTACTATAGTCCGTTTGGGGGCCTGGACTCAAAATTCCTCTATCACAAAGAATATGTAGAATCTGTAAAAAGGCGTTGGAAACCTCTCATTTACTAACAGCATGTCAAACATTGAGTTGTATAGAAAAAGTTATACAGACTATTTGAACATTGATAACTGGAGTTCGTGCAGATATGGGCCTATATATACTCTGGTCTAAATCTGGTCCTGAATTTCAGAGGTTACCATCTGTGGCTTTATTTGATGCAAATTTTTCAAAATTGTGAGAATTGAGACATGATTTTAGTCGATTGGAAGTTTATGAAAAAACAGTTTATGTAATATGAAATTATATTTTAGAATAAGGAATTATTTAATCATTTAGAGTATGAAGGATTGACTTTTACGGAATTTGCTGAATTCTTGTACATTGATGTTGGTAATTTGGAATTGTTTTGAATTGTCTTTTTCTATTGTGATTTATGTGTGTTTAAAGGTTTTTGTTTAACCATATTAACATGTAAATAAAATAATTAAAAATAGTCTACATCTAATTGGGAAGCAACAGTGGCTGTACATATACAGTAAGTGGGTACAGTAATACCACATATAACTTCAGTTAGAAGGAAAGAATATTAATGTTGCAGTTTGGAGATGGACAAAGGGTTACAGGCAAGGGCATAGAAATCAAAAAATGAAAAAGCAGACCCAGTCTGAGAGATTTCAGATTATCCTCGGTCCATGAGATTTTTTTTGAAGAGTTGGGTTTCCTATACTTTACTGAATTGTAGGAGAGCTATTCTGATGCCAAATGTGCATTGAAGGGTTTGCTTCCTGTTTCTTCTTTTTGCAATTCCTGTTTTGCAATCTGGTGAAGTTAAGGCTTCTGGTGTTGTCTGTTTGTCACTAAGGCAAGCAAGGTATTCGTGTTTTAGTGCCTTGTAGGTGGTGCATGCTCTCTTGAAGATGATACAGGCCTGGAGGGGCAGCCATTGTAGTTCCCTTAGAGTGTGGTATGTTTGCTCTTCCTCTGTCCTTTGATATATGGTGTTTGGGGCACCTCTATAATAGGGTGTTTCCACCTTTCAGACGAGAGATGATTAGTACTTGGACAACATGCCTGAAGTCTACATCAGGAAGGTAGGACTTGATAATCTGGAGGTGTGTTTGGTACCATATGGTTTTCCTCTTCGTGTTGATGTGAGTCGTGAAGTTGATGTCTCGGTCAATGCACAATTCTAGTGCTTTGGCATGATTGGTGATGTGGATTTGGAGCCAGCGTTTTTCATGTTGATGAGCCTTGTTTGGATTTGTATTTGTTTTATGTTTTGGACTAGGTGGATTAATCCTGTCATTGAGTTTAGTTTCATTCATAATGTAGACTTCCAGTCTTGCATAGTGATGCATTGTCTAGAGTCTGTCCTGGCTGATGTGATCTTCAGATATACACAGTTGTAGGAAAGACAATAACCAGTGTCGAGCCCTGTACAGTCTTGTGTGAAGAATTGTAGTGACTAATGTAGTATATATATTTCTGATGTTTGTTAATCTGCTTAGAATCACATGCTGTGCATAGGTCCGACATCCAGTGGTCACTGCGGAGTATTGCATTTTGTTTTTCGTAGTCGAAAAGGGGACGTCGACAAGGCGTGTCTGTACACTATCCCTATAGTGACGTGCGTTGTACCCACAATCCCTCACGCGTCGAGGTCCCTCAGATTGTTTTTTTCCGCCCAGTTTCTGGTCGCCTTTCGCGGAGCTCCTAGAGAGACATTGCTATACTTACCACGGACCTCGGTCCTTTTGTCATAACTTAATATACTGATAACGATCCCTCCCGCTCTACGTTAGCTGTGAAGCTGTTTCTCCGCCGAACTGATTTTCGACGGAGAGGAAGAGCGGAGGAGATCCTTCGGCGCTGCCGAACACGTGGCCTGGCCTCGACGGCCAACTTACAGTAGGGAGAGTGGGGGTTAGAACTTTGTCTCTTCTCTTTGAGAATGTCTTTCTTTCTCCCTTTTCTTTCCCTTGGGGTTGTTATCGCCAGCTATTATTGCCTCAGCTATGGAGAGGACACCATTTAAGTTTTGCCCACGCTGCAGGGGCAAATATACTTGGAAAGATAAGCACAAGCTCTGTAATCGTTGCTTACCCCTCGATCACATAGAGAACAGCTGCGCAGCCTGCAAGCTCTTAAAACCCAGGACTCTTAAAGAACGTAGGGTTAAGAGGTGGGCGGACTACGCGATGTCGAAGTCAGTTTCCTCACCCGCTGCCGCTGTTACTGAAAGTGACGAGGAGTGCGATAACTCGACGTCCGTTACGGAAGTCATGAACCCCCAGAAGGAGTGCTCCCGCTCCTCGTCGTCCGTCCCCGGCCCCGACGGGCTCGGCTCACGCCCTGCTTATGGGGATGAACACCCCGGCGACAAGGACGCACACAAACCCCATAAGGCTAAACACACTACCCACGGCTCTTCTTCGTCGAGAACGAAGGATCCATCAGCGCCGAAGGGGACGCAGGGCACTCCGGCGTCTACCGCAGACCGTAAAGGTCACAAGCCCCACCCGCAAACGCAGCCGCGACCAGCGATTGGGCTTCCATCTAACACGGGCGCTACCCCAAAAACATCCGACGCAACGCTCCATAGAGCGACCGTCGAGGTACAACGCGCAACGCACACAACGTCGACACCAGAGCCCTCGACGGACAAAATCGTGGCCGAGAGCCTAGCGAGAATTGTCGCCGAAGACAAACGTACGCGGACGACGAAACAAACGTCGAATACCGTGTCGAAAAAACACAAAAGTAGCCAGGAACTGCCCCTTTCTCCAAAGGACGCTTCCGAACTACCTGAAGGCTTTTCAGAAGGAGACGGGAACCTCTCGTCGACGTTGTGGGAGCGTTTGAAACGATTCGAAGGCGAAAACACTAATTTCCCCCCTCTAGACTATTCAGGGGTACCCCATGAGACCCTTGAAAGACTCCATTCTTGCATGGAGAAAATGGAAAGGTTTCTAGGAAACCAAGACCCACCCACTCACAAAAGACAAAGAGAATGGCCCCAGGATGACCCTAGAGTCAAGATTCCAAGGCTGGTTGACCTCACTGAGGAGGAGCAATACCTCCAAGAAGATGAGGAGTGTTTGGGTGGAGAAGAAGAGGTAGAACTTGAGGAAGAGGGGTTCGAAGAAGATCCTTACACCACTGCTACAGGGTTTGAAGAGGATACAGCTACCTCGCAGCCCTGGCATTCACCGTCAGTGCAGCCTTGGCAATCTCCATCAGTACATTCAGACCCTGATGACTTTCTCCCTTCTCCTCTCAAGGATTCACATGGGAACTCCTCTCCCATAGATGACCAACCTTCCCTCAGTGCACTATTGCGCAAGGCAGCAGCGCATTTTGAGATTGATACAGGGGAAACTCTTCCAGACATTGACTTTGTAGAAAAAGTCATCAAAGAAAAAGCCCCTGTTAGCCAATCTATTCCACTCCTGGCTTCTATTAAAAGAAGAATTTCTCCTTCCCTTACTAACCCAGCTTTAGTAAGAGGGTTCAACCCTAGAATAGAAAAGCTCTTCAGCCCTTCATCCTCTGACCCTTTATACATCAGAGGACACTCTATTCCGGACTCCCTTGTGGTTACCAACACAAGAAAAAGAGCAGGGGTGCCACTATCCACTAGTGAAGCACCTCCAGACAAAGAAGGCAAAAAACTCTACGCACTGGGGAAGAGAATCACGACCTCCGCCGCCTTCTCTACTAGAATTGCTAATAACAACTCACTTTTAGCTAGCTACGCAGATGCACAGTGGAACAAGCTGCGCAGCGAAGCAGAGGAAGCACCTGAACCTCTGCGTTCTCGCCTGCTAGCTATAATATCAGAGGGCACACTGGTAAACCAGGGCATCGTTAAGAACTCCCTAGATGCCGCTGAGACGGCTGGCCGCTCCCTAGTGCAGGGAACACTTCCCAAGCGCCACGTTTGGCTACGCAATTCAGGTTTTAAGCCCGAAACCCAAGCCTCCGTCATAAATAAACCCATTGAACAGACGCATCTGTTTGGGAAAGCAGTAGATGAGGCCCTAGAACATGCTAAAAAAGAGTTTGATACCATCAAGACTCTTGATCAAATTTCTAGGCCCCCTAACAGGCGAGGCTATGGTAATAAACGCTCCTTTCGTGGCCAAAGACAGCAGCAGAATCAACAACAACAATATTACTCTGGCTCCAACTGGCCCACCAACCAGGGTAACACCTAGTTCAGTCAAAGAGGCCAACGCCGTGGCAAAGGAAGAGGTCGTGGCTCCAGCCCCAGAGGTTCCACGCCCAATACCAGCAAATGACCCGAAAATTCGGGTCCCCTCCCATGCATCACCGGTCGGGGGCCGGCTAACATCGTTCCTTTCAGCATGGGAGGGAATCACGTCAGACCGTTGGGTATTATCCACCATAGCCCACGGATACTGCATCGAGTTCAACGGTTCCCCGAAGTACAAACCCCCACGGAACCGGCGCATGACACCGCAACACCTCTCCATTCTTCTTCAAGAGGTGGAAGAACTACTGAAGAAAGAAGCTATAGAGCCTGTCCCCCTATCACAGGTAACAGAAGGTATTTATTCAGTGTACTTCCTTGTACCCAAAAAGGACTTAACCATGCGCCCTGTATTAGATCTGCGCCCAGCGAACATATTTGTCAAACACCAAAAGTTTCGTATGGTGACCTTACAGGAGGTAATCCCACTGTTATCACAAGGGGATTACATGACAACACTGGACATGAAAGATGCATACTTTCATATTTTAATGTTGACATCGCACAGAAAATACCTCAGGTTCAAAATAGAGGACAAACACTACCAGTTCAGAGTACTACCCTTCGGGATAGCATCTGCACCAAGGGTATTTACGAAAGTACTGGCAGTGGCAGCGGCCCATCTGTGCAGATTATCCATCCCGGTATACCCTTACCTCGACGACTGGCTCATAACAGGGGATTCTTACGAAACATGCTTCTCCAATACCCAAAAGACCGTAGACCTTTTGTCCCAACTGGGCTTCTCCATCAACGAAAAGAAGTCCAGCTTAGACCCCAGCCAAACCAAACAATTCCTAGGGGCTCTAATTCGAACAAAGGACGGCCTCGTATTCCCCTCCAACGAGAGGGTCCAAAACATGCTGTTTCAAATTCCCCATTATGTAGCAGGCCGAGAGGTGACGGTACGCAAAGCAATGCGCTTGCTAGGGATGATGGCGTCATGTATTTATTTGGTACCTCACGCGCGCCTGCGCATGCGCCCAATGCAAGAGTGGCTCTACAGCCAGTGGTGTCAGGCCAGCGGACAATGGGACGATCTAGTGGTGGTCTCGCAGGCCTTGGTTCTCTCGCTACGGTGGTGGACAAAAGAAAACCTGTTATTAGGGAAAACTTTTGCCACACCCGCAGTGGAAGCCACTCTAACCACAGACGCATCCCTTACAGGATAGGGGGCTCACCTATCCCATCAGACGGCACACGGAGTGTGGACTCCGAGTTTAGCATCCAAGCATATAAACCTGCTGGAACTACTAGCGGTGTTCAAAGCACTGAAAGCCTTTCAGGAACACTTACAAGGAAAGACAGTGATGGTCCTCACAGACAGCACCACAGCCATGTACTACCTCAACAAGCAAGGGGGCACTCACTCTCCAGGACTGTCCAAGCTGTCCCAGAATATATGGAAGTGGGCTCTCAAACACAACATGTTCCTACTATCACAACATGTACCAGGGGAACTCAATCTGCTAGCAGACAAACTCAGCAGAGACTTCCCCCTGCCCGAAGAGTACGAATGGCAATTGCACGAAGACATCGTCTTAGACATCTTCACGCAATGGGGATTCCCGGAAATAGACCTGTTCGCAACCCTGGAGAACTCACAATGCCAAAGTTACGCCTCCAGGTACCCCCAGAACCAGTCCAAGGGGAACGGTCTGTCGATTCAATGGTCAGGGAAATTTATTTACGCCTTTCCCCCGACTCCCCTTCTCAACAAAGTGGTGCACAAGATGCACCAGGAGCAGGTTACCATGATACTAGTGGCCCCAATGTGGGCACGGCAACCTTGGTTCGCTCACTTGATGGAGATGTCCCTATCTCCCCCAGTGAAACTTCCCTGCCCGTACAACATGCTGTCACAAGACAAGGGCAGGACACTGCATCCATGCCCTCAGACCATGAACTTAGCAGCCTGGCTCCTGAGATCATAGAATCTGGACATTTACAACTCCCACAGAGATGTATGGACATCCTCAGGGAAGCCAGAAAACCTAATACTCGACACTGCTATTCTAGCAAATGGAAAAGATTCGTTATCTGGTGTAGAGGTACTAGCATCAACCCAGTTGACTGCTCTCCTACTGACATTATTCTATACTTGACCCATTTACTGGATTCAGGTTTAGTGTTCAATTCCATTAAAGTCCACCTAGCGGCACTCTCTGCATACACCACTTCCCAACTTAAAGTGTCGTGGTGGAAGATACCAGTTATCAAAGCCTTCATGGAGGGGGTAAAGAGGATACACCCTCCGATAGCTAACCCAGCTCCCGGATGGGACTTAAATGTGGTACTTTCCAGACTCATGGGCCCTCCCTTCGAACCCATGCACAAGGCAACTCTTAAAGATATCACCCTTAAGACTGCTTTCCTAATAGCTATCACCTCCATTAGGAGAGTAAGTGAACTACAGGCTCTTTCTGTACTAGACCCCTTCGTAACAGTTCACAAAGATAAAGTGGTTCTACGCACACACCCAAGGTTTGCACCTAAATTCATCTCGAAATTTCATGTAAACCAAACTATAGAACTACTCACGTTCTTTCAAAACCCTTCCAGCTCGGGAGAAAAAAGTCTGCATACACTAGATGTACGCAGAGCTGTCATGTTCTACATGGAAAGAACCAGACCACTGAGAAAAACTAATCAGTTCTTTGTCTCGGTGGCAGCAGGAAGAGAAGGAGATGCGGTCTCAAAATCCACTATATCTAGATGGATTGTTCAATGCATCACTCTCTGTTACACTCTTGCTAAGAGAGAACTACCCTTCAAGCCAAGAGCACATTCCACTCGAGGCACTGGGGCTTCCATAGCATTCATTGCAAATGTTCCCCTTGAGTCCATCTGCAAAGCGGCTACCTGGAGTTCTGTGCACACCTTTACAAAACACTACTGTCTAGATGCACACTCTAGATCTGACTCCCAGGTGGGACAGGCAGTATTAAGACATCTTTTCTCTACTGTTCCTTCTCATAACCCACCGCCAACTCCGGGTACTGCTCGCTAGTCTATGCACAGCATGTGATTCTAAGCAGATTAACAAACATCAGAAGACAATGCATTACTTACCGTAAAAGCATTTCTGATGGTTGTATCTGCTTAGATTCACATGCGCCCACCCTTCCTCCCCGCTCGGATGGAAGGAACATAGACTTCCTTTATATATCTCTCTTTTCTGTACTCACTCACGTCTATAAGGCTCCCTCAGGGCAGAAAAATACAAACAGAGGGACCTCGACGCGTGAGGGATTGTGGGTACAACGCACTTCACTATAGGGATAGTGTACAGACACGCCTTGTCGACGTCCCCTTTTCGACTACGAAAAACAAAATGCAATACTCCGCAGTGACCACTGGATGTCGGACCTATGCACAGCATGTGAATCTAAGCAGATACAACCATCAGAAATGCTTTTACGGTAAGTAATGCATTGTCATATTAATCGGTGCTATAGGTGTAAATGAATCACAGTCCTGGAACTCTTTCGGGATGTAGGATATCATGGATTGTTTGATGGCATTTGTCATCGGGTTGTTAGAGCTAACATGATTTGAAATAATGTAATAGTTTAGTCCGCAAAGGGGTGATCTTTAAATCTTTCGTGGAATGCTCCAGTCCATCTGGGCCCAGATTTTTTATTTTTGAGATGTAATAGCTCTTCAGACCTCTTCCATTATGTCTTGTTCTAATCCTTTCCTGAACGGATGTCGATGAAGAGATAGTTGTGTTGAGGTATTTATGGAACTCTTGGAAGATTGACCGCGTTGCCTCCTTCCTCTATACTGAAACCTTTTCTTAATTGTGAATAGTCCTTATTTTTTGTTTTTTATTGTAACATTAGTTTAATACAAAAAAAAGATAACTTTACGTTTCATTCCACCAAATACTCCTCACACATTCCTGCAAATTCAGGCCTCTTGATTATCTAACATCAGGGCATCCATAAAGTTTATTATAGCATAAGTCAGCCGAGTGTTGATGCCTGCAATCGAGTAGCTCCACCATGTTTGCAGACTGCAGTGCAAATTGCTTCAAGTGTAACGAGCGTTGTGCAGAAATCGCCTCGCACTCAGTGATTAGATGTTTTACGGACTCGGAAGCTCGATTACAAAACCGACACAAGTCATGAATAAGGGGATCAAGCTTCAGCAGTTGTATCTCCTTTGTTTTATATAAGTTCAGGCGTAATTGCAGGAACATGTTCCGGTAATAGCGTGATGGGAATTTAGCCAAATACTTTGTGATTTCATTGAGTCTATTCATGGTTGTGCCCAAGTCTAGCGATGTTGCTAGCTTCTTTCGATTTTCATCGTTTATAATCCAGTTACGTAGGTGCGTTTTTTTTTTTTTAGCCTCTTGTGGTCTTGACAAGACTGCATCTAGGGAGACATCGGCACCGGCCATTATACTCAAAATTATTGCACTCCGCTCATTCAGTAAATCGGCCGAAGGATGCTTGATAACTGGATTTAAAATTTCGTAAGGTCTTACAACTGGATTGAGTCGAGTTTTGCTATAAGCAGCCAGTGATTTCCACTGGAGGGTACCATAAAGCGAATCAATACACAGCTCATAACGTATTGCAGTAAAAGAGGTGTTTTGAGGTAATCTTAAGGCTTTACGCCAGAATTTCCCCTCTAGCTTGGCCCATAGCTCGTAGGGAATATTACAGCTTGTCTCGCTGCCAAATGTTATCGCAGGTACCACTTTTTGGAGATAAAAGGATAGAATTGGCTTTCAAGTAAATTTACCATAAGCTGCATGAAGTTTCACTCCCTGTGTGGCAAACATATACATCTGGACAATCAGATCCTGCGTCCACTCCCACTCACGTATTGATGTGTTGAACAATAAACCTAAGTACCATATGCTTCTTGTCACTTCAAGGAGTTTGTTATTTATTTTCCATGCAAACTTATTGGTGTGCCTGCTGCATGTTGGACCAACCGCGATGATTTTTGACTTCTTGATGTTTATTTGAAGGTCGTTTAGCAAACAATATCCTTGAAGGGCATTGTGCAGTCTCTGTAGCCCAATTGGAGTGGTTTCTAAAAGCGCTATGTAGTCTGCATAGATTGCCCAGCTTATTTGGTGTCCATTTACCGATGGAGGGAAGACCCTTTGCCCATTTAAAGTGATCGGCAAATCTGAGATGAATAGTTTAAATAATTGGGCAGCAAGAGGGCAACCTTGCTTCGCACCTCTCTTCGTTTGGATTTCATCGGACAGATCGCCTTGCTCATTTAACCGCACACGAATCGACGTATTTGAGTGTAGTGCAATCAATGGGGTCAGCAGCTCACCAGGACTGCCCCAAGCATTCAATTTTGCCCATAATAGATTTCGATTTATGCTGTCAAACGCCTGACTCAAATCTATAATGCGATGAACTGTCTTTTCCGCTTTAATGCGTCTAACGTCATCATGTTCAGGAGGAGCAAGTTTAGCTCAACACCAACACCCCTCGTGAACCCTGTTTGACGTAAATGATGCTGGGATTGCATCGGAGGGACAGGGCCTCCGTATCCTTGTCCTTTACTGCTTTTTATTGTGTTTGGTCGTGTTTTCCGTGCAGGAGTTCATGTGGGACTCCTGGCGGTGCAGCTCTCTTTTGGTTTTTGTTGAACAGACCCATGGGATACCCTTATGGCACCCATGGGTAGGGGTGCAACCCTGTGCCCCTAGTGTACGTTTTTGGGCACCTGTGTGTGACCCACAGAGCAGGGTATGGGCTGGTGGTAGCTCTGTGCTGAAATGACTGGTGCCCTGAGCGTCCGACATTTTGGGATGCCCAGGCCCTGTCACTGGAATCGGTAGATTCCTGATGGAGACAGGATGGCCCCCATGGCCTCTTGCCTTCCATCACCTGTTACCTTGATCTTCCCGAAGTCCCGGGAAGCCCTTCCTCTGTCCCTTCCCCCTGACTGACTGTTGGGTGGAAGTTCCATATATGGTAGTGTGGGGAAGTGCTGACCAGACTGGCTGGAGCCTTTTCAACGACTGTATGTTGTGGGTATGCCTGTGGGTGAGACCTGGGTGAATGGAGTGTGTGACGAATACACATTCTATGTTGTGGGTGTCTAGTATCTGGTGTTTGACACAATGACTGAGACAGCCCTGCCTGAAACCGGTATGAATGCAGTTTGGAGTGTTGAATGGCTCGGTACTTGTCCCAATACACATAACGTGTTGAGTGTTTGGAGAGAAGTGAATGGCCTGAATGCACTGTGTGCCTGATAGGCTGCCTGCCTGCATGAATGACTTTAGTCGTGATTGGATGCTTGAGTGTGACCCAGCAGAATGAATGGGAGATCAACAGTATATCTGGGGACCTCTCACTGCTCGGAATCGTTTTCAGAAGCTGAA
This sequence comes from Ambystoma mexicanum, assembly GCF_040938575.1. Taxonomy (NCBI): domain Eukaryota; kingdom Metazoa; phylum Chordata; class Amphibia; order Caudata; family Ambystomatidae; genus Ambystoma; species Ambystoma mexicanum. Next base: position 655,609,506 of record NC_090935.1, on the reverse strand, counting down.
GTCCACTACAACGAATAACTGGAGTAACTGGAGCTTGACCTTGAAGCCCTGCTGGACGAGAAGAATTGCTGTTACTCTCCTTCACAATCTGAAAGCTGTTGTGCCTCCAAGGACTGACCCAGAGAGGACCTGGTAAGGCGCCCTCTTCCCGAGCTACGAGGGACCATCGTGCACCAGCTGATCTTGGCCAAAGCTCCCTGGTAGACAGACATTTGACAGGCTGCCGACCCGATACGGGGACTGCTTGGAACTCCAAGGAAAGTGCCCGGACTGTTGTCCGCCACTGTTGACGACCGCCGTCGCCGACTGGAGCCGCCGTGCTCCTGTTTGCCTAAGAACTTCATTTGATCCAAGGACGCGCTCGTCCTCATCGTCGCCGCTGTATCCTGCTGGAGAAGGCCTGACCGCCGAGGAGCATCCACCGGTGGGTTTCCTGCCACCCAACGACCACAGAGACGCCGACGACTTGACGCCCTTGCTGGGCCACAGTTCTTCAAACTCTTTGCGGTCCAGAACTATCGACACTGAGGTGCCCCGCACGCCTCTTCCTTGTAGGACTTTTACGCTTCCCCGTCAACGAGCACCGCTAGGAACGAAGCGGCCACTTCACCGTCTTAGCTCGAACTGTTCTCTGTCGGACGTTTCAACCCGTGACTCCTGCCTGAAAGGGAGGACACTCAAGAAGGGCCGTCGATTCCCCGACGAGGAGCGCTACAACGCCAGGTACTTTGGGGTTGCAGAACTATTGGGGGAAGTCTAGTGTGAACAATATATGGACTGGGCTTGTATCTTTCTTCTACAGGTTGCCCAGGTTGGGGGGGGGGGGAGATCTCCACACAGAACTGAGTTTAACGGTAGTGACCAGTATTCTGCCAATTGTTCAACCATCTTGCTTTCCTTCCTCTCTCTACTGCTGGTTTCCCTTTATTCGATCTGTGTATCATTCTGACCGTATACACTTTAATGAGAACGGCGCAGACAGGCTTCGTGGTAGGTCTAGGTACCTCGGTCAATTTAACAACACTTCATGCCATTAAACATCAGACACAGTCCGTTAAACAGCCCATGTATTTTGCGTTTGTTGACCTACACTCGGCCTTTGATTCAGTTTCTAGACCCCGACTGATGGATAAATTGTTAGAGGCTGGGTGTCCGTCAACTTTAAAGGATAGTTCCGGGACTTTTTTTTTATTGTCCCTACGGTTCGGCCATGTGTTTTTAAGCATAAATCGGTAGATCGTAGAAAACTTTCCTATGGACCTTACCCGACTTTTCGTCCATTAACGCACTCGAAATCAGCCGCCATTTTCTGATAATCCTATCATTTCCCCCCATCGACCTGGCTCACCTGCTTTTGCGGCACTAAATCAAATTCCCCGCCCCTGAGCCTGACATCAGCAGACGCGTACCGCCCATTTCCCAACGCCAAAGCACGTTTCGTGTCAACAATCGCTGCGCCTCAGCTAATGAAGTGTCGCCATGGAAATGGCAGGACGCCTCTTTCCTCAATAAGTATAAACACACCGTTTCACAACACACAGCAGCAGATTTTCGATTCCATTACTCTCTCTGTGTTACTTTGAGTATTCTGTGACTCGTTTCTGTGCTCTGGTCAGCTACCTTCGCCGCTTCTAGGCCTTGTGAACACCTGTACCATCTCTGTAAATTATTTTACTTTCTTTACCACACAATGGCTACAATAATGCCGTATATGTACGAGCCCGAGTACACCGAGGAAGAACTACTGGAAAGGCAAGCACGCGAAAACGATGGGGATTCGGACGGCAGTTGGGAGGACCAGTCAACGGATGAAGAGCCTGGACCATGTCGCATGGACGGCGTCTTCACCTGGTGCACGTGCAATCGGTGCGAGCTAATGCCAACTGAGGAGGAGAACTGCTGCTGCCGTGAAAATTCCGGGTGCTTGGCCTACATTTCGGAAGGCGAGCCAAGTCCGCAATGCATCACCGAGCTGCCAGAGTTCAGGGAAGCCTGCCTCTCACGGACCGTGTTGAGGATGATGATGGTGCTTATGCACGAACTTTGCGGCACTGTTCGTCCGCGTAATCCGAGTAACGAGTAAGTATACTCTGGTTGTGATGTCAGTGATGCCACTACTATTTCATGGTCGTCTCCCACATATAAAATTACATCTACATATCATTCGAATGCATGTAAATTGGTTCCATATTGTGCATTTTCTAGATAGAATTTTTTTCAAAGCAGAATGACATTTTTTACCTGAATCGACAGTGATAAAGTTTTGTCATTTTAATACAGTTTGCATCTTTCATTTTCACAGGTGGTACAGGCTGGTGGCCTATCGTTGCTTCACTTGGTGTCTTCACGGGAGGCTCGGACACCGTGTTCGGAGAGTAATACCTGCCTGTGCGGTACTTGCCATTAGACAACATTTCCCCAGCGACAGTGGACAATACCGCGGATTTTCCCTGGATGTGCTGAAACCGGAACTTTACAATGTGTAATGTTTATTATTTATGTTCAATTGAAATTAAGATCTAAAATAAAACCCAACATATATTTTAACAATGGTTGTTTTGATTTTTTAAATGAATCTAGTGTGTCTCCATTGAATAGTCTTCCTGTGCCTTGTCTTGTCACACCACATGTCTCCGGCCAGCATCCTCCCTCACGCTGGCCGCCCACCTTCAATCCACATAACCGTTGAACCCATATGCAGCAGACATACATATGTTATTTTGCGGGTTGGCATCAAGCCTCCCGGCCTTGCCTCCTCCCCCAAAAATACTTAACACACCACTTTGTTCAAGCGTTGGCAATAAAAGGCCGTTGGATTTTATTGATACAAAACATGGTTATAGGTAAATAATCAATATAGTTGATCATAATAAATCATCCTTTTGGGCACCGGGTACAGAGATGACCCCCTCTGGCCCGTGCCGCCTTGCCACCACAGGCCAGCCTGCTGCTGACTAACTGCCTAGGCATCCAGGGTCTCCAGGGTGAACTGCACCCATATATTCTCCTGGGAGGGTGAGGTATTTATAAACTCACCCCCCTGCCTTCCATGTACTAGATCCTGCAGCCTGCCTCTTACATGCAGTTAGATGGCCTCTCCTTGGTGAGGCCCTGCGGCAAACGAGTCTTGTCTGCACGACCACCGCCCCAATCCACCCCCCCGCCCTATCAAAGGCAGTTTGCACCGGGGTACTTGCGCTGGCAAGTGGAGTTGTCAGGGAGCGATAAAGGCCAAGAGGTGCCAAAGACCATGTACACTTCAAAGTGGTCTATAGAGCATGGGTTGTTGTTCCCATGTCTACCTACAGACCCCGTGTCTCCTGCCAAGCATCCCCCCTCACGCTAGACGCCCCCCCTGCAATCCACATAAGTGTGTCTCCATTCACGAGTCTTCCTGTGTCTTGTCTGCACGACCACCGCCCCAATCCACCCCCCACCCTATCAAAGGCAGTTCGCACCGGGGTACTTGTGCTGGCAAGTGGAGCTGTCAGGGAGCGATAAAGGCCAAGAGGTGCCAAAGACCATGTACACTTCAAAGTGGTCTATAGAGCATGGGTTGTTGTTCCCATGTCTACCTCCAGACCCCGTGTCTCCTGCCAAGCATCCCCCCCTCACGCTGGACGCCCCCCCTGCAAACCGCATAATGCCACGACATATACACGTCATTCATTCACAAACACACCCCTGTTTCGAATTCTTTATAACCCACTTCATATTTCTAATGAGAACTTCTTTGCGCTTTGCTAGTCAACCCGTGAAGGTGCTGGTTATCTGCTCTTCGTCTCTGTGAACTTCCGTGACCACTTCGAGGAAACTCGTCAGTTTGCAACCTGTGAACTGCTCCCTGTTCTACGACAAGAAACTACTCTGATCCCTGCATTTAAGTGTTTGTTCGTCAAGGTAAGGCCATGTACCATAATCATTTTGCGTCCAATTTCTTTTCTTTCAAGACAGTACATGCAAGGAACTAGTCACATGTTCTGAGTTTAGTCAAATTATTTTTCTATTTTTTTAAAGTTATTCAAATACTTATCCGCATGTGAATAACGTGTATAGTTCCAAGAACCAAAACGAACCTTGCATTGAACCCTTTATGTGTCATTTAATTTTTTAAAACATTGGTATTCATATAGAATTGTTGATCTTTACTTTTCAGAACTTTCCACAATGCCTGCCTGTTCCATTGGCGGTTGCCCTTCAAAGACCCATAAAAAATCTGAAGGTACTAAAATGCATGTTTTCCCTAAGACAATAGATCAGATAAGAGAATGGGTCCGATATTGCGGATATCCACCGTCTGAGCTTGAAAGTAGAGTCCTAGAAGTCTTTGCGGACAAGAGGGGTGATCGATACCGCATCTGCAGCAGGCACTTTAGCTCAGACATGTACTCCACATCATTGCTAATAAAGAAGAACACACCGCAGCGAAGCGAAAATTGCTCTCAACCGCTATTCCCACTCTATTCGTCCACATCCCTCCACTGGTGAGTCAAGTTTACATATTTATCTCTCGGCCTTGCGGTAGTGTGTAGCATTAGCTAACAATAATTTCCCCATTTATGTATCCACTCAATATGAAGGCGGAAGATTCTCCATCCGTGTCGTTATTGCAGTCATCAGCCACTTCAAGCGCCTATCGGGTAATCTTACTTGGCTATTCTGCCACTGACTTGTTTTAGGCATGTAAATCAATAGTTTTAATTTATCGTGTAATTATTTTACCTAATGGTACACCCTTGTACTCGTCCTCTAGTCTTTGTTTTCAGTTATAATTATTGTTATCCAAAATAATGCAAGTACTGTCTTTCAGGTAGATGCTGAGGAGTCCAACGTATTGACGATAACCGTTGATGTCACTCAGATGCTCGAGGTACGTTTCCGGACAGTTCCATCGATGGAGATCATCAGATCTTGCATTCTTGTAGCGTGATTGTTACACACAATGTTTCTTTCGTTTTTAGCCATTGATATGTCCTTCTGTCGTCGCCCTCCTATGTGTCTTCTTTTTTCAAGATTGTGTTCATTACTAATGAAAGTCCTATGTTTCAGGGAGTCGATGGAGCATTAGTCCAAGAAGAAGGGGGAGCATGCAGTTACGGGACGGCGCAACAGCTTGCAGAAGTGTGCACCGCAGTTACATCGTCCCTTGATGTTCTTATGCATTTCGAGGTATGGATACTGACAGTTCGATCAAGCGAAATCATATGACGTGATTACATCCGCTATACTTCCTTCTTTATTAACGCAAGTGCTATGTTTCAGGGAGATGACGGAGCTTCTTCTACAAGAACATCACCCCTAGTAGTTGATGCAGATCTCTGGGTGGTAACACTTCCAACGATCGAGCAAATCGAATCATATTTAGATATCCATTATTTATTTTAGACAACTGATCATTTGTGCAGGTCTATTTAGATGAGCCATTGACGCCTGCACAAAGTTTGTTCTTTTTAACAAAATAGAAAACCATACTAATGCAATTACTGTGTTTCAAGGAGTTACTGAATCATCATCTTCAATAATATCATCAATGGAAGTCTATGAGGAGCCCGAGGTATGGATCTTGACAGTTCCATCTAACTAGATCAACAATGCGTGAATAATTGTCGTTTGAATGTTCTACACAAAGCGTTCATTCGTGTTTTGCTATTGAGATGTACGTGGGTATTGGTCCCCAAGTACATTTTGTGTTTTCAATATTATTATACATACTAATGAAAGTTCTATGTTTCAGGGAGTCGATGGAGCGTCAGTGCGTGATGGATGTGCTTATCATGAAAATATAGTCGTTGCAGCGCAAGAGGAAGTGGAGACATGCACACACGAGTCGGAGCAACAGCGTCCTGATGTTGAAGTTCGAGGCAAGAAAGTTTCAAAGAAAAGAAAGCAAAAGAAGGTTAGTGTCCTGGTCACTATATTATGTTGTTTTTCACTGTTAATAGTTCAATACTGTAAGTTGTGTTTAAGCTGAACATCCCTTTTCCAATCTGTCCTCTAGTTGCGACTGGGTGTACGAACTAGATCTACACACAGTGAAGCGAACGAGAGATGTTGCTTGTCAAACCTTTTGGCAGGGACTTGAGACTGGAGATGCATCGTGCCAATGGGAAGAATATGAAGTGATTGACAACGGAGCTATACCACCACCAGCCATTGATAGTGAATGTCCTCCTGGTAGTTCGGATGCAGTCGGAGATCAATTCACAGAATCCACACCCGCAAAAACTAAGACCGCGAGAAAGTTGAAGAAATTGTTTTATTCACCCATCGCCGGAGAAGGAACAGATGTTGCAATGGAAGAGAATGAAGTGGACGACAATGAAACACCATCAATATCACTGAACATAGCGGAAGACGATATCAGAGATTCTACCTTTCATGTGAGTGACATGTCCTCAACGTTACAGGCCGAACCAGCTGGGATGCAGAGTGACAGTATAAGGAAAGAGGCCAAATTCATTGTATTCGATAGTTGTTTGATTGATATTATTATTCGGATGAAATGTGGGCATTCGGTTGGTGGGGAAGTATGTGGAGAGCCATTGATTAATGTGACTCGTGCAATTCGAGGCACTAACCTTAAAATACATGCCACCTGTACAAAATATCATCCTTTCTCGTGGTCTGCACAACCCATGCTGGGGCAACTGCCAGCAGGCAATCTACTTTGTGCAGCGGCTGCACTTTTTAGTGGTTCAAGTTTTAAAAAGTTAGTCTTTCTTTCAGTTTGTGGGAATCCATTTCATTGCGAAAACTCAGTTCTACAAATACCAAACCGATTATCTATTTCCAGCCATTAGCGAAGCTTGGAGAATGGAAAAAATGTCTATTGATAGTACATTCGCGGGCAAACGGTTCAGGCTAGCCGGTGATGGACAGTGCGACAGCCCAGGATTTTCAGCCAAGTACTGCACCTACCACTTTCAGGACATGGAAAGTAAGAAAATTGTGAGTTCGGTGGTCGTGCAGGTGTCACAAAGTACATCCTCAGTGGCCATGGAGAAAGTTGGCTTTGTAGCATCATTGCAAGAACTACAATCGCGGGGAATGGTGATCGACCTGATAGCCACGGACAGACACGTTTCAATTGCCAAGACAATGAGAGAAGAGTACAAAAATATAAATCACCAATTTGACGTTTGGCATCTTGCAAAAACAATCAATAAAAAAATGTCTGCTGCAGGTAAAAAAAAAAGATATGCAAGGTATTTCACAGTGGTCCAAGTCAATCAGCAACCATCTTTGGTGGAGCTCAAAAACATGTGGAGGGGCGTTGGAAATTCTACTGGAAAAATGGCGGTCAGTAATGCTACACTGTAGCAACGTTCACCGCTGGACCACAAACCAACATTTCCACAATTGTGAACATGGCCATTTGTCCACAGAGGAGGCACGGAAGAAGAAGTGGTTGATTCCTTCATCACCCACTCACAAAGCCATTGAAAAGATTGTATTTGATAAAACTATAACAAGAGATTTGAGGGGACTCACGGAATTCTGCCACACAGGAGATTTGGAGGTGTTCCACAATATGTGCCTAAAGTACAGGCCAAAACGATTGCATTTTGGCATGGAGGGCATGATAAATCGGACTCTTCTAGCGGTCTTGGCACATAACCATAATGTTGGCCGTCAACAAAGTAGGATGACCGGAACTTTAGGGACGCTTCGCTACAATAAGGCCTTCACTAAAAGAAGTAAACAATGGGTGATCAAACCAGTGTTTGAGGATATGCAATATGAGTTTATTGAGAGACTTATTGTTGATGTCCTAGATAGGCACATACATGGAGTTGTGAACGAACCTGTGCAGGGGACAACTGCATTGCCACCCAACATTGCCTCTGTTCCATGCCCACCTAAAGCAGAGCTCATTGAGAAATACACATCACGGTTTAAATGATTGTAATTTGATTGTCTGTTCTCTCGAGTCTCCTCATGTCGCAGGCCCATTGAATATGTATAGCTATGTATTGTGTAAATAAAAGTGATTGCTCTGTGAGTCCTGTGAGATGGCCTTACACTGAATGTAGCTAACTAGGAATGTGTGCTCGTTCAAAGTGAAGGTCAGCTGCTTTGATTTTTTGCTCGGGTGCCGGAATGGCCCACGCCTCAGTATAAGGTTCTATTGTTATTTGACCTTGACAGGCCGGGACCATCCCGAAAGACTTCTTTTTGGGGGTGTGGGGCAATAACGTAAGAAACGATAATGAATATAATTTCAGAAACGAAAGCCATTTAATGTTCGTTCATTAGAAGAAATAACGTCGGCATAGAAGGAGTGGTATTTCGGGGCTGCCCTACGCACAGACACAATGGAAAATGCAAATATAATGTAAGTAACTCTTTAGATGAGTTTATACCGCAATTTAATTACTATACAGTAGCTTTAAAGACTGGTTAAGTTGTACTTGTTCGTTCTATGTGGCATATTGTTTTGTACCGCGCACTATCTTGAGGAGAACCATATCCTTTTACGGAAGCACCTCAAAACCTTCCTCTTTGCTTCTGCTTTCTCTCTCCCTCTCCCCTGCTACAACTGGTCCACTGTCTGCGACCTCGGTCCTGGGCCCTTCCACTCTCCACCTGCACTGCCTCCCTGTCAACCCCTGCACTGGGGGACTGTCTCAGTATCCTACAGCCCCCCCTTGACGTATAATACCCAGTTGCACTGTCCTAGCTATGAAATAATTTCCCGACCTAATATATAAAATGAATAATTTTAATAAAGATCTGATGGTGAGACTAAATTCATTTTTTATGTTTTTCAAACAGGTACATCCTTCATTATTGTATGTGTCACGAGTACCAGACACCGGCGGATGGCTTTTTCAACCGCCAGTTGCTTCTCCGCGTGAACAACGTTACCACCCTGACCATTTTATGGGACGATCGCCAAGTACAAGTATGCCCTTACGCGGTACTAACGGCTAGATGCAACATACAGACCGTTGTGGTGGCCTAGTGCCTCGTTGTTGGAACAGCCATGCGATTATCAGTGCGACCGAAGAGCTTATTTTATCGTAAACCAACACCCTGTGTACTGCACACGAACATCGCTTGCCTCAAGACGAACTATTTTGGATCGAGAGCAAAGAAAAATGCAAATCGCTGAATATTCTCTAAACATTTGATGTCCAATAAATGTACTTTGCCAAATGTACAATCTTGCCGTTTGCTTTTAAACCACAGTTTCATATTCCGAATTTTGGCGTTGTATTGTGAGATGATCTAAGACCCTGTGTACAGCAAAGGAACATTGCGTGCCTCAAAATGAACTTTTTGGAATGTGAGCAAATAAAAATGCAAATCGCTGAATATTCTCTAAACATTTGATGTCAAATAAATGTACTTTACCAAATTTACAATCTTGCGGTTTGATTTAAAAGTACAGTTTCATATTCCGAATTGTGGCGCGCTGTGTTGTGAGCTGATCTGTGTTGGTTTCCGGGTTCTGTGTGGAGTCGCGTAGAAGACGCCTGGGCGCGTTTGCCTACGCAGCACAGTCACGTCACGGATAGAGGCGGGGAATATGAATGTTTTGATAAAGTCTGTTTCAGGGGCGGGGGATTTGATTTAGTGCCGCAAAAGCAGGTGAGCCAGGTCGATGGGGGGAAATGATAGGATTATCAGAAAATGGCGGCTGATTTCGAGTGCGTTAATGGACGAAAAGTCGGGTAAGGTCCATAGGAAAGTTTTCTACGATCTACCGATTTATGCTTAAAAACACATGGCCGAACCGTAGGGACAATAAAAAAAAAAGTCCCGGAACTATCCTTTAAGTGACATCATTTTCGCATTACACTCGAATACCTCCATTCGGGTACGATAGAACTTTGAGGGGCTTCTATCATAGGATGTCCTTACCTATCGGGGGCTGAAGCAGGGGTGCATTCTCGCCTCGGCGTTGTTCAGTTTTTTTATTAATGTTAGAAGTGCACTGGAAGAAGTACGTGCAGATGCACCAAAATTGAATAACATCGAGGTGAAAGCGTTATGGTACGCAGATGATTTAGTACTAATATCTAAAACTCCCATTGGCCTGCAAAATCTTTTAACATCGTTATGTCAATATTTTCGAGTTAATGAGCTGGTAGTGAATGATGAGAAAACCGAAATCGTAGTCTACACTCCGAAAGGCAAGCACAGTCATCGCATGACTTGGAAAATAGAGCACACAAGTCTAGAGGTGGTTCCCAATTATACATACTTGGGTATCCTATTTGACGGATCGTCGAACGCTCATTCTCAGTTAATGATAATTGAAGTTAAAATTCTTGCAGCAATTCGCCAGACTCGTCTCATTATGCATACATTTTGGGAATTCTCCATTAAACCTGCTCTGATCTTCTGGATTCAGAATGTCATCCCTACCATCTTATATGGTCTAGAGACTAGGGGTGTCACGGTATTAGTTTTATGACGGTACGATAACCTTCTTGCAAAATGACGGTATATCATGGTTATCGCCGTATAGCAGGTGGAGTTAACCAATCTTAACAAATATTTTCTAAAAGGTCATAAATTGTCAGATTTATCATCACAAACAAAACCAGGCACCCAGAGTCAGAATTGGGCTTTTCAACATACTCTTCACTGAAATGCCACCCCTTGCTTCCACCAAACATAAACATGTGTGGAGAGGAGGAGGGGGAGAGCCCTGCTGCGACTGGCAAAACAAACTGAATAGCTTTTCTTAAGTGGTCATTTAGGCTTTTAGCTCCCCCACTGGCTACTGATGAAGATGAACATGTTGCTATATTTATAACATGCATGCACCAGATCAATGGAGGCTAATGGTAGTATAAGCTTGTGCGCATACTCACACACGCACATGCATGCTCTCTTTACGTTACAGCCTTTAGTTTACTTGTGGGCCAAAAGGTGTTCAGTAATCAAGGACATGTCACCCTTTGGTATGGCAGCAGGGAATACCCAAAGAGATGAGTGAAGTTCGCAGTGTGACTTATCATATGTTAATTCAATGATAGAACCAGGGACATCCCCCATTGTCATATGTTTAGCAAACATTATACATTATACATTATAAATATATAAACCCCAAAGCCGCCAACCCAAAGTAAACCCTTTTCCTTCTTGGCACTGTATTTATTCTTCCTATTGCTAACATATTGATTTTGTGTCAGGCACGTGTAGTTTATGGAATGGCATTAAAAACTGCTCCAACTGAAACTACTTGGCAGATGGCACATCCAACAGTGCAAGACCAAGACTGCGCAGCACTTGCTTACTGCAGCTTTCCAAATCAGATTGAAAAGCATACTTAACGGTATACACGGTATACCGGTATGAACAATGTGACGGTTATTATTGTTCAATTGAGTGGTTCACGGTATCTTTAACGGTATTGATCCAGTATTCCTACATGCCTTGGAAGCAAAATTTTGGCGTGCCATTCTAAATCTGCCACATTGCATTCCAGGCCAGATCATTCGATATGAAGTAGGTTTGACCTCCCTTTTGGCAATGTATAACTGGCGCTTATGCAGCTTGTTCAGAAAATGTCTATTATCTGTTCTTGATAAATCAACTTTAGCTGCAGTTGCCAGTTACCTGATGTCTTCCTCTCATCGGTTTCCGAAAACATTGTCTAAAAACATCCTTACCATACTACTAAATGCAGACATTCCTATTGAAACCCTTGTCACCGATCCTGATAGAGCTAAGAAAAAAACTCTACATGATGGATTGGATTGACACTAGAGATCTATCTGTGTTTGAAGTATAAAGATTTTGATCCATCTGTTTTTTCAGCAAAGCGTTAGAGACATGGCCTTCTATTTATGCAAATCTCCTTCTCCTGCTGTTAGGAATGCTTTGTTGCGCATGAGCTTTAATTTATGTCCTACACGTGAAATTCAAGCCCGTAAGAAAGAAATCCCGCGGGAATCTTCAGGATGCCGTTTTTGCAATAATGCAACAACTATTGAAACTTTGGAGCATGTTATTGTGGACTGTCCTGAACTTATGAACTTAAGACAAAGTCACTTTAGTAAACATTTGCCTTACTTTAGCCAGATGAGACATGAGCATAGATGGCTTGCTATTTCCACTACTAACTGTATGAGCATAAGACTGGCCACAATTAACTTTCTGCGAGCCTTAAATCTACTAAAATAGTTAGATTCCTAATGATATCTGCTATAAGGAACAGTGATTGTCGTACTTGTTCATTGCCTTATCAATCGTTTAATAATGCAAAACCCAAATGTAACTATTAGCATTAGAAGTGATGGTGTGACATTTGGGTTGATCTGTAAGGTTTTATGATTGCATGTTTTATAATTCACTGTGTTTTATATTTAAACCTTTTGATAAATGGTTGTCTTAAATTGAAAAAAGTTGATTAAATTCAACTAAATTCATTAAATATAAAATAAAAAAAGAACAGTAAGGATTGTGGTACCACTTTAGAACTGTATATATTTACCATTTTTGATTTTCGGAGCACAAAGTGAGTTATTGTGATAGTGTACATGACCTTGAATATTAATTATATAAAGACTGTGTTTTAACCAATACAGTGTGCGGACATTCTTTTGTGGGGGCTTGGGGACTGCACTGTACTTAAGAACCAGCCTCCATCACCTCCTGAGAAGCTAGGCCTTGATTGCTCGACCACGTACCAATAATAGAGAATCTTGGCTGGGGTCCTCTGTGCCTCTCCTCTACCATATAGAGAGCAGAAGTACAGACACCCCCTGCCAGTCTTTACAACGTATGTCTACCGCTGCGACTTTTTCGGCCCAAAGCGCCAGACGTCTCTGGAGAAGGGATGCGAAAACTTTACCAATTGTGTCAAGAAGGGCAATCGGGCGATAGTTGGCAGCGTCATCCCGATTCCCCTTCTTGAATATGGTCACCACAATCGCCTGCAGCCAAGAATCCGGCAGCACCCTTTCGGAAGCAATTCTTTCGAAAAGGGCACCCATAAAGTTTGCCCTTAGCACACTGTTAGCTTTTAGCATTACATTTGAAATGCCATCCAGTCCCGCTGCCCTTGAGGATTTTAGCTTAGTGATCTCCCATTCAATATGCTCTTTGGAATCAGCCACGTTCCACCTTACTGCTGTTGCAGGTAATGTTGTTAAGTCTGTACAGCCTTGGTCATCAAATACTTTTGAAAAATGCTCGACCCATTTTGCTCCATTCACTCTGTTCGACATTGAGTATGTGTGCTTCACGAAGCCAGTATTTATGATCTCCCAGATATGTCTGCTGTCCTTTTGAATAATTAATTGCAGCATTTTTTCTGCTTGCTCTTGAGCCCTAATTATATTAAAGGATTTTAGCCAATTCCGATATTTAACTCGCCGAATTTTCATCTGTGCAGGATAATCAAGTTTGTAATTTTTCAGCGATCTTAAGTCTTTCCGAAGATCTTTCTTTGCTGCACTTATCACTGAACTAAAAGGATGTTTCAATGCAATAGTATCGCCATGGTGGTTTTTTTTTGCCCACTTTATACTGCTGTAACAACGAAGAATAATTTATTTTTGCGGTTGCATTGTTGGCACTTTTAAAGCTTGCTGACAGCTGAGTTAGCTGGAAAGTGCTTATACGTAGTCGGGTCGCTCTATTATTTGTCATGAGGTTGACGATTTGACTGCTGTGTGGTGTTTGATGTATTCCACCAAGTCGTAGCCAGCGCATCATGATCACTATTGTCAGTCTTTATGACAGCGAGGTGTATGATTTTGTCTAGTAGTTCCGTGAAACCCAGATGTAGTAGAGTGTCTGCTTACTCTCACCTCGCTGCCATGTGTGCCCCGGAGGAATGTATCCTCGTGTGCATCCGTTCAGCATAGTGCAATTTCTCTGAGATATCTCGTTTATCCAACAATCTCCACGGTCTATTGATTGATCTCCTGGCTGTATGTCATTTGACTTACTGTGCATCCTTTGGGTGTTAAGCCATGCATTATTGAAATCTCCACATATTATAATTGTGGCGTCGATGAAAGACCCCAAACAGTCATCAATTGCAGCCATTACAGCAGCAATAAAAGTGATTTGTGAGATCATTGCCGGGTTCCAATATAAATTGATCATCAAGGTTACTTGGTCTCGTAGACTTGTAGGACGACATCTTTGCATCGTAGTCTATTGTACAATCATGTTGGGGTTTTTCGATTACAATATCTTCCAGTCACAGCTGTTTTTCTTTTTTAAACTTTATTTTTGGTTGCACGTCACAGTACACTCGCTGTAATTGTCATAAACATGATACAAATATATTATGCACTTCATAATCACACAATCATTTTCGGACTAATGTTATACATCAGGCGCGTGCAGTTATGTAAAATGTAGACACAGTGCAGATAAAAGGCGGCAGAAGTCCATCTGGATAACAGTGTAGTGTTACACTTCATTCACACTGTCATTGTCAGAGTTTTCTGTGTCGGAAGAGGTTTCAGTTAAATATGTCTTAAATGGAGCCCAAATGTCCTTCGGTTTACGTGGAGAGGGTACCATTCCCACATAGTTTTCTTCGCATTCATTCACATATACCAATGCTGAAAGGAACTGATCCACAGTCGGAACCTGTGTGCTCTTCCATTTCTGGAGGATACATTTCTTTGCGACTGCGCATGCGACATTGAACCGTCTCCTGATTTTATTCCAGGACCTTTCCAATGTCCCCGAACAGGTATTTCGGGGGGTTGAGGTTTGCAGGGATTTGCGTGATCTCCTCTAGGATATTAGCCACCATGTGGCAGAATTCCGCTACTTGGGGGCAAGCCCAGTACATATGAAAGAAGTTCGCGCCAGGGGAGTGGCATTTTGGACAATTGTCAGGTAAGGTGTCATAGAATTTCGCCATTTTTACCGGGGTGAAGTGTAGCTTATTCAGGATCTTGAACTGTATTAGTCTCAGGCCTGCATTCAATGAGATCTTTTTAGATAGGAGACAGTATCTGGTCCAGTTCCCTATTTCAATAGTAGTACCCATGTCCTTTTCCCACAATGTCTTAATGGTGTTTAGAGTTTCCGTATGTGTCTGGACTATGTTATATAGTTTGGACACCCCTGTGCCCGTCTGAGAATACAGTGACTGATAACATGCATGTTCGGGGGGTTCATCTGGAAATGTAGGCCAGCGTTTCTTGAACGCCGCTTTCATGCGGTGGAACTGAAGAGTGATCAGTTGGTTTCCACCAACCGATTCTGCAAAGTCCTCAGGGGTCACGAATTTACCGTTTGGGAACATGGTTTTCATTGTAAGCTCATAATCTGGGAGCCAACCTTTCTGGATACCAATGTCGTACGTCGGTGTGATGCCTGGGAAGTTCCGGAGGGGGGCCTGAGAATCATAGGGGTTATCTATCTGGAGTCATTTGCTGATTGCGGCCCATGCTGCGATTGTACAGGAGGTGGGGTCAAACTTGCAATCGTCTCTATACCTTTTCGTAAAAATAAAGGATTGCAGGTCTGTTGGGCAGACTGAGTGTCGCTCGATAGGTATGTGTGATGCATTATCCGAAGGGTCTTGCCAAAATTTTGCATAGTGTCCCTGTGCTACATAATGGTATAGCTCAAAGTCCGGGTCCACAAACCCTCCCTTTTCATAGGGTTTGACCAGCTTCGCCCAACTAATTCTGCTTGCCCCCCCGTTCCAAACGAAAGTAGTAGCCATGGATCGAAGGTTATCGAAGAAGGGTCTGCCTGGCCATATGGGGACGTTACAAAAGATATAAAGGAGCTTGGGGAGTACTGTCATCTTGAGTACCGCTATACGGCCAGCAAGAGATATGGGTAGTTTGGCCCAGATTTGAAGTTTCAAGTGTATGGATTGTAGAGTGGCCTTGTAGTTGTCTATATATAGGGAGGTGCTATCAGGAGAGACTAGGATTCCTAAATATCTGATGTAATCAGGAGCCCATGCGAGACCATGCGTGTTTGTGGGGCAAGTGGTGGCACTAGTCAATGGGAAGATTTCGGACTTGGCCGTGTTGATCTTGTAACCTGAATGTAAAGTGAAGTTGCTTATCACGGCCAGAATGGGGGGAAGGTTCTTCTCTGGTTCACGAACATATAACCGTGCATCGTCAGCGTATAATGAGATGGCTTGGTATGCCCCTGTGCCTCTCAGCTCTTGCTCGGCCCTGACTGCGGCCGCCACCAGTTCAATTGTTAGAGCGAAAAGTATGGGAGAAAAGGGGCACCCCTGTCTGGTCCCTCTGTGTAAAGTGAATTGGTCAGACAGAGTTCGATTGGTTAGTACCCTGGCTTTGGGTGACGAGTACAACAGCCTGACGCATCCCGTCAGATAGGGGCCGAATCCGAATTTGTGGAGGACCTCAAACATATATAGCCATGAAACTGAGTCGAACGTTTTTTCTGTGTCTAATGATATGGCTACGGCTTGCGCCCCTGGTTTGATCTGTGCCAATATGCAGAGTAATCTGCGCAAGTTTAGGGCTGTGGATCTAGTGGGTATAAATCCACACTGGTCAGGGTGAATCACGGTGGTCATTTTGGGGAGCAATCTGGTGGCGAGTACTTTTGCATACATTTTGGCATCAGTATTAATCAAGGACAGGGGGCGATATGAAGAGCGTTCGTGTACTGGGCGTCTAGGTTTCAGAAGCACTGTAATAACCGCGTCTGTCATTGATTCTGGGAGTGTACCTGCATTAATGGCCTCCTCCCATACAAGAGTTAGTTTCGGGGCGAGGATCGTGGAGAAAGATTTGTATAATTCAGCATTCAGACCGTCCGGTCCTGGGGTTTTACCTGACGACAGCGATTTGATTGCCTCAGCTACTTCATCG
Organism: Ambystoma mexicanum; assembly: GCF_040938575.1. Taxonomy (NCBI): domain Eukaryota; kingdom Metazoa; phylum Chordata; class Amphibia; order Caudata; family Ambystomatidae; genus Ambystoma; species Ambystoma mexicanum. The sequence goes on along the minus strand of NC_090935.1, from coordinate 655,592,707 downwards.
CTTGTTATGGTTGCTCGAGGGTCCAGTTGTCCTCCAAAGTCAACTTGGGGAGGTCAATCTTACTCCGGTATGTCCGTATATTATTTTGTGTACAACTGTCATGATTGGCATATAGATCAGTATAGTAATGTGAAAATTCGAGGTTTATCTCGTTTTCTCCATTAACGACAGTTCCACCCTCCGTTGGGATGCTCATGATAGGAGTATGGTTGCGTTCGTTACTTAGCATGCGGGCAAGATGGTGACATGCTCTATTGCCCTCCCCGTATCTGCGTGCTCTGATAGGGATGGCCATGTATTGTTGTTCTTTGGTTGCCAGATCTTTGAAAGTTCGGAGTTGCCCACTAATATCGGCCAGGATGCGCTTATCATGGGTCATGCTGTACTCAGTTTCGAGTGTTTGCAGGCGTGATTCTGTATTACCCAACTCGGTTCTGACGGCTTTAAGGAGGCCGGTCGTTTTGGAGATCAGATTTCCCCGTACCCATACCTTAAACTTCTCCCATATAGTCGCCCAACTGTCTACGGAGCCCTTGTTCAGCTGGAAGAATTCTTCCATGACGGTGTGAAGAGCTTCAACGACACTCGGGTCTTTTAATATGTTGGGGGACATCTTCCATCGTTGTACTGGGCGATTTATGTCGGGGAGCAATATGTCCACGGTGACTGGGGAATGGTCCGAGAGCGTGCGAGGGAGGATCTCGCAACGTTCGATACAGTTAACCAGGGGGGACGAAGTGAGCCAGTAATCTATTCTGGATTCAGTGTCTTGGACTGAGGAGTAAAACGTGTATTTTCTGTCGGTAGGGTGGGTCCCCCTCCAAGCATCAGAAAGGGTAAGTTCCTCTTGGGCATGCCGAATAATGTTCGCCGCTTTGGTGAGGTGCCTAGGCCTGCTGGAAGACCTATCCAGTGTGGTGTCAAGAATAGTGTTGAGGTCTCCTCCCCAAAGGACCCAGACATTTGTCGTCAAACCTATCACTGCGAGAAGCTGTATATAGAACTCTGGGTCGTCCAGGTTCGGACCATATGTATTGACCAAAATGAGTTTTACGCCAGCCAACGTGCCCCAGACCACAACATATCTGCCCTGCGGGTCTATCTTGCATTTTTCAGTGGAGAACCCCAATGATGAGTGTATCAGTGTGATGACCCCCCTGTTCTGAGAGGAATATTCCGTGTAATGTCTGTTACCCCATTGCCGAAGGATACTCTCGTGTGTGGATTTCAATGCATGGGTCTCTTGGAGCATCGCAATGTGTGGGTGGTGCCTATTGATGTAGGCCCCCACCTTACTGGCTTTCGCTCTAGTATTTAACCCCCGAACGTTCCAAGTGATTAGTTTCAGTTGTAGCCCCCTGGGTGTTCTAGTGTTTTGCGCCATTTTCGTGCGTCGTGATGACATTCGAGAAAGTGGGTATTCTTGCAAAGAAGACCTGCAAGTGAACCAGTGAGTGCAATTTTAACAGTGAAAAACCAGCAACAGAAAAGAGAAACTTTGTGCCTTGTGCCCAACTGGGGCATCCTGAGGTCTTAACAGTGTTCTCAAAAATAGAGAAACGTCCTGAATTACCTGAACCCACCCCCTCCCACACCATCGTGCCCAACTTGATGATGATCCCCTTTTTTACTAACTTGTGGGTGAACCCAGAGAAGGGGTCGAGTGCAGCAACTCATCCGGCGACATCCAAGGATAGGGAGCAGAGGTGCATCTCTGCCTGTCCTTGCTTCAAACTTTTCCGGTGGCCCAAAGAGACCACCTACAGCTAAGGCTAATTCCTAAGAGTAATGGTTCAGGCTACACTGGCTGCTGCAGGTCGTTCTGGTCGAGTTCCTGCCTCCCTGGTGGGATGGGTATCGAGGCTTCCATGTAAGTCAAGGCTGCTGCAGGGGATTCAAAGAAATGCGCTCTCCTGCCGTGCTGTATACGAAGTTTACCCGGATACAAAAGGGCGTAGGGGACCTGTTGCAGTCGCAGCTGTCATATAATGGTTTCGTAGGATCGTCTTTGAGTTTGGACCCCTGCGGAGAAATCCGGGTAGATCTGGATGTGATCATTGCCGATTCTCAGGGGTCCTTTCTCCCTTGCCAGCCTGAGGACGGCGTCCCTGTCCCTGTAGTTCAGTAGTTTGGCTATAACCGTATGGGGAGGAGCCCCGGGCCTGGGCGGTGGAGCGAGGGAACGATGAGCCCTCTCAACTAGGAACTGAGGTGAAAAGGCCTCTTCCCCGGGGAGGGATGTCAGAAGATCTTCGATTCAGAGCTCCATTGGACCCTTGCAGAAAGACTCTGAGAGGCCGACTATGCGGATGTTTCGCATGGAGCGAGATTCCAAATCATCGCATTTGCCGTGGAGTTTATCCATTTCCCCTCTCAGGAGAGATATGTCCTGGGTGTTTTGCCAGGTCGAATCCTCATTCGCACCAATCCTGCCTTCAGCCTCTGTGATTCTGGCACTTTCTTTGTCCAGTCGGGTCTTTAGTGAACCAATTGTGGAGACAATGTCATCAAGTTTGACATTTATAGCCAAGAACCCGCTCTGTACCGTAGTGAGTAGTCGGTCGAATTTCGAATCTTCCGATGGCAAGGGAGAGGAAGGAGGTTGTATGGCCGGGCTTTCGGGAGGCGACTGTGAGCTGGTAAATGAATCCATGGGGCCAGTTCTTTTATTCTTGCCCACGTTCTTGCTAGGCATTATGGAGACAGTAAAGTAGCCTGTGCCAGTTAGGATGGTGAGGTTGTGCCCCAATGCGCCACAGCAGGAGACTCGAGTAGTGCAGGGTTTACGTGAGGGTCTTGGCGTGTCTGCCCCACCACCCGTGCCACAGTGCTGTATTACGTGGGCCAAACAGTGATATTCCTCAGAGCTGGGGTGCGCAGACACACAGTGCAGTAGGGTAGCAGAACGTTCGGGGCTTATCGGGCGAGGGCCCAGAGTAGATTGGTGGGCACTAACTATAGCCACCACGGCCCGTGTCATGATAAGCCAGGTTTGTGCCGATGGTGCTGGGACGACTGGGTTGTGTCTTCCCACGTCGAAGCTGGCGGAGGTTGTGTTTTGTTTCACAAAGGAGTCTGCTCTCTGTGCGTGTTGCCCAAGCATAGCACATCAGTGTCCCGAATAAGACTGGTACTGAGCTCGAGACAACCGCCCCAACGCCATGGGTGGAGTAGCGACCTCCTCACTGAAGGGACTGCCAGGGTCTTGTGGTGGCCCCCCTCGCGCCCAAGGGCCTCACCCGAAGCCGCTGCGTGTACCTGCTGACGAGGAACAGGATTGGTCATTTTCTCAGGACCCCAGCGTTTAGGCATAGTGCGAGCAGTGCCCGGGCCCCGCCACGCATCCAGCGGTCTGCCGCACTCTGTGGCGTACTCCTCCCTCCGTCCTCCTTTGCGCGGCTACGGGGCCGTCCCGCTCGGTTCGCCGAGGCACCAGAACTGATGAACTGTGGTCAGCTGGGGGCACGCAGGCACGGCGTAGTGTCCCCCCGATCCTCCCGACCTTCCCGGGGTCCGAGCCGGCAGCCCCCGCCGCGGGGCACAAGGGTCCAGGAGACAGTGGGGAAGCACACCCAGCGCGGTGCCCCGCGCACGATACAGGTCCAAGGCAGGATACTACGGGGCACACGCTCCACGGCGCTCCACGCCTGCAGTCTTCCAGTTCCGCTCCGCCCACCGCGAGGCCCGTGCGGGTCTGGGAGCAGCGGCTCCCTCGTAGTATTCCTTGGAGCCGTGTGGCGGCCCGGGTACGTAGGCTCCGGGCCTGCCCCTGTCCGCGGGCTTAGGGTGTCCGATTTCGGTCGGAATTTCTCCTGCAGGAACCGGATTGTAGCGGGAAGCAGCCCAGCTATTTTTGAGGCTCGATGCAGCCTGAAACCAAGGGAAAATTTCACACAGGATTCATGCCGGAGAGGAGCTCCTCACCTAAGCGGCCATCTTGTTGCACAACAGCGCCCCCTGTCCCTGTCACAGCTGTTTTTGATCAGAGTGACTAACCCAGAAAACGGACGGCCAAACAGGTTCTTACCTGCAGGATTCAGAAGAACCGTATAGCCGTCACATACCGGTGGTTCACGGAGCCATGTCTCTTGCATGCACAAGATCAAATTTTGATCTGAGAATTGCCATTGATCCTGAAAAAGATGGACAAATCCCCTGGTGTTCCATGACATTAGCTGGTGACGGAACGTGTTGTCAGCTTCATTATGCTAGTGGATATTCTGATTTCTGACTTTTGAGCCAGACGAACGCGTGGTGTTCAAGTGAGCCCAAAAATCTTCTCCTCTTTGTTCATTGCATGTTAGATCCGCTGTCCCCATCGGACTGTTTTCTCGCTCTTTTTCTTGATCCTCAGCCAAGAGCACCTCGAAGCCAAAAAATAGCTCCTCGGAAGCTTCTTTTAATGCCATCATTAACGACCAAGATTTGATGTGTAACCTTACCCAGTCCAAGTGTGCCTCGGACATGTATTCGACCACCGCTATTTCTTCTGATCTTATTGTGCGAAGCGTTGGAATACAATGTAATAGCTTTAATATATTCCGACGATTCAGGTTTACATCTTTTTGTTCACTCAAGATATTTTTGATTTGAACTCTCCATGTTCCATTTTCTTTTCTTGAATTTGATTTTTTGCTCCAATCATTTGTGCGCGTCTCGTATTTTTCTGCTTGCGCTCTTGTTTGTTTCGGGTTTAATTTCTCACTCAAAACATTTGATTGAACAGGTAAATGCTGGGTCGGTGCTTTTATTTTTGTGGGGGGGATGGTGGAATTAGTCACTTTTTGCTTTTTTGCAGGAGCTCCGGTTCGAGGGACTGCTTCATTTTGCACATCAGACTTTGGCAAGCACGCAATGTCATTAGTTGGGACAGAGGAAGGAATTTCACCCTTGGGATCAGGGGGAACTATCCACCTCGTCATCAATCGACTAAGTTGAAAATTCACATAGTTCTATGGATACCTCAGAGTTTAGGTCTTCCTCAGATTCAGAGACCTCTCTTGCTCTTTAAGTGCACTTTTGTGGGCTGTTGTTTTGTCCTGATTCCGATGAGATTTTTTGTGTTTTCAAGGGCGCTTTCTCTTCACGTACAAATATAGTTGGTCGAGGAGGAGCTGTAAGATTTCTTATGAATTTTTTGGCATCATTTGTGCAGGCTCTTTTCGCCGCCTATCTCGGCTTTGTTCAGTTCTGCTGAAGCTTTGAACTGCCATTTTTGAGATGAGATGTCTGCTCACTCACTAGAACAGCACTAGAAGCTTTTTTTAAAAAAAATCCCAAAAAGAAGTTTCTTGGTCCGGGTTCCCGACTCAACATCGACGGAACTCGGCACCAAAGGCCTCGCTCCAAGTAGGCCAAGAGCTGGCTCTGTCGTGACTGGTAAAACGGTGCCATTACTTAATAAGTTGTTCGCCGCAGGTTGGGACATAGTTCCTTTGGAGCAAACAGAATTGCCTGCTTTAAGGTTCATTGAACCTTTACATGAGGATATTTCCTTTGCATTTGGCAGCTTTGTCGAATGAATATCAGGACATCTAGGCACTGCATTACTTCCATTTTCACAGTCCTTATTTGTTTTTGGGCTTTAAATCCCCACAATTTAGTCACCAGAAGCTTCTTAAATTTATGGATTTGGCATATTTTTGCCAGTGCTGACCTCTTCTTGTAAAGAAGATGTCAGTTTTCCTTGGACAGTGTTAAGTTTGTGAAGAGCTGACAGCAAGCCAGACGTTTTTGTATAAAATTTTACAAATTCCCCTTTGAGCTGTCTTAATAGTCTGTTGTGCATGCACTTCCGAGCTAGGCACATAAATTACCTGCCCTGACAGACTGTCTTCATGGCACTGCAATTGTTCACTTCTTGAGGTAATCTGCACTGCTAAGGAATAATCGATCAATACAGTTTTCCAAGTCCTGTACTGGTATAGGATATTTTATAAGATCCACATTGAATGTCCACAACCCTCTGACTTTAGGGCGAGGTTGAAAGGCTGGATGCACCACGACTGGGGCATGATCAGAGATTGTTATGGTACCAATAGTAGCTTTATCTAGGTTCATCAATTATGCTGGTGTAAGTAACACATAACCAATCCTCCTACATAGATGTTGAATCTTAATCAAGGCGATTCATTTCTCTCCTAGCCTCTTTGATTCAGTTCAAGAGCTTTTTTCCGTGTTGTCTAGCAACATGTCTAAGAAGGAATCCTGGTTGGTACTGGGAGCCTAAACCACCACAAATGTGATAGCTCAGTCATCACAGGTTCTTCTAAATAAAAGCTATCTGTCTGGCTTGTCTCTGAGAGTGGTTGATTTGGCAATGGACACATCCCTATGAAAACCCAACACTTGGCCTGCTGTTTTGGTGGGGTACCAATGCCTGGAAGATTTAGGCATATAATATAGAGGGGAATGTAGTCTGATCTTGTCTGAGAAGATGAGTCTCCTGTAGAGCACACAAGTCAGGTCCCTCTCTAAAAATGTAGTCGCGTACCAGCGACCTTCAGGAAGGGAGTCCAGCCCCTTTACATTAACGTTAACTTCCTCTTGCAAGGGAAGGTACTCTTCCACCCCCTCCACCCCCCAACTCCCACCCACACTTTTGCCTGCCTGGATAAAAGGCCTACTATTCTCTGCCAAACCGCTATTAATATTTGTGGGTGAACTGAACATAGGACATGCCCTCCCCTTCCCTCATTCCAGCCCCTGGGGTAGGTTAGAATTATAAGACTGACACTGAGGCATAATTGTAAGTATTTTGCTCTTCAAGAACCTACCCTAAACACTATTCGAAACGGTAACCAAATAGTGTCCCCTTCAAGCTTTTAGAAGGTCTCAACATAAATACAGTCTTCGGTCCAGAAATCTAGCCTAACCTAAATTCTTTCCCCATCTCTAAAAATAAAAAGTACAAACTACCAAGACATATTTTGGGGAATTTCCCAATGAAAAGGTATGGCTGGTGGCTTCTGACACCCACCCTTTTTGGACTTGTTAGCCCAGGCCGTTGCCTATGTTCACCGTTCCAGTTTGTACAGTTCAAGTACTGCTGAAATGCCACCCCCAAGTTCCAGCCAGGTTTCTCTTCTCAAAAAGATAAGTGTCAGTCTTTCTCCCTTGGGAGGGGTAGGGGGGGGGAGATATGTTGTCTTGTTTCCTCAGTCCATGTTACTCCATTCTCTTCCTTCCCACTCTGGTCTTTGCTTGGTTGTGTTCCCCTACTCTGGGGTTTTCCTCCTTTTTACTACCCACTCTGAGTTTGCTTCTTTCCTCACCTTGGGGCTTCTCAGTGTTCTCCCCACTTTGGGGCGTCCCTGTATTCCTACCGCTGTTAGGAAAAATGTCTCTTGGTAACTTTCCCTCTATAGTTTCGATGGACCCCCAATTATTTTGCTTTGTTTTTTAACCTTGTTAGGGAGATTTATCATGTGTATGCTTCATCCCCTCTCATAGTGAGACCCCATCACTTTTTGCTGGACTTCTGGACCTTTGTCTTGCAAATCCTGAATGAGTGGAGCATTTTTCCTCTCATTAATTCTTGTGGGCTCTGTCTGTTGGAACTCTATTCTTTGTATTCTACTTGTATTATGGAGTTTGTCTGTTCCATAGCTCTTAAAGGCATCTGTGTTTTTACAACTGACTGCAGCACACAGGTCCTTATGGGCAGTGTTGCTGGGAACCCTTAAGGTCCTCCTATAAGATTATCTTTGTATATCCTTAAGTAACTACAAGTAACTACAGTTCTTTTAGTATCCCTCCCAAAACTCTATAGTCTGACAGATTGGCACACACAACCTTTCAGTGGAGTGCCAAAGGGATACCTAGTATTCCCCTTTTCTCTGCTCCTGTGACCTTTTAGTCACATAGACAATCACCTAGTAATGGCTGGTGGCAGTGGACGTGTTCTTTCTCTCAATCTTGCTTGGATGCACTGTGTAGTGCTAAGAGGAACATGCTAGGTAAATATAACTAGGCATGTGTCGGCTGCTATTCAAATGAAGATATTTCTTTATTAGGGCTTCTTTGATTAGCAGGTGCAGAATTAAAATACAATTTTTCATTAGGTTACTCTGTTTTGAGTTTAGATACTATATCCCTCTGTCTTTTTTGCAGGATATATAAAAGAACAAGAACCGTCTTAAACTGTGAGGTTGTTGGTTTGCACTAGATTGGAATGTTACTTTAGAACATACATAAATAAATGTCTTCATTTGAATAGCAGCCAACACATGCCTAGTTCTTTTTACCTAGCATGTGCCTCTTAGCACTACACAGTGCATCCAAGCAAGATTGAGAGAAAGACCACGCACGCTGCCACTCTTCAACTTGTACAATCAATTAACCTGTGTGGTTTATTCAGTGTGATAATATAGTTGGGTAACCCACAGTTGGAAATCCCCGAACGGTCCCCCCTCTTTTGTGTTTTAGTGGACGTGTTCTACCAACTATTGTGTATTTTTAATACTGCAGGCTATGCTCATAGCCTCGGTAGTGCACAATAGGGGCACCCAAGTACCAACTTGGGGCCTCCCTTCTTTTTACGCCATTACTAGCATGGTTGTTCCACGTTAGCCCTTCTACCATTCTGGGAGGGGGAGGTCTGTGTGTGTGTGTTTTTTGCCTTTGGCGGGAACCCTTGGGTATCCACGCCTAGGCTCCAGAGTGTCTGGCAGTGGGGGAGGAGTTTTCCACTGCCCCTGTCATTTGTCTGCCAGAGGGCCTGAATAGGTCCAGCTCCCATAGGGGGGGTATGGCTGTCCTAATTTGACAGCCATACGCCTCTTTCAGTAAAATGCTGAGATTGCATAAGAGTGTGTGCTGGAACTGTATAAAAGGTGAGGCTTCTGGAGTGAAAAGGAAGTCAACCACTGGAAGCTGAAGCAACCGAAGATGACCAGAGATGACTACAGAATTCTTTGCAACACAGTGAAGCGACCACTGCTGTCCTGACACTGTTTTCTGTGTGCAGAGGAGCTCCTACGAGGATGACTCCTTCCCTTTTGCTGGTGGGAACAACCAGTCCCAAGACTAACTTTGAAATGATCCATCTCCTGAGCGCCTAAGAGTTTCCAGAGCTGGGGAACCCCAATACCAGGAGATCTGCTGCCCAATTTGAGTGCATCGTTGTAGACAGGCTGAATCAGTCCAAATCTTTGCTGGACCCGTAAGGACACTCCAGATATTCGATCCAACACACCCAGACCTCCTCAACAGAGCATGGGACTGCAGGAAGCAAAGACGAATGCCCGGGCGATTCGTCGCCTTAGTTGGTGTTGCAGAAAGGTGCCAAAACCGCAGGGTGACCCCAGAAGTTGCTGAAAGTCGTTCTACTGGTCCTCCCTCGAGACTGCTGGAATGAAATCCTGTCCATTGTCCTGCCTTCAGTCATCGGACCAAGACATCCGGAGGTCGGGTCCAGAGCTGCAACATTGCGGAGAATCCAGCACAAACATTTACTTCTAACCTAAAGTACTGTGGGGAAAAAAGGTATTGCTTACTTGATTCCAAGAAGTTGCTCCAGAGCGCTGGAATCCAAATAGGTGTTCAGGGCAACCCCCTCTTACCTCAGACCCAAGCCGCTGCTTGTGTCCCCTTCTCAAGTCTTTGTTAAGGTCTCCTTTGTTAGTTGTTAATTTGCTGCATCAATAACACTAGAAACAGGAAGAAATGCACAGGAACTCTTTGTAATTCGATGCTTGTCAAGACTTCAAGCCCTCTCCGAATTGCCTTTAGCTAGGTTTGTGTTCTTGGACTTAAAGGACTTACTAGGTGAAGAACCAGTCGCTAGAACCTTGAACTAAGCTTGTTACACTAACTAACCATTTTCTCCCTTTAAGTGATTTTACTATGTGTTTGCAGAGTAAATGCATTACCGTATAAACTGTTGAAAACCGCATGAGTGCGCAGTAACCGATAATACAATAACATTGAGCCCATTATGAGTCTGGCGGCAGCCGTGTGCTGGTAAAATGGTCAGGCTGCCGCCAAACCCGTAGGGATTTACCGGCTTCCGCCTTGCTGGAATTACCAGGGCATTACAGCCCCAGTGATCCGGTAAATCCGGAGCTGGCATTCTGTAAATCCCCATTCCCGTGGAGTCCCATAGGACTCCACGGGAATGGGGAAGTAGAAACACTGGCACCATGTTGTATTTGTGCCGGTTTTCACGCATCCGTGTGTTTTACCGTATGGTTGGTTTTACCGGCACCGTTATATCCAGACCGGCTAACTTGTAATAAGGCCCATTGTCTTTTCCCTTTCTAACGTTGCTACAAATGTAACCACAAACCAACACTAAAGTGAAAGTGCCCTTTGAAGTGTATTATCTAGTATTCCTAAGTGTTCTGAAGTATTTAAAGTGATGCTGGTGTAAATACAATACATTTATACTTTTTATATAACTGAAAGTGCTTCTTTGCTGTGCTTGTCTAACTAAGAATCAGTGTACTTATCTAGAGCTCACTTAAGATAAGCCTGACTGCTCTGCCACTCTACCAAGGTCCTGAGCTAGTACAGACTGATACTAAGAGTTTGGGAATCTACAAACCACTGGAATAGCTTACTAAAGTCTTACTATCAGTAGGACTTTAGGAAAACTCCCCAAACAAACCTGATATGACTTGGGAAACGTTATCTTTTAAATGTTTTGTTAACGTTGCACACAGAATCTTACAATGCAGTGCAATTTATTACCCAAGCTTTCTACGCTTGGGATTTTTAGTTACTTTTTATGCGTGCCTATAGACAAGCTGGTGTCAGCAGTTCTATTTTTACCATTATTTCTAGTGTGCACATTTGCGTTTACTGCATATTGCTACTAAATGTGATTAGTGCCCTAAAATGGGCATGCCACAAGATTTTTGCTTGTTCTTTGGCCATAGTGTTTGGCCTTCTTCCTTGCCCTGTCAGGAAATACCATTTCTGATGTTTGTTAATCTGCTTAGAATCACATGCTGTGCATAGGTCCGACATCCAGTGGTCACTGCGGAGTATTGCATTTTGTTTTTCGTAGTCGAAAAGGGGACGTCGACAAGGCGTGTCTGTAACACTATCCCTATAGTGACGTGCGGTGTACCCACAATCCCTCACGCGTCGAGGTCCCTCAGATTGTTTTCCGCCCAGCTTTTGGTCGCCTTTACGCGGAGCTCCTCCCAAAGACTCGCCTATTAGAAACACATCTCCTATAGATGACCAGCCTACGTTTAATGCACTGTTGCGCAAAGCAGCCGCGCATTTCGAATTAGACACAGGCGAGACCTCTCCGGACATTGACTTTGTGGTAATTAAGGAGAAGCCCCCTGTCAGTTAAACCATTCCACTCCTTGTCTCAGTGAAAAGAAGAATCACCCCTTCTCTATCCACTCCTGCGTTGGTCAGAGGGGTCAACCCTCGAATAGAAAAACTCTTCACCCCATCTCCTTCTGACCCTTTATACGTCAGGGGCCACTCCGTACCAGACTCCCTTGTAATAACAAATACAAGGAAGAGGGCAGGGGTGCCACTGTCCACCAGTGAGGCACCTCCAGACAAGGAGGGGAAAAAGCTGTATGCCCTGGGGAAAAGAATCACAGCTTCCGCCACTATCTCAGCAAGGATCGCTAATAACAATTCTTTACTAGCAAGCTACGCAGACGCACAGTGGAGCAAGCAACGTAGCAACGCTGAAGAGGCACCTGAACCCCTGCGTACACGCCTTCTGGCCACAATCACGGAAGGGACACTAGTGAACCAAAGCATCATTAAAAACACTTTAGATGCTGCAGAGACTGCTGGGCATTCCCTAGTCCAAGGGATACTCCTCAAACGCCATGTCTGGCTGCGCAATTCGGGGTTTAAACCTGAAACTCAGGCTTCCCTGATCAACAAACCTATAGAGGATACCATTCTCTTTGGTAAGGCAGTTGATGAGGCTCTAGAAAATGCTAAAAGAGTTTGACACAATCAAGACCCTTGACCAGATTTCTAGGCCACCTAACAGACGCGGCTATGGCAATAAGCGCCTTTTTCGTGGCCAACGCCAGCAGCAGAATCAACAACAACAATACTCTGCCAACAACTGGTCCTCTAACCAGGGTAATAGTGGCCAGTACAATCAGAGAGGCCAGCGCCGTGGCAAGGGGAGAGGTCGGGCCTCTACCCCTAGAGGCTCCCAGGCCAATAACAGCAAATGACCCGAAGATTCGGGTCCCCTCCCATGCATCGCCGGTCGGGGGCCGGTTAACATTATTTCTTCCAGCATGGGAGGGAATAACATCAGACAGTTGGCTACTATCAGCCATAGCCCGCGGCTACTGTATAGAATTCAACAGTTCCCCAACATACAGACCCCCACGGGGACGATGCATGACACCAGAACACCTCGCCATCCTTCTACAGGAAGTGGAACAGCTACTGGAAAAAGGAGCTATAGAGGTCGTGCCTCTATCTCAGGTAACAGAAGGTATTTATTCAGTGTGCTTCCTTGTACCCAAAAAGGACCTCACCATGCGCCCTGTATCAGATCTGCGCCCAGCGAACAAATTTGTCAAGCCACAAAAGTTTTGCATGGTAACCTTACAGGAAGTAATCCCCTTGCTATCACAAGGGGATTACATGACAACACTAGACATGAAAGATGCATACTTTCATATTTCAATGTTGCCGGCACACCGAAAATACCTCAGGTTCATGATAGAGGACAAACACTACCAGTTCAGAGTGCTACCCTTCGGGATAGCATCAGCACCAAGGGTATTCACGAAAGTACTGGTAGTGGCAGCGGCCCATCTGCGCAGGTTGTCCATCCCAGTATACCCTTACCTCGATGATTGGCTCATAACAGGGGATTCTTACGAAACATGCTTCTCCAATACCCAAAAGACTGTAGACCTTTTGGTTCCAACTGGGCTTCTCCATCAACGAGAAGAAGTCCAGCTTAGACCCCAGCCAGATCAAACAATTCCTAGGGGCTCTAATTCGAACAAAGGACGGCCTCGTCTTCTCCTCCAACGAGAGGGTCCAAAACATGCTGTTTCAGATCCCCCAATATGTGGCAGGTCGAGAGGTGACGGTACGCAAAGCAATGCGCTTGCTAGGAATGATAGCGTCATGTATTTATTTGGTACCTCACGCGCGCCTGCGCCCAATGCAAGAGTGGCTCAACAACCAGTGGTGTCAGGCCAGCGGAGAATGGGATGATCTAGTGGTGGTCTCGCAGGCCTTGGTTCTCTCGCTACGGTGGTGGACAAAGGAAAACCTGCTAATAGGGAAACCTTTTGCCACACCCGCAGTGGAAGCCACTCTAACCACAGACTCATCCCTCACAGGATGGGGGGCTCACCTATCCCATCAGACTGCTCACGGAGTGTGGACTCCGAGCATAGCATCCAAGCACATAAATCTACTGGAGTTACTGGCGGTGTTCAAGGCACTGAATGCCTTCCAGGAACACCTACAAGGAAAGACGGTGATGGTCCTCACGGACAGCACCACAGCCATGTACTACCTCAACAAGCAAGGGGAACCCACTCTCCAGGACTGTCCAAGCTGTCCCAGAACATCTGGAAGTGGGCTCTCAGACACATATTCCTACTATCACAACATGTACCAGGTGAACTCGATCTGCTAGCAGATGAACTAAGCAGAGATTTCCCCCTGCCCGCAGAGTACGAATGGCGGTTACACGAAGACTTTGTCTTCGACGTCTTCACACAGTGGGGTTTCCCAGAAATAGACCTGTTTGCAACTCTGGAGAACTCACAACGCCAAGATTACGCCTCCAGGTACCCTCAGAACCAGTCCAAGGGGAACGGTCTATCGATTCCATGGTCAGGAAAATTTGTTTACGCTTTTCCCCCCCCGACTCCCCTTCTCAAAATTGTGCACAAGATGCACCGGGAATAAGCCACCATGATACTAGTGGCCCCTATGTAGGCCCGGCAACCATGGTCCGCTCATCTGATGGAGATGTCTGTCTCCACCAGTCAAACTGCCATGCCCGTACAACATGCTGTCACAGGACAAGGGCAGGACACTGCATCCATGCCCTCAAACCTTGAACTTAGCAGCCTGGCTCCTGAGATCATAGAATTTGGACATTTACAACTTCCACAAAGGTGCATGGACATCCTCAGGGAAGCTAGAAAACCTAACACTCGTCACTGTTATTCTAGCAAATGGAAGAGATTTGTCATCTGGTGTAGAGGAAGAAGCATCAACCTCGTTGACTGCTCTCCCACACAATTTGTTCTGTAACTGACCCATTTGCTGGACTCGGGTCTAGTATTCAATTCTATTAAAGTCCACCTAGCGGCACTTTCTGCATACACCACTTCCCAACTTAGTGTCATGGTGGAAAGTCCCAGTGATCAAGGCCTTCATGGAAGGGGTAAAAAGGATACACCCTCCAATAGCAAACCCAGCTCCCGGCTGGGACCTAAATGTGGTACTCACCAGGCTCATGGGTTCACCCTTTTAACCCATGCACAAGGCAACTCTTAAAGACCTCACTCGTAAGACTGCTTTTCTAATAGCTATCATCTCCATTAGGAGAGTAAATGAACTACAGGCTCTTTCTGTTCTAGACCCCTTTGTAACGGTTCACAGAGATAAGGTGGTTCTACGCACACACCCAAGGTTTGCACCGAAATTCATCTCGAAATTCCATGTCAACCAGTCAATAGAACTACCAACGTTCTTTCAAAATCCCTCAAATCTAGGAGAAAAGAGCCTGCATACACTTGATGTGCGCAGAGCTGTCATGTTTTGTATGGAAAGACTAATCAGTTCTTTGTCTCGGTGGCAGCAGGAAGAGAAGGAGATGCAGTATCAAAGTCCACTATATCTAGATGGATTGTTCAATGCATCACTCTGTTACACTCTTGCTAAGAGAGAAGTACCCTTCAAGCCAAGAGCACACTCTACTCGTGGCACTGGGGCATCCATAGCTTTCATTGCAAATGTTCCCCTTGAGTCCATCTGCAAAGCGGCAACCTGGAGTTCTGTACACACCTTTACAAAACATTACTGTCTAGCTGCCCACTCCAGAGCTGATTCCCAGGTGGGACAAGCAGTATTAAGACACCTTTTCTCTACTGTTCCTTCTCACAACCCACCTCCAACTCTGGGTACTGCTCGTGATTCTAAGCAGATTAACAAACATCAGAAGACCATGCATTACTTAACGTAAAAGCATTTCTGATGGTTGTATCTGCTTAGATTCACATGAACCAACCCTTCCTCCCCGCTCGGATGGAAGGAACATAGACATCCTTTTATATCTCTCTCTTTTCTGTACTCACTCACGTCTAGAAGGCTCCCTCAGGGCATAAAAAATACAGAGTGATCTCGACGCGTGAGGGATTGTGGGTACACCGCACGCAACTATAAGGATAGTGTTACAGACACGCCTTGTCGATGTCCCCTTTTCGACTACGAAAAACAAAATGCAATACTCCACAGTGACCACTGGATGTCGGACCTATGCACAGCATGTGAATCTAAGCAGATGCAACCATCAGAAATGCTTTTACGGTAAATAATGCATTGTCATACAGTCATGAACTTGCCTGGGAAAGCTGCTTCTTTCGAGGGCTAGTGTTGCCTTTGTGACCAAGGAAGGCGGTGGGACCGTTTGATCCCATTCCACATTTGTGGTGCCAGTTAGTCTAGGTGTGGGGCATTAGTGAAACCAATAGTTGTCCCTCATCGCACAACTACTGGTTGTTTGAATGGTGCCGATCCTTACCATTGGTGGGCTTGGACTTGCTTCCAGGCTGCACTTTTGGATAAGAGGACTCCTATTGCATCCATTTAGCCAGATCAGCGTTTGAGCCAAGAAACCCCTGTAGAAGAACAGTGGACTGAAGATCCAAGGAAGACTTCTGAGGATCCAGTCAACCTACTCTCCAGTGGGCTACCTCGCTAGAACTGTAGCTGTTCCTCAGTTGCACCCAAAACCTTGTTAGTCTCCAGTTATTGGCACAAGTCTCCTTCCTGCTGAATTTTAGCATCCCAGCATCAAGGGATCCTGTCTTGCAAGGGCTTCTGTGATCGTGAGTGGAAGGATGTGTATCGCCTGTGTGTGGAGACCGTCGCTGCAACTCTCCTTTCCCATCCCATGTTGGGGACCGAGGAAGCCTGCATTAGAGAACTTTGTATTTCTTCCTGACCAAGGATTGCGTTCTGCATCTGGACCCGACTAGAAGAATCCTTGCACCCACAGATCCTGGGCACGTTATTTGAATGCATGTTAACCTATGGTGAATGTCTGTTTCTGAGGCTTGTGGACCTGCTTAGAATCGTCACATGCTTTGCATAAGCTGACATCTAGTGGTTGGTACAGAGTATTGCATGACTTGTTTTTGAAATCATGTCAGCAGGGCGTGTCTGTAATACTATCCATTCATCTAGAAAGGCTACCTGGTAGCAGGCTTAATGACCCAGGCGGTATTGAAAGCAAACTATGAAGAATTGATCAAGGTCCCAAAGGAAGATAGACTTGGGTGTAGTACTGAAATTATATACCACACATACTCACCATAAAACAAAATATATATATTCTTTTTAATATACTACAATCACCAAAACATAATCAAATGTGTGTAATGTTTAGTCTCACAACCTGTGAGTCAGGATGCCACCGAACATAATTATACATCCACAATTAGACAAAGTATCTACCCAGAAACGAACATAACCCCATACATATCAGTAAAAAAAAAAAACCACTATACATATTAGTTTCTGGGTAGATACTTTCTTCGTCTAATTGTGCAACTATATTTTGTTTCGGTGCTATCCTGGTTCACGGTGTGCAAGACTGTTATGTACATTGAAATATGTTTTATTGATTGTAGTATATTAAAAAGACTACTTAAATGTTTTTAATTGTGAGTATGGGGGGTTTATAATTTCAGTACTGCACCAGTCTATCCTCCTTTGGGACCCTGATCAATTGTTCATAGTGTACTGTAATACTAGCCATACTGTAAAGTGCACTGATACCCATGGTCCTTCACGCGTCAAGGCCGTCAGATTGTTCCTCCCCCCACCCCCCCCATCATCAATGTTGGTTGCATTTGTCCCCAGCTCCAGAAGGCAGGCGTTCCACACTGCTATGGAGAACTCGTCTGTGACAAAAACACACATAAACAGGGGGTGGCGCGCCACAGGATGCCGAAACATAAACTCAAAGTACACCCTCAGGTCACGGTTCGGCATATCCGCCGAAAAGTGTCAAACTGGTAGCAGAGCCCAGCCGTTCAACAGGCGGATTGGCGTCAAAGAAAACCTGAGCCTGTTACTCAGCCTTCAGCGCATGTTCCAAAACTCAAGGTAACGCCGACCATTAGTGGAGCCACACCGAATGTGTCTACAGGGAGACCCACTCGGGCGCAGCCACTGAAGCAGGGCATTTCTGTGGTTAATGGGTTCTTGGGGTTCAGTATACACTGATTTCCCTCCTGCCCCCGTCCCCCGAATCACAAGCACTGCAAGGAAAGACCTATCCCTCACAACAGGAGGACCTCGTTATCCCCCTTAAAGACGCACCATTTTCTAGTTCATGGACCAATGAAGGATTTGAAAGAACCATGGACAAGGTGGCATTTTGTGTTGATTTTCTGGGTAAACACTCTTTAAACAGAAGTACATCTTACAAGGGGAGGTGGGAACCCCAAGCTAAATCCCCTAGGGTTGATCAATCATACCCCTATATAGCGTCTGTAGTAACTCTTGATGAAGATGATGGGGATGTTGTCTTTTTGCAAGACTATCCTGGCCCAGACCTGATGAGCATTTTATACAATCGCCAGATATAACAGAAGAACTAGTTGCCAGGGTGTCCAGACATTTGGTCGACTGAAAACTGGTCGAAAGACATTTGGTTGACGCAATTTGGTCGAAAACCAAATGGTCGAATTTTTTTTTATTATTTTTTTATTTTTCGGGTTTTCGTTTTTAAAAAAAATGGTTTTTTAGAAAAAAAGGGGGTTAGGGGAGGACCCCCTCCCCAAAAAAGGGTGAAAATAAAAATAAAAAAAATTCGACTATTTGGTTTTCGAGCAAATTGTTTCGACCATTTGTCCAGTCGACCAATTTTTTTCGACCAAATGTCTGGTAACCGTTGCCAGCTCTCTTTTTGATGACCAGCTGCTTTATAATCTTTTAGACAGCTGCAGACAACTTTAAAATTGATACACAGGAGTCAGAAGAAGACACTGACTTTGTAGAGAATATATATCACATGAGAAGAAATTGGGCCGCAAGCTGTTAGGCATGTGAGGGGTAGAGCTGAGATCAGCTCTGCAAAAAACAGCTACTGCAAGTCTCAAGTGAGTTATTGCAAGCTACAAACAAAAGTACGTACCCTTTAGTCAGATCAGTACCTTAGGTTAGAAGAAGAGAATCTCGCTGGTATCTGTCCTGGTGACAGAGTTTCAGATCCTGTGTTCCTGGGCCTCAGTTGTGGGGACAAGAGGGAGGACATCTGGAGGACTCCTGCACTGCAGTTCGATGGTCAGCGGCAGCTACGGGCTCTTTTCAATTCATCGGC
The DNA here is from genome assembly GCF_040938575.1 of Ambystoma mexicanum. Lineage (NCBI taxonomy): Eukaryota > Metazoa > Chordata > Amphibia > Caudata > Ambystomatidae > Ambystoma > Ambystoma mexicanum. The sequence continues at coordinate 655,574,175 of NC_090935.1, read as the reverse complement.
ACTACGTGGTTTCAGCTAACGGCTGGACACTGGATGGGCTTCCTTCACTCGTTGAGTCCAGCACTCTTGTGAGGTGACTAGCTTGGGTCGTCCTGCTTTGGGAGGGTCCTCTGGATCTTCCTGGAGCTCAGGTCCGGCTTAAAGACAATGCACTTTACTATGGATTTCTCGACCCCTGGCACTCTGTTCCAGCAGCAGCAAAGTACAGCCAGTCAGGGAAGGTCGTCCAGCAAAGTTCGTCTTGGGTTAGTTGGTCCCACCAACCCAAGGGAAGACTTCCTCTCCGGACCATATGTAGTAGATTCGGAATTGGAGCTTCAGCACTGCAGCACGGCTTCACTGGGCAGTTCAACAGATCAGGAGGATGCAGCAAGCTTCTCTTCAAGATTCCTTCGGATGTTTCGTCCAGTAGTCGCCTCTGCCTCAAGTTCAAGAAGTCTCACCTTTTATTCAGGTTTCTCCCATTCATGCACAGCCTAGCTGTCGCTTACCCAGCAGGGTAGCTGTCCTGCAAGGACCGGCAACCTTCCAATCAGGACTGGGTGCATTCAGGTAACCAAGGAGACTAAGGACAGGGAGTTTTGGGCACCTCCCTCGCTTCCTGCCCTGCCAGACACTCTGGAGCCAGAGGCGGGTTTCAGTACTGAAATCCTCCAAATAAACAAACACCTAACATAAAGGCAAAAGGATCAAAAGGGTTAAACCTATTTGGCGTGCAGAGTAAAACCCAAGAAAGACCTCCCAAGCAAGAAATGGTGAAAAAAAGACGACCTGGCCATTTTGACACAACATGGCCAGGTCGTCTATACTGCAGACGCTATACTGCAGCTTAGGATTCAGCCTGCGGTAAAAATGCACAATGGTAGGAAAGTTAAAACCACTGCCACCAGCCATTAAATGTAGTGCGGGTAACATAAAAAATGTTACAAGAGAAAGTAGGAAAAGGGGCTGCTTGGTAACCCCCCAGCACTCCACCTATGATGGGGCGTGCTGGACCTACATAGGAAAAAGGTAAGTAAAGTCAATTTCACTTTACTATTCTTGAGGAGTAGTTTACCCAAGAAAAGGTATTTAAACCGTATGAGAAATCCAAAGGACTTTTCTGTGACACTGTACTGAAGGTGCTGTGTCACAATACCAAAAGCAGATGCCTATGGAGTTTGTCAGACTCCAAAAACAAAGAAAACACAGAGTTCCAATCAGATCAAAACACATGAGAGAGTGAGAAAAAGGTCTCACTCGCTCCAGGATAGAAATTAATAGTCCTAAAGTCCAGCAAACGAGCTGGGGGTCTCTAAGGTTGAAGGGAATTGGCACGGAAATGAGAATTCTCCCTAGCAGTCTGGGTAGAGGCCAAGCAGCTAGGGGCCCAGCCAACCGCTCCAAGCAATGACTCCCATATACAATCCCCTCCCATGTATCCCCAGTAGGGGGCCGCATTTCACACTTTTACCACTCATGGGCGGAAAATCGCAACAAACTAGTGGGTACCATCAACAGTTGCAAACCGATACTACATCAAGTTCCTAGAAACGCTGCGCAATGATCCACCAAGATCCAGGGACCTCAACTAATCCTCCAAGCAAAGGTACAATCGCTACTGGAAAAGTGAGCCATATAATTTGTCCCCTCCTCACATGTAAACAAGGGTATTTATTCTGTGTACTTTTGTTTGAAAGAAAGATGAAACAAAGCACCCAATGTTGGATCCAAGACCTGCAAAGGACTGGGGTATGCGTGAGGGCTTAATTTCCTTGATTTTAAAAGCAGGCAACGGCCTGTTGGAATGTGTTTCTTATAGACCAATATCCCTGAACAATTTAGACACAAAAATGTTTTCAGAAATCATGGCAGATAGGTTACTTTCTTTTCTCTTTCTGTGGTACACTTTGATCAGTCTGGGTTTATCCTGGGGCATGCCACAGCGCTAATTTACAGAGGCTGTTTGCAGTATCTGTCCAGAACGATCCATCTGTGCATGCCATTGGAGCACTCCTAGATATGGAAAAGACGTTCTACTCTGTTGGGTGGGCTTATCTATTTGTGCTCCTGGAAAAAGTAGGGTTACTGCCCTATTATAGACAATGTGTCAAGCTCCTGTATTTCTGGGTGACTGCACGGATTGGCCTCTTCGGTATGTGCTACGCATCCTTTGAACTGGCAAGCGGGATGCGACGGGGGTTTCTGTTGTCCCCCCCTTCTTTTCGCAATTGCTTTAGAGCCTCTCGCAGTCTTTCAGATCTTTGTATAGATACCGAGGGTTGGCATTGGGAGGGATCAGGGAACTGATTTCTCTTTATGCAGACAACGCCATTTTATATGTGAAGGACTCGGAGAGGAACATGAAGTCCCTCTCTGAAATCAAGGCTTTTGGTAACATTTCTGGGTTGCGGGTGGATTGTTCTAAATCTATTTTTTTTTTTGTAAATGGAATTTTTTTGTTTTATGGTAATAAAGAAAACACAGATCGACTGGGGATTAATAGCCCCCGGCACATGCTTCAAACTCTAGATAATTAATCTGTTCCTGCCCCCTCCTCATGCACCCACCCCCCTCCTTTCAAACATATCCCTTAAATTTGAGGTTTCCGGCTCACAGTAAGCAACTGCAACATAGAGAGGTCTAACAAACATAACTGTAATATGATGCACACCCTTTGCCTAGACATGCTTCGGCCGGCACTGAGCGGGATCATCCTGAGTAGTTAAAATAAAACTTCTCCTACCCAAATCTAGAGCAAAGCTGCTGCCATTCCCCCTCCATCCCTGCGCTTCCTCAATGGGCTGCTGTGATTATTTTTCATTCGGTAAATGTCTGTTTGTGTCGGACCATTCTTTTAAGCTCGGAAATTCCCTTCTCTTCCAGTGCCTTGCTAGGCATGCCCTTGCGGCTAACAGCAGAAAATGAGTCCTATGAGGCATGGTGTGCCGTTGTCCCTCTCGATTGTCCAATCCAAATAATATCAACATAGGCTCCAACACACGTTCCCTCCCTTCCAGGTCTTTGATCTCTCCCATAACGTCAGCCAAATACAATTGAACCTTTGGGCATCCCGACCACATGTGCCTGTAGTCTGCTGTGTCCCCACAGCCACGCCAGCACATGGGGTTCACTGACGGGAACATCTTGGAGAGCCACATTCGGTCATATTGCCACCGGTGCAGCAACTTCAGGCCATGGAGCTTGTACTGGCAGGCTTTTAATGTTTTGAAGGCCCTCCTACACATTAGCTGCCAGAGGTGCTCGTTCAAGTCCAAACCCAGGTCCCTTTCCCACCTTGGCCTGAGTCCCTCTACCATCCCCACAGAGGTTTCTAGCAATGCCTTATAGAGTAACGAGATGAAATCCTTCATTTCCATGTGTCTGTCGGGGCACCTTCTCTACGGGGTGAGGTCCCTTTGCATCAGATCCCTCCATTTCTCTGCGGTGAAGATCCCTTTCAGCCTGAGCTAAGGAAGTACGGGTAACCTTCCTATGTCCAAGCTGGCTTCCAGTTCCTGTATCCCTATAGGTTGCCCTTGCACCCACAGTTTGCCAATTCCGGAGAGTCCTGCCTCAAACTATTTCTGATATCTCTCCGGCTCAGCTATCTCGTCCCTCACAGGGGGGTGGCCCAAATGTGACTCCTTGGCGAGGGCCATGTGGTGACTCCCTGCATTCCAGCTCCCTTTTCCCAGGTTTCCCAGTAAATCCCAGGAAGGGGTGTTCTCTAATTCTCCTGAGAAGCCACTCCCTTGGGACCCAGAGCTACTCCCCAACCGTCGCTGGGCGCATGTGGCAACTTTGTGGGTAAATCCACTGTTTATCAGGGTCGTCCTGCAGATGTGGTACCATTGCCCTCAACTGTGCGGCTTTGTAGTATAAGATCAGGTCCGGGAGCCCCACTCCGCCCGGTCTTTGGGGAGTATCCGGGTATCCTATACCACCCTCGGATTCTGGTTTTGCCATAGGAACCTTACCATCCGTGCCTTAGCCTCCTGCAGGATGTCCTCCGGGGCCCTTATGGGTAGTATCTGGAACATATACAGAACCCTCGGTAGGGAATTCATTTTCAGGGCATTCAGCCTCCCATCCTCGAGATATGTCCTTTAGACCAGCCTGCCATATCACTATACAATTTGTTAAACAGGGCGGAGAGTTGGCTCCACTCAGCTCCCTCCCGGGTCTAACTATGGTGACTCCCAGTTACTGTATGCTCTCTAACTGGATTTTCAACCCCATGGGCCGGAGAGCCTCCACGTCTCTCTATCCGTCCCCTGCAAAGGGAAATATGACTGACTTTCTGTTGTTCACCTTGAAACCTGAGTAGGTCCTGTAGTTTTCAACTATTCCCAGGGCTGCTGGGGTAGAGCTCTGTGGGTTCACCAAATGCAGCAGGACATTGTCTGCATATAGCCCAGCCTTGAATTCCTTCTCCCCGACCTTTATGCCCTCAACCTGGGGTTCCCTCCGCAGTCGCTCAGCAAGCAGCCCCATTGATAGCGCGTATTGGAGTGGCAATAATGGGAATCCTTGCTTTGTTACCCTCCTCAGGTCGAATGACTGGGACAGTCCCCCATTAGCCGCCACCTGTGCCACCGGGGAGTAGTACAGTGCCCATATTCCCTTAATAACCCGTTCCCCAAACCTGGATTTGCGTATGACTCCATAGAGAGAGCCCCATTCAACCCGGTCAAACGCTTTTTCGGCCTCAAGGGCAACTAGCACAGGGTTGCTCTCTTTTCGTTGCAGCCTCCATCAGATGCAGGTTTTTATGCAGTGTGTTGGCCCCCTACCTTCCCCGCATGAAACCCACCTGATCCGAGTGCACCAATCTTGGCATGACCCTCTCCATTCTCGAGGCAAGCACCCCAGTGAAGATCTTGGCCTCCACATTGAGGCGGAATATTGGGCGATATGATTTGCAGCTCTTAGGATCTCCTCCTGCTTTAGGGATGGCCGTTATTAATGCTCTTCCAAACGATGGGGGTGCCCTTCTTGTAGCCGAGATGTGATTGAACAACTTTGCCATATGCCGGGGCTAGACCGCCCGCAAACATTTTATAAAACCCTGCCATGTAACCATTGTCCCCTGGAGCCTTCCCCACCTTCAACCCTTTGAATTGCCACCAGTACCACCTCCTGAGTGATTGGCGACTCTAGGTCTTCCCTCTCGCTCTCACACAGGATCAGCAGGGGCACCCCACTCAAGTATCGCTCTGTCTCCCTCCTCAATAGCCCTTTCCTCCCCATACAACTGCTCATAGATCGTGGCAAATTCCTGAAGGATTTCCCCCGTGGTGGAACATGGAGAGCACCAGAGTCCTCCACTGCCGTTAACCAGCGGTCTGCTCTCTACCCTCGCAGCCTCAACGCCAGCAGGGCGTCTGCTCTGTCCCCCTTCTCATAGTATCGCTCTCTGAGGAACTGTAGGCCAGACACCCCCTTCCCCACTTCCAGTTCCTTCAGCTTTCGTCTTTTTTCTCTTGCAGCTGTAGTTAATCCCCATCCGTCTCCCTCAGCTCCAACTCCCTGATTTCGCTGCTGAACCTCTCTATCGGGAGGGTTGTAACCCTCTTCTTAGCTGTACCCTCTTATCAGGAGGCCTCTCCAAGTAGCCTTAGCAGCCTCCCACACCGTTCCAATTTCAACCTCCCTGGTATCATTGAGGCTAAAGTATTCTTCTATCGCTGCCTTCATTTCTCCAGCAAAGACCACATCCTTGAGTAGCATGTCATTGCAGCGCCATAGGGAGTTATTCGCTCTAAGGCCCGTCATTGAGATGCCCATGTCCACCATGTCGTGGTTTGATCAACTAATGGGGATGAGTTCACTAGATGAGATCCTCTGCACATATTGCTGTTGTGTGAACCAGTAATCAAGCCTCGTTCTGGACCCATGGGGTGAGAAGGTAAATCCCCCATCTGTTGCGTGGCGTTCCCTCCACACATCCACCAGGCCCTGCTCAGTCATGTATCCCAGAAGGCCCCCCTCCCCTCCTGTGATTTCCCCCGCCTCCTGTTTGACTTTTGCCCCCACTGTGGTCCATGTGCCGGTCTGCCCACATATTGACATCACCCCCCAGTAATAGTAGGCCCTCCGCCCGACTAAGTATTTCCCCCATCACTTCCCGGAGAAATTGGCACTGTCCTAGGTTCGGGCAGTAGACCGTGGCCAAGGTCACCTGGACTCCTTCCAGGGTACCAGAGACTAGTACGGCCCTACGATCTACCATCTGCCTTCTGCCACACCTGCGGTTTGGCTAGGCGTGTCCTCTGATCAAGGAGGATGCCCACTCCGCCTTCATGGTAGGCCCCAATGCCTAGAAGATCTGCCCAGTCTGAGATCCCGGGATGCGCCTTTCCTCCCCCCGGACTAGCCTAGTCTACTGCACAACCGTTATGTCAAGCCCCCTGTTGCAGAATCGCTTGGTGGGTGAATTCAGGCCCTTGACGTTCAAGGGCCCTACCTTGAGTGCATGGACCCAGCTTCCTCTGTCAGTGTGTGTCTGCCATTTAGTCTATCCAAACACTCTCCTGACCCCTCAAACACAAAGTCGGCACAAACTCAACTGGTCCCCAAGTTTTCCCCAACAAACCTGAACACCCACCCTGCCCCTCCCACTGCTCCCCAAATGCCCCCCCACCACATTCCCCAGCCCTAGCTTCTCACCGGAGACACCCACCATACAATGGGCCATCAAGGTCGACCTGTGCCTCCGCTGTCACCTCCCCTAACCCCTCTGTTCCCACCCATTGTTCCCACTTGGCTTTGGCCCTTAACACTTTAGGCTACATGATTACTTGCACAGTTATGCTCTGCCTGTATCCTGTTGCCATTCATTTCACCAGAGGTGGTGTTGAGCTTCTTGTACTTTTTTCCCCCCGGCATTCTCTGCTTCGTGTTGAATCCTTTTGGCCAGTCTCCCTTGGAGGGGGGGTCCCATCGGCAGACTCAACCTCCTCCTTCAGTATCTGTAACACCTGTTGTGCTTCCTGGCCATTGGTGACCCAGTTATCGGTCTCTCCGCTCTCAAACACCAGTGCAAACGGGAATAACCAGCGATATCTAGTTTCCTTCTCTCTCAGCCACTGTGTGAGGGGGCGACCGTCTCGACGCCGGGACAAGGTTAGACCCGAGAGATCCTGGTGGACTTTCACCTCCTCTCCTTCAAAGTGGACACTTCTCAACGCTTCGCCTTCTCGAGGGCCTCCATCTTCTCCCTGTACCTTAAAAATCGGACCACAATTGACCTTGGGCCGTTCCCCCACCTCTTGTGCCTCTGTGGGCTCTCTCGAGCTGAACTTCCTTCCCACTGTCTGCGAGGAAGAGGGCATTTATAAGCCCTTGGAATTTTCTGCCGACATCAGGAGCGGTCTCCTCCTTTTTGTTCTTGTAGTCCCAGGATACGTATGTTATTCCGAAATTCCCTGTTTTCAAGATCGTCCAGTTTCAACAGGGTTTCCTCTTCCCAAGTTCCCAGTCTGTGAATCTTGCTTCATATTTCATGTCTCGTAGGTCTACCTGCAGATGGTGGTTCTCCATCCACTCCATTTTGTCTTACAACTGTTCCACCCTCCCCTTCAGATCAGATCAACGCCTGGATGTCATTTCGGATGGCCTTGATAGTGAGAGCTGGGGTGACTGTCCTCTCCAACATGGTGTCTTTCCGGCTCTGCTCCCCTCCGAGGTCTGTCACTAGCACTCTCCGATGCCAGTGCAGGGATTGGAGTACCGAGGTCTCTTGCTGCCCAGTGTTGGAAGGGGCCAGGGCCTTGTTTTGGGCGCCAAACTCTCCTCTCAGCAAGCTCCAACCCCCTCCATGTGTCGTCAGACCTCTGTGGGCCCCGCTCCAGTGGCCCCACTGCAGGCTCACAGCTCCCCTCCAGCTTCGCCTTCCCTTATAAGCTCACAGACTGGGTAGTTTCCATGTGGCAGGTTGTCGTAGGGCGTACCAGGAGCATTTGTCTTGGGGGGAGAGGGGGAGAGGGGGGGGACAGGAGGGCCCCCCCCTTTGCTCTGTAGCTTGGTCCAGCCTGGGTCCACCTATCCTCCAGGGACCTGCGATTCACGCACTCCGGGTGGGGGCGGCCGCTAGCCCCAAGTTGTAATATCATTCCCAGCTGTTCCACGCCTTCCAGACTCTCTGCGCTTCCCCAGGTTCTTGTGAGGGGCCAAGCGGGCTGTTGGGAGCCTCTGGGGTCCCTGCGCTCTACTCATTCTCTTGGGCCTGCCCCTGGGACTCGCCCAGACCTTACCAGCTTCACTTGCTGCGGCCTGCTGCTTCTCAGGTTCCTTGGAAACCACCTGCGAGTCTGCCTTTATTCTTATCCCTCAATCTTGGCTAGGCAGCCGGTGGCTCATTCTCGATGCTGCTCACCTCCACTTCAGGCCTGGTGCTCCCGGCTGGTGCCTCACTGCACTGCAGAGGGCCCCTCCCGAGTCTCCTGGCTTCCCCACTGATTGCCCACGGCACTCCCAGCCACTGCGTCCCTCACTGTGAGGCAATTTCCTGTCCAGTCCAGGGACCGGCCTGCTGTCACACTACTGGGGGTGGGCCACAGCACCCCACGGCCCCACTTTCAGGGCACCACTGGCCTCCGGCTGCCACTTGGTGGTCACTCTCTCCTCGTAGCAGCCTCCATTGGTCCTTGGCCGCCGCGGGGCTCTAGTGTGTCGGCTCCTCCCTATGGGCCCCGGTGCAGGACACGACCTGACTCCGATTGCCTCTTGGGGATGCGGAGGGGGGGGCAGGGGGAGACAGCTGGGACTCGTCCCTCAGCACCCTTCCCATCGGGGTGCTTACGTGATGCTTTGGGGGCAGAGTGGGGGCCTTCTCGAGCGCTGTCCTTATGCGGCCATCTTGGTCAACGCCCCCTGGTGGTCTCCCTAAATCTATTTTATTCCCATTGGATGAGGCTACCAGGTGGCCACCAGGTTCAAATGGGTTTCTTTGGGAGCAGTCTAGCACTAAGTATTTGGGCGTAGTGGTTGGTACAGAATGACCGCAGTTATTGAAAGAAAATCATTGGGCATACATGGAGGACCTACGAGGGAAGATTAAGTGGTGGGCCATAGTTCACTGGTGGGCACCGTAGCTATCATCAAAATGGTGATCCTCCCTAAATGTATATATTTGCTCCTTAATGTTTCATTTAGGCCTGGCTCTCAGTTGGGTTTTTAAGAAACTGCGATCGCTGTTGATTAAGCTGGTTTGGAGCCCTAAATCCCCTAGAATTAAATGAGACGCTCACTGGCACGTGGGAGCGGGGGAGTGAGGGGGGGTGTCTTAATTTACCTGACTTGGAACTCCTTTTGGCAGTCCAAGTCTTGTTTGCTTCATATTGGATCACGGATTCATTCACAGCCGTTCCACATGTGCGTATCAAGAGGCGGTCGGCTCTTGCCCCTCATTTGCAGGACACCTTGGTGTCTGAGAATTTCTGATAAGTGTTGCTTCAATCCGGTTTCATGCACAGTCCATGCATGGCGATGGTTGTGCTTGAGAATGCAGGAACCATGTCTGTATACCACGGATTTGGCAGTTTGAGTTATTTAGTGTATTGCCCGACGTGTGATGGTGTTTTCAAGAGATTGGCCGGGACTGGTGATTCAGAGTATGTTTGATTTTCTAGGATATGATGTGATAAGGCATTTATAACCTGCCTGTACACGAGTGCTTCTAGGTGCCACAAGACCAGGAAGGGAAGACATACGGAGGACAAGACAAAAGATCCTACTAGGCCTAGTCATTCGGATTGCGAAGCGCGACAGTGGAAGTGCATGGTGAAGTGCAAGGAAGAGGAAAAGGGTAAGTGCCATCAGGGTAGCATGGCTATGGGTAAGCGCAAGGAGGCAGGGAGGCTGTAGGCGTTATGGTTACAGCCCTTAAGTGTGCAGTAGGCCAGGAGGCAGTGCAAAGGAAGACTGGTCGTGGAGGGGCCTGTTACCCTGTGAGACCCTGATGGAAACCAGCAACCAGTCGGTGCAGCTGACGGGTAAGCTAGCTAGCTAGGGAGCGAGCGAGTGAAGGAAGAGGAGGAAAGGAGGGTCTTGAGCTGCTTGCAGAACTTCAGATGGTCTGGCTCACGTCCGAGAGGGGCACGGAGGCCGTTACAGAGGGAGGCACCTGCAGAGGAGAGATCTACCCCCAACACTCTGCCTGGAGAAGAGTCTGACCCTAAGAGAGTTGGAGGTAGCTGAGCGAAGGGCTCTAGAAGGAAGGTATTTCGGAAGAGAGATTTGGATGTAGTTCGGTCCCCGGCCCCAGAAAGTCTTGTGGATGATGCCGTGGGTATTGAACTTGATCCTTTCAGCCACTGGGAGCCAGTGGAGAGATTTCAAGGCTGGAGAGATACGGTTCCTGGGCTTGAGGCCAAGGATAAGTCTTGCAGTCCTGTTCTGGATTAGTTGCAGGGGGCGAAGATTAGAAGTAAGCAGATTGAGAAAGAGGCTGTTGCAGTAATCCAGCCTGGAGAGAAGCAGGGCTCTGGAGACAGTAAGCTTTTGGGAGAAAGTGAGGAAAAAGTAGAATTCCTCAGAGGAGGTGCAGCTGGACGTGGGTCTTTTTGGCAAGTTCCGTGATGTGATGTGAGGAGAGAGGGAGAGAGTGGAGTCGAAGATGACACCAAGGTTTTCTGCCTCACAGGGCGGTGAGGGTAGAGTGCCCAAGAGGGTGGCTGGGGTGAAAGAGGGAAAGCGCACCAATCCTCAATCTCAGACAGCCAGGAATGAGCAAGTGAGGAGAGGAGGCTGAGGGAAGACTGAAAGAGAGCGGAGTGTCATAGGCATAACACTGTTAGAAGAGAAGGTGGAGATCAGGTGGGACAGATAGACATGGCAGGACCAGGGGGAGAGGATGAAACCCTGGGAGACACCACATGCAGAGAGAGAGGTGTTGGAGAGAAAGGACCCAGATTGGACTTGGGAGGGATGGTCCCAGAGGTAGGTCAGCCATGCCAGGGCCTAATTTGTGATGCCCAGGTTCACACAGTGTCGGCTGATCAGAGTGGCATGATTGACTGTGTCAAAAGCAGAGGAAAGGTCAAGGTGTATGAGGACGGGGGAGAGCTGGAGTCGAGGTTAGAGAGCATATCCTCATGGGTGTTGACCAGTTTCCGTGCGTCTGGCTGCTCTGAAGCCAGACCGATGGTCATGGAGGCAGCCAACAGATTAATTGCTAGAAATCGGGGGATGGTTTACTGGACAAGAAGGATCGGCAGAAGGCTTTTTTTAGGAGGGGTGCACAAGGGAGTGCTTGAGGAGAGAGGGGAAACTTCATGTGGCGAAAGAGTGATTGTGGAAATCTGATCAGGCTGGAGCAAGGGTGGCAATGTGATCCTTGTAGGTTCTGGAGGAGCTGGGGAGCACCTGTTTGGATGACACCTTATAGATCAGACTTGTCTAGGGACATCGCCTGGTGTTGTCAGAGAGGAGGAAAAAGGAAGAGGAGAGGTAGAGGCGGCCAAAGGGGTCCTGAGATGCAGAGGGCAAGGAAGAGGAAAGCGAGGACAGGATGTCCTGAGTTTTAGTGGTGAAATGAGGCTAGAGCTGGATAGATGGCCTGGGAGGGAACATGAGAGGTGGAGACTGCAGTAGGACTGGCCAGCTCCTTGCAGATTTTAAAGAGTTCGGCCATGTTTTTAGTGGCTGCAGAGACGCAGGCTTGGATATGGACCCTTTTCTTGGAGAGGCAGAGAGTCCGTATTGCCTTTGGAGCAGGCGGCAGGCCATTTTGTCAGAGGGTGTCCCCGAAGCCCTCCATTTCCTCTCAGCCACCCTGCACTTGCGTTTCAGGGCGGAAAGGTCCCAGTTGTTCCAAGAGTTGCACTTGGAGGTAGGCTTCGGACAGATTCTCATGAATGGGGCAATGATGACCAAAGTGTTGGAGACAGAGATGCAGCTTAGAGAGGGTTGTCAGAGTGCCAGCCAGCTGCAGGAGTAGGAGGAGCAGAGAAATTAGAGGCAATGGCGTCCACTGACACTTGCTTCATAGGACGAATGACCAAGAAGGGAGGTGGCAGTGCTGAGGTAGGCTTTGGTTGAGGGGCAAGAAGTTTGAGGTGGGTGGAGAGTAGAAGAAAGTGGTCAGTCCAAGAGAGAGGAGAGAGGAGTGGTGAGAGGGTTAGAGATTGGGATGTCTGGGGAGATGAGAACATCGAAGGTGTGTCCGGCAGAGTGTGTCGGACCAGAGGGTAGAATGGAAAGGGAGAGAGAGTCGCATAGGTTTTTCGGGACAGCCCAGAGGAGGGTTTCGAAGCATTCAGGTGGATTTTGTGGTCTCTGAGAAGTTGTTGAGAGGTTGAACCACGGAGAGAAGAAGAGGTAAGTCCGTTCTGAGAGGAAGAGGGTGTCCTGGCCAGGTGGCCTGTAGATGGTGGCCACCGTTGGAGAGAGGCCAGGAGAGATGGGGACCCTGCAGACTAGGTATTCAAAGGAGGAGTAGGATGCGTAGGAATGATGGAAACGGGCACCCAATCCGGAAAAATCAGGGCCACTCCACCTCTGGGCTGGTTAGTTCTGGGCTCAGAGAGGATCTTGTATCCCTCTAGAGAGGAGAGTGTCAAAACTCGTGACAGAGCTGGTCGTGAACCATGTCTCGGTGAGGGTGAGGACATCCAGGTCAAGGTATTCGAGGAGGTGGCAGATGTCAGAGGAATGTTTGACAGCAAAGCGAGAGTTGGGAGTAGCTATGTGGAGCAGGGTGCCACATTTGGAAGCCTTACTGGGAGGGGTGTAGGAGTGAGGTACCCCCAGCAGAGGCGATAAAAGGGCCCAAGAGTGGGAAGAGGCAGTAGACGGAGGTGGCAGAAGGGCCTGAGAGGTGTTAGGAGTGGCAGAAGGGAGGAATTTGATGCGACGTTGGAGACGCCTATCAAGGAGATTGGGCTGAGAGCCCTGGACCATGACAGTACCATTTAGATAGCTCTCCAAAAGGTAGGCACGCCCATCGACCCTCTTTTCCAGGGCAAATGCATATCAATATCACAAAGGTGAGAAAGGAAGGTTATTAAATAAGAAAAGGAAAAATGTATAACATTTTTAATCAATGTAGCCACATGTAGCTGTAGCATGTTAAGGTTAAAGAACAAGCAGGTGACACAGGTTAAAGAACAAGAAAAGACAAACCTACAAAATCAGTCAATCATAATGAAAGCATAATAAAGAAGTAAGTGCATGGATGTAAAAGACATAACGAAACAAAGAAAATAAAACCTGCAACGTCATTATTTATATTCAACTGTCAGTGGGTCTCACTGGCAATCAGCGACATTGCAGTTTTTTTTTTGCCCGTAAACTCAATTTGGACTCGCTTGTCTGATTGTGAATCAGAAGGGTTATAGATTGAGGAACACCATTGAACACAAATAAATGTTCTGATACTTTCTAATCTGCTTAGAATCACATGCTGTGCATATAGTCTGACATCCAGTGGTCTCCGCACAGTATTGCATCTTGTCTTTCGAGAATCGAAAGGGGACATCGACATGGGTGTGCCTGTAACACTATCCCTATCGTGACGTGTAGTGTACCCAAAATCCCTCACGCGTCGAGGTCCCTCAGATTGTTTTTTTCCACTCAGCATACTGGTCGCATTAAGCGGAGCTCGTTCAGAGGCATTGCGAATTGTTCCTTCAACCTTTGGTCGAATAGATTATAATATTATTTAAGATCACCCTAACCGTCCTTCCTTTCGACGGCTGTTCCGGATCTCTGCCGAAACCTCCAGCGGACCTTCAACGGACGGTGATCCAGTCGGCCCTGCCGACCACGTGGCCGGGTCTTCCAGCTGGCCTACACAGTAGGGAGAGCGGGGTGGATATTTCTGTTAAAACTGAGAATGCCTTTCCCTTTCTTCCCTCTTTCCTCTTTGGTCTTCATCACTTTCACTATCCTCAACTATGGAGAGGACTACATTTAGGTTCTGCCCCATTTGCAAGGGCAAATTTCCTTGGAGAGAAGCATCTACAGTATAACCGTTGCTTGCCCCTCGATCATAACAAAGAAGGTTGTGCGGCTTGCAAGCTCCTCCTTCCTAAAACATTGAAGGAGCGCTGTGTCAAGCGGTGGGCGGCCTACTGGATGTCGAAGGCCGAGTCCTCTCCCTCTGCCGTAACTACTTAGTGCATACCTCTGACCCAGAGGTCGTTTACCTTTCAACGGAGTGCTCCCACTCCGCGTCGTCTGTCCTCGGCCCGCCAGGCACGGCTCAGGCACTGCTATGGGGAATATACACCCCGGCGACAAAGACTAACATTTGCAGATCACTAAACGCACAACCCCCAGCCATTCTTCGACAAAGTCGAAAAAGACCACAGCGCCAACTAACACAGGGGAGGTTCCGGCCGTGCCCGGCGACCGTCGCGGTCGGCAGCCTTCTCCGCAGCCGCAGATGTGCCTAGCGACTGGGCATTCGAAAAAAAACAAAGGGCGCTACCAAATAAGTTCCGTTGGGCCGCATCTCAAGTCTGCCGACGACAAGGCCCCAACTCTGCCGAAGAAGGCATCCGCCGACAAGGCCCTGGCTCCGCCGAAAACTACACAACCGCAGGCCGAGGCTACGCATCTCCTGTCTGTTGAGGACGTTGCCGAAAGCATTGCGAGAATTGTTTCGGCAGACACTCAGAGGCAGCAGTCAACGGATTCACTGAGGCCTACGGAAAAGGCCAAGGATCCGTCAAAATCCAAAGATAGCTTAAGGGGAATACCGGAACCCTCTGCCAAGCCCAAGGAGAAGCACAGGCCTCTGTCGGTCCCCCAGGAGGAATTTTTGGAAGGCGAAGAAGGTATTTCTTCGGTGTTGAGCTGAAAATCTCGACGTTTGCGGCAGAGGAGCATTTACAGGAGCCCTTTCCACCTCTAGACCCCTCTGGGTCTTGTGTTTGGACTAGGGAAACATTTGAGAACTGTATGAAGAGGCTTGAAAGTTTGTTACCCTTTCAGAGCAATCCACCCCCAAAAGACAACGGGAAGAAAGCCTTTTGGACTCAGGCTAAATTTCCAAGACTTTTTGACCCCTCTCATTGGGAAGATGTGTACACCTATGAGCTCACTGAGGTGGAAGTTCCTGCAGACACTCAGGATGAAGATCATTTAATCGATCCTGAGGATATGCATGACCACATAGAGGGGGTGGGGGGAAAACCCGGATATCGGTGTCCCTCAGCCCTGGCAGTCTCCAAACCCTCCACCAGATCCTGATGGCCTGTGTTTGGATTCCCCCCGGACTACTCCCAGTAGACATCCCTCTCCAGTGGACAATCAAATGACATTTAACGCCATGTTGCGCAAGGCTGCAGAACATTTCAAAATCGCCACAGGTGATTCCTCTCCTCAACTCGATTAAAAAGTGTCTGGCTCCCTCGTTAGCAACACCTGCACTCACAAGAGCAGTTAATCCGAGGATAGAAAAGCTTTTTCGGCCTTCCCCCACTGATCCCCTTTTTATCAGAGGTCACTCCACCCCAGACTCTCTTGTTGTGACCACGACAAGGAAAAGGGCAGGGGTTCCCCTGTCAACCGGCGAGCCACCCGTGACAAAGAGTGTAAAAGACTCTATGCCCTCGGAAAGAGGATCACGGCCGCAGCAGCTTTTACTACAGACAGCGCTAACAATGCAAACTTGATAGACAGCTACATGGGCACTCAATGGCCCTTGTTACAGGAAGGCCTGCAGGAGGTTCCTGAACCACTACGGACTCGGCTTCTGACCACAGTAACCGAGGGCAGGCAAGTAAACCAAATTATACTTAAGAACACTTTGGAATCCGCTGGATCAGAGGGTCTATCTTTGGCTCAGGGCACCCTCCTATAAAGACACGCGTGGCTAAAACTCTGGGTTCAAGCCAGAAACGCCAGCGTCACTTATTAATAAACCCTTGGAAGAATCCAACCTATTTGGAAGAGCGGTCGACGAGGTTCTCGAGACTGCAAAGAAAGAGCATGACACCCTGAAGACGCTAGACCAAATCATTCAAAGACCCTCCACAAGGCGAGGATCTGGCTTCAGATGCCTTTTTCGTGGCTAACACTTCCCTCAACACCAGTACACCTCGGGAAACAATTGGTCCTCTCCACAGGGAACTAGCGGACACACCACCCCATATCCCCAAAGGGGTCAGCATCGTGGGAAAGGAAGGGGCCAGAACTCCACTGCCAGAGGCTCCCCGGCCTCAGGTTCAAAATGACCCGAAGAATTGGGTCCCTTCCCATTCCTCCCTGGTCGGGGGCCGGTTAACATCATTCCTTCAGGCATGGGAGGGGATATCTACAGACCAGTGGGTGCTGAAGACCGTGGCCCACAGGTACTGTATAGAGTTCTGCCGGTTCCCAACGTTCAGACCTCCACGCGCAAGACGATTGACGCCAGACTATCTCCATGTCCTTCTTCAGGAAGTCGAGACACTACAAGAAAAAGGAGCCATAGAGGTTGCACCTCTTTCACAGGTTAACAAAGGTATTTATTCAGTACACTACCTTGTACCAAAAAAGGATCTTGTCATGCGCCCTGTATTAGATCTATGCCCAGCGAACAAATTTGTAAAGCCACAAATGTTCTGCATGGTCACTCTGCAACAAGTAATTCCCCTGCTCTCACTGGGGGATTACATGGCAACACTGGACATGAAAGATGAATTCTTTCATATTTCTATGTTGCTGGCCCACAGAAAATACCTCAGGTTCATGATACAAGACAGCCACTATCAATTCAAAGTACTACTCTTCGGCATAGCCTCCGCACCAATGGTATTTACAAAGGTACTAGCAGTGGCAGCAGTACACCTGTGCAGGCAATCCATCCCGGTCTATCCTTACCTCGACGACTGGCTCATAACAGGGGACTCTTAAGAAACCTGTCTGTCAAATACCCAAAGAACGATAGATCTTTTATTCAGTCTGGGATTCTCCATCAACAAGAAGAAATCCAGCCTAGACCCCGGTCGGGTCAAGCAGTTCTTAGGGGCTCTAATTCGAACAAAGGATGACCTTGTCTTCCATCCAACGAGAGGGTCCAAAACCTGCTGTTTCCAATCCCTCAATATGTAGCCAGTCGAGAGGTGACAGTACGCAAGGCTATGCGACTGTTAGGAATGATGGCATCATGTATTTACTTGGTTCCTGGCGCACGCTTGCACACGCGTCCAATGCAGGAGTGGCTCAACAGCCAGTGGTGTCAGGCCAGCGGACAATGGGACGATTTAGCGGTTGGCTCACCAGCCCTCGTTCTCTCGCTGCTGTGGTGGTCGAGGGACAACCTCTTGAAGGAGAAATCCTTCACCACCCCCACAGAGGCCACTCTAACTACAGACGCATCTCTCACAGGGTGGGGAACTCGCCTGCTTCAACAGACGGCGCACAGTTTGGTGGTCAGAAATAGCATCCAACCACATAAAACTGTTGGAACTATTAGCAGTATTCAAATCAATGAAAGCTTTTCAGACACAACTGCAGGGAAAGACGGTCCTGATCCTCAGACAGCCACACGGCCATGTACAAGCTGAACAAACGAGGGGGTACTCACTCTCTAGGGCTGTCCAAACTGTCCCAGAACATTTGGAAGTGGGCTCTCCTACACATGTTCCTGTTGTCACAACATGTTCCATGGGAACTCAATATTCTGGCAGACATACTCAGCAGAGATTTCCCTCTACCAATGGAGTACGAATGGCGATTATACGAAGACATCATCTCCATCTTCTTCGCAGAATGGGGCTTCCCAGAGATCGACTTGTTTCACAACTCTGGAGAACGCTCAATGTCAAGATTATGCCTCCAGGTACCCCCAGAACCGTTCCAAGGGGAACAGACTCTGGATAACATGGTCAGGAAAATGTGTTTACGCTCCCCCCGTCCCCGACTCCCCTACTCAACAAGATAGTGCACAAGATGCACCAGGAACCCGTCACGATGATATTGGTGCCCCCCATGTGGGCCCGCCAACCCTGATTCACTCATCTGATGGAGATGTCCCCATCTCCTCCAATGAAACTGCCTTGCCCAAACAACATGTCGCAAGACAAAGGGGAGAGTCTTCACCCATGCCCGCAGACAATGAACTTAGCAGTCTGGCTCCTGAAGTAATGTTTGGGCACCTGCAACTCCCCCAGAGATGTATGGACTTACTCCAGGAGGCGAGAAAATCTAACACTCGATATTGGTATTCCAGTAAGTGGAATTGATTTGTCATCTGGTGCAACTCTAAGAGCATCAACCCGATTGACTGCTCTCCCACTCATATTGTTTTGTACTTGACTCAGGCCTGGTCTTTAACTCTCTAAAGGTTCACTTAGCTGCTCTCTCAGCCTACACTACTTCACAACAGAAGTTGTTGTGGTGGAAGATACCAGTTACTAAGGCTTTCATGGGGGGGGGGTTAAAGAGAATTCACCCTCCATTTCTAACCTGGCTCCCGGATGGGACCTAAACGTGGTATTGACTAGACGTATGGGGTCTCCTTTCGGGCCCATGCATAGAGCAAGTCTTAAAGATCTCACCTACAAGACTGCCTTTTTAATAGCTATTACTTCCATTAGGAGAGTAAGTGAACTACAAGCGCTCTCAGTTTCAGACCCCTTTGTAACAGTTCACAAAGATAAGTTGGTTCTGCGCACTCACCCTTGGTTTGTGCCTAAATTCATTTCAAAGTTCCATGTGAACCAATCCATAGAACTATCAACGTTCTTTCAGAACCCCTCAAACATGGGAGAAAGAACCCTGCACACACTTGATGTACGCAGAGCAGTCATGTTCTACATGGAAAAACTCAACCACTAAGAAAGACAAATCAGTTTTTCGTTTCAGTGACAGCAGGTAGAGGAGGAGGCCCGGTCTCCAAAGCCACTACCTCTAGGTGGATTGTCAAATGCATCACACTCTGTTACACTCTTGCCCAGACAGAACTGCCCTTCAAGCCTAGAGCACTTTCTACTCGAGGTACTGGGGTTCCATATCTTTCATTGCAAATGTTCCCCTAGAGTCAATTTGCAAAGCAGCAACCTGGAGTTCTGTACACACCTTTACAAAACACTATTGCCTAGACACTCCTTCTAGGGCTGATTCTCAAGTTGGACAAGCAGTACTAAGACATCTATTCACTACTGTTCCTTCTCACAACCCACCTCCAACTCCGGGTACTGCTCGCTAGTCTATGCACAGCAGGTGATTCTAAGCAGATTAACAAGCATCAGAAGACATGCATTACTTACCGTAAAAGCATTTCTGATGATTGGATCTGCTTAGATTCACATGCGCCTACCCTTACTCCCCGCTCGGATGGAAGGAACATAGACGTCTTACTACTTTCTCTCTTTTCTGTACTGCCTCACGTTAGTCATAGGCTCCCTCATGGCAGATAAAATACTATCGGAGGGACCTCTACGCGTGAGGGATTTTGGGTACACTACACATCACAATAGGGATAGTGTTACAGGCACGCCCATGTCGACATCCCCTTTTGATTCTCGAAAGACAAGATGCAATACTCTGTGGTGACCACTGGATGTCGGACTATTTGCACAGCACGTGAATCTAAGCAGATGGAATCATCAGAAATGCTTTTACGGTAAATAATGCATGTCATGTCACATGTTTTATTTTCATTGTTTTGTTATGCCTTTTACATCCATGCACTTAACTTTTTATCATGCTTTCGTTATGATTGACTGTTTTGTAGTTTTGTCTATTCTTCATTAACCTGTGTATTTCACTATCTAGTTCTATGTGGCTACATTGATTGATTTTAAAATGTTATACATTTTTCATTTTCGTATTTAATTACCTTCCTTTCTCATTTTTGTGATATTGGTACCATTTAGATAGACATTGATGATGGTCTTGGAGGATTGGAAGGGTGCCATAAGGACCTCCCACCGGGCACCACCATTAATGGGAGGGGAGGAGAAAGAGCGAACAGACTATATAGGTCTGGAGAGGGAATGACTAAGAGGATGTCCGTGAGAGGTCATGCCTGGAGAAAGCGCTGTTGTGGGTATCGTCGATGGAGAGGCCTGGGTTGGCGACCCATGATATCCCTCTTGAAGGTTTTCCTTCCAGACATAGTCAGAGGGATAGGATAGCAGATAGAGTAGCAGTTTGAGAAGATGGGATCGATTGAGAGCACCATAGAGGATGCGAGGAGGCAAGAGGGGGGGAGAGTGGGTGAGGAAAAGGAAGCACAGCCCAGAGCCGCGCACCACAGCACCAGAGTGGGAGGGTTCACTCAGGGGGCGGCACACTGGAGACAACAAGCAGGCAACACACTACATGGGAACACAGGAGCAGTGTGGATGAAAGACTGGGTCAGGCGGACAGTGCACTGCAAAAATACCCAGATTTGACTTTCCTAAAAGGAGGGAAATCGGTCCCAAGTGGAGAGGCTTGGGTATAGAGGGCCCTGATACTGGTAATGGAACTGTATCCTCGTGCCGAAGAAGCCAGTGTGTGTGCTTTGCTTGAGTAAAATGCCTTGTCCTGTGCTGAAAACGTGGCGAAGGGAGGCCAACAACCTGAATTTCCTGACATATCATTTTGTGAACACTTCTTTTTAATGAACACTACCGCCCACTATTTTGTATTTAGCTGTAAGGATTGGCATTTGTTTTTTTTTAGTATAGGCCCTTTCACTTTGAAGAGATGCCACTAGGACTGCATTATTATTTTTTGATGGTCGTAGCTTGTTGCCATCTCTAGATTTGGGGTTGGAATTTGCATTTATCACACAAGGTACTTTCCTTTTTTAAAATGGCCAAGCGCTTATCTACTGCATAACTACAGTGCCTATTGAGGCTTGAACATCCATC
Organism: Ambystoma mexicanum; assembly: GCF_040938575.1. NCBI lineage: Eukaryota > Metazoa > Chordata > Amphibia > Caudata > Ambystomatidae > Ambystoma > Ambystoma mexicanum. Next base: position 655,553,398 of record NC_090935.1, on the reverse strand, counting down.
CTGATAGGCTGCCGTGCCTCCTTAAGCCACCATTGGCCACCGGCAGGCGAAGCCGGCCCACATTTCCCAAGGCCCACTGCAACAAGGCCAGCACCTGTTAGATGCCTGTTTGTGTCTGCCGTCTGCCAGACCCCCTGTCTGCCACATGCCAGGTAACCTCTAAACATTCGCAACATCACCATTGCGGCGCAACGCTGAATAGCATGCCTCTCCAACTAATGATCACATTAGTAAACTCTATCCTGAACAGACATGACTCTGCCTAGCATCAATACAACTGCATTCAAAGTGCTGCCATAATTGACTCTTGCCAACACCAACCACTGCTTTAACACACTGCACCCAGAGTATCTTAGACTCTGCTTAACCATATTCACTGTCTCTAGACTGCCTCTTAGCAACGGTATGCATACTGCTGCAACCTGCATGACCCGCCTCTTTGCTGCATAATCTATCATGTGGACCTCTGGTTGCTGAAATCGAATTCAGATGCCCATAGCCATATGTTGTCTGTTTGCACATGCCACTTTCAGCCTAAGTGTGACTTCTGAATTCAGGTGAACCCCTTTGTCTATTTGCACATGCCAAACCGTACAATGCACCTTAGTAAGAGCCAAACAGCCACTCTACCGTACCTCCTCATCCATCTATTACACCTTACCATCTTTATTGCTGCCATACCCATGCACCCTGTATAAAATGCACCCTGTCCAACCCCAGAAAGAAACACCAGACTATGAGCCAGACTATCCCGCCTCTACGAGCCCATCTACCACAACAAGAGACCCACCTTGCAACACACTATAATCCGGCCGAACCACACCACACCCTGCTACAACTTCACCCAAACTCATCCCTATAACTATCCAGGACACTCCCAATACTACCACTATATCCGGAACTCTAGTCAATGCTAGATCGCTAGTGGCCCACGCCACAGAAATAGCAGACACCTTATCCTCAAACAACCTCGACCTTCTAGCTATCACTGAATCATGGCTGCACGAAGCAGCAGGCCCAGCACTTTCAATAGCCATTCCAGAAAATTACCAAATAATCAGAATGGACAGGCCCAACAACAGAGGAGGTGGCCTAGCCATTATAGCTAAAACAAACCTCGAGCTAAAACCACTGCCTCAATCACCTCTCAAATCCTGCGAACTCCTAGTAGCCAAACTACCCATCTCCAACTGTCGCACCCTAACCATTTGTCTAATATACAGGCCACCTGGCCCCATTGGCTCATTCGAAGCAGACCGATCCAGCCTCCTAGCCAACAACATAAGACACCACCCAAATATTATTGCTAGGTGACTTGAATCCAGGATTAAACTACCCTGACGACAAACCAGCACAAGCCATAGCTAACATGCTAGATGAACACGGCCTAATCCAAAGAGTGCTCACCCCCACTCATAATAAAGGTAGGACCTTGGACTGGATAGCCACTCTGAACTGCGACACCATCATCACCAAAACCACTCCCCAACACTGGACAGACCATCACCTCATTGACTTCACCTTATTTCTCAATAAAGAAGTCAACAAAGAAAAAATCATGGCACCACCACTACCTACTAGAGCAAAAAAAAACATAACCCCAGACAATCTCCTACCACTAATACTGCCAACCCTCAATGCTCTTTCCGATAACCTAAATCCAGAGTGTCTAGTAGAAAACTATAACGATGCCATAAAGAAAGGACTAGACCTCATTGCCCCCCATAAACTGCAAAAGAGCAAACAGCAAGCCCACCTAAACACCTGGTTCACCCCACATCTGAAAGAACTTAGATTACACAAAAGAAAACTCGAAAGCCATTGGCGCAATTCCCCTACAGAAGAGAACAAATTACAACTTAAACTTTGTGCAAACAAATATAAAAAAGAAATTCTTCTCACTAAACTATTCAATGAAAGAATCAAAAAATCTAGTTCCAACACTAGAGAACTATTTGCCATACTAAGGGAACTAGAATACCCCATACCCCCACCAGACAATATAATTAAGGACAAAGTATGGTGCACCAGCGTCCAAAACGCCCTAATTAACAAAATCAAAACTCTCCAAACTAAAATCGCACTGAAAAAAGACTCCCTCACCACCAATGAAGCATCTCCCAGCAACCACGCCAAAATAACCAACCCTCCAGGCCAGAATCTCTTCAGATTCACCAAAATATCTATCCCAGAAACAGAAAAAGTTATAGCACCACTTAAACCATCTAACTGCAAAGGCGACAACTGCCCTCCCCAGATAATCAAGGATGCTGCTAGGGACCTAGCCCCCTTTATAACCAAGCTGATCAACGCATCCTTCTCCTCCAACACCATACCAAGTAACCTCAAAGAATCTTGGGTCCTGCTTCTCCTCAAGAAGCAAACCCTAGACCCTGCTATTCCCACCAACTACAGGTCCATCACCACGGTGCCATTCCTGTTAAAGATAATAGATAGAGTAGCATACCTGCAAATTCAGCAATATCTTGAAACTCACAAACTATTAGGCACCCGCCAATCGGACTTCAGACCACAGCACGGTACCGAGACAGCCTTAATCGATCTCAAAACCCAGATCAATGAGATTAACGACAAAGGGAACACCGCCATGTTACTCCTCCTCGACCTGTCGCAGCATTCGACCTGGTGGATCACGCAGTCCTGTGCGAACACCTGGCCTCAGCTGCCCACTTCTCGAAAGAGGCCATAGACACTAGCCTCAGCAGACCCCATTAAAATAACTTGTGGGGTACCCCAGGGCTCCTGCGTCTCTCCCACCCTCTACAACATCTTTACCAAGCCCCTATTTGACAAGTTGGACAGACTGGGTGTCTCATATACCAATTATGCAGATGACACCCAGATCCTCATACCCCTTTCGGGCAACTTCGTTGCAGATACGTCCTTGGTAAACAAAATATATTTTATCATTCAGGCATGGATGGCCACACACGGCCTATGCCTGAATGATGAGAAAACCGAAATCCTGCTCCTCGGATCCAATACCAATCTTAAACTCAATTCCAACTATAAGGCCTTCAACATTGATGGCAACACCATCACAGTGGCCAAAACGGTGAAAACGCTAGGCTTTCACCTTGATGCATCCATGTCACTAAAAAAACAAGTCAACTCACTAGCATCCTCCACCGCCTACACATGCAAGCTAATTAGGGCAAGTAGAGCCTTCCTCACCCAAGCTAGCTGCATCATCATAGGCAACGCCCTAATATTATCCAGACTGGACTGTTGCAACGCCATGTACCTAGGAGCCAACAAATACATAACCAACAAACTACAGACACTACAAAACGATGCTCTCAGAACAGCCCTCAACCTACCCTCTAAGGAACACACATCCAACAAAAGGAGAGAACACAAATGGCTCAAAATCTCTGACCGCATCTCTCTCAAAACTGCATCACTCACTTACAAATGCTTAAACAACGCAGCCACCCCCTTTATCTTGCATCCAGAATAAAGAAAAAACCTCCACCCGCCCCACTAGATCGATCAACTCCTACTGCCTACAGGTACCCAATTTCAGACTAAAGAAAACCGGCGGCAGTAGCTTCCCTGTCTTGGCAGCCCAATACTGGAACACCCTCCCACTCAACATTAGGACAGACCAATCCTACTATAGCTTCAGGCGAAACACACTCACCTGGTTGCGGGCCAATGATCACGACTAACCCTGCCATCTCATCTGCCCATGCTGTTCTAACCTGACTGCCATGCACAGCTTTAAATATGTAAGTGCAATATGTAAGTGCCATCCCTATGTACAGCACTAAATATGCAAATATGTAAGAATCCGTTTAACTATATGTATATATGTACACACCACACAATGTAATGCAATGCCTCGTTTTTCTTTTCTGTTCTTCGCATGCGTGCCTTATCATGTAACTAAGCTTTTAAGTAATCCTATCTTCCTGCCCTCTGTTGCGCCCTGTTACCTCTGGGTTTTGCGCGCCATACTAAATAAATAAACAAACAAACATTGTTGAAGTTCAATAAACGCCCTTGAACTGTGGTCACTTGTGTCTGTCTTATTATTAATACCATGCCTTCCTTACATATGTTTCATATGTGCTGATACGGTTTACTCAACCAGGTTTGTGCTATGCTGGTATTTGCACACTTAACTGCCGTACAGTGTCACGCTTTTATTGTGCGATATTAAATGGAGCAGGCAATCTCTGGGAACTTCTTGGGCAACGGAGACACTGCTGTACAGCCATTTACTTTGATATGCGCTTGTTGGGACCCACACAGGTGAACTGCTTTGTTGTTGTTGGTCATGCCTGGTATAGTACTGCATGTATTCAGTGCTGGTGTTTCTACAATCTTTACACAGCAAAAGTAGTCTGTTTTCCCACTTCTACACAGAAATGGCTTTTGAATAACAGCTGACCTGGTAGCATAGTGGGATGGAGGCATTAATATTTGCGGCTTGCATGACAACCGTCTGTTTGCAAGCATTGTCTGCTAATGTGGTGTAGCTGATCAGGATCCCAGCCGTGTGTGCCAGTTCAATTACGGTACATATACTGGTGAAAATGCCCACAGGAGCTGTCTTTATCTCACGCTGTCCCTGAGCCCCCACGACAGTGCAGAGTCAAGCCAGTGCCGTCTTCCGCACTGCTACCGCACTGTACTCCTTATCGTGTTGCATCTAACGTTGTGTTCGATTTATTTAGGGGATTGGATGTAGCAGGCCGGGTACACCCAGGGAGCGGTGTTGTCTTTCCGAGGGACTAACAGGATCGTGCGCCGGTCCGTGGCTGCTCTTGGGCAGGAGGCGCTATTTTGATTTTGGATTTATATAGTCACCGGAGTCCGCTTGCTCTGCTGGTGATCCTACAGCATATTCAGGAGCTGTGATGCCTGACTTGCTTATACTTTATTTATTTTTAGTTGTTATAGAGCGCTACACGCCCATGGGCCACATAGCACACATAAAGGGACAGGCAAAAATGGAGTAATAGAAAGAAGTCTAAATAGAAAGAAATACTCTATTACGGATCAAGTACGAGCTAGCTAGGATGCATCTTCACTGCATAGCAATTGGCCACACCCTAGAGGGGTGGATACCCCTTATGGATATGTGACTCTTTCCTTGGAATAGTCACCCTCCGTGCCCCCCCCAAACAGCAGCACTAAAACCCTATGTGAAATAACCTCTCGCCAAAAGCGCTTCTAAGGTAGATCTTCCAGCCAATAGAGATGTGCATTGCCCTAACAAAAGGAACTGTGTGCTCAACAAGTTCAACAAGTAACTTAATACGTGTGGGGTAAAAGCGGATTACCTTAATCCCGCCCAGGTCTCATATTTTGCCTTTTCATCTCTGAATGTTAGTTCCCTATAGCACCCTTCCTGCAGCAAATGCAAATGTGGCCTATTCCTCTTTTCCTGGCATAAGATTAAAAAAAGAAATTATCCAGTAGTGGCTGGCTCTACACACCAAAAGCGGATCTCTAGGTTAGTCATCCGTGCCAGTAGACACATCACTTGAGGCTGCTTGACCTCTAGACTTTTTCCCCTTGACTTTGACAAGTCTTTAATTTCTACCCATTCATCTGTCGGTGGCTGCTTGTCATATTGGAATCCTTGGCTATCACAGATTGCATTTCGAGGAGATTACATCTGTCTTTACAAGTGTTTAGCACTTGAGATCTGTTTTACAACTAACATTTTCGAAAAAACTGAAACAGCCCACGGTATTTGTTTTGTCTAGCAGGAAGTTCTCGTCTCACTACCTGTAGGCTTCACCTCCTTATTAGTGTCGCTTGGTCAAATACCGAAATAGTATGAGTGCTGAGCCACCAAAGCATACAGGTGTCTGTCGTTAAGCTGCATGTAGGATGTCGCCTTTCCGCCAGAAGGAGAGGATCTTTACAACTATATCTCAAGGTATATTTGTCCATCAGCTGTCCTGCTCTGTGCGCCTTCTCTCTGGTTGATCTCTGGGCTTCCGCTCCTGGAATATCCGTAAAAAGATTTTGCATGCTGTTCAACATGTCAGGATCCTTCACTACCTCCTTCAAATCTTTAATTGGCATATTTCCTCTCTGCATCAGTTATGTAGCTCCTCTCAATTCAATTAAATTCTGCAGCAGCCTGCTCCAAAGAGTTGAAGTATGTTTTAATTGGGTCCTGCTGCGTGGACATGGTCTGCAATTCTGCTTCATTGGTGGAGTTCCCCCTTCGATTTTTGTAACTTCAAAGACTCTAGAATGCAAGATATTTCCTTCCTAAAGCTACTGAGCTGACCTTAAATGTGTCTTAAAATGTCTCAAAATATTGCTAAAGGTCTGACTTTGAAGGAGTGGTATTTTTATTAAAGTTTTGAAGGCTGTCCCCTTTCTTATCTGTTCCATTTACCCCCCCCCCCTTCTCGGGCTAGTGTTTTGTTTTGATCACATTCTGCCCAGTCCATGCTATTGGAGGCTCATTGGGGGCTCAGTTATGTTTAGATCATAATCGGTACTCCTTCAGTCATTGGTTTGATATGGCAAACCGTCCTTGAGGCGCACAACTCATTCCTGTAGTGATGTCAGGCAGTTAACGTAGTCTATTCCAGGCACTCTGAGGTATCCCTCGCCACCACTCTTCAGTCGAGTGCAGCTCTCCCAGAGATCCCTCGCAGTATTCTCGGACCTCGCGAGGACTGGTGCCAAAAATCACTATATCCAGAGCAAAGCAGCAGGAGGCCATGGCCCGCTGCTGACAATGAGGGATAGAGCAGCAAGGTGAGCAACCCCAGGCACGAGTTACCTTACCAGCTACAGCCCAATCTTCGAGTCGCAACATTCAGGTCTGCCATCTTGGCATCTCCAGTGCAGAGACGTCTGTGCTCTCGCGTGCTCTGTCATCTATCTTTTTTTTTCCTTTCTTTTTTAGTTGCTGCTGGTAGATCCACACTGCCTGTAGGCTCACTTCCACCCCTTGATCAATTTGATTAAGTATGGACTCTCTGTGGTTTAGGGTCCTGGGCGGGGAATCTGCTGTTGACCATATCTCAAATGCTCTGCATACAACAGTGCATACTGCTAATCACACTCCAGAACCTTACTCTTGATTCTACGCCTGAACCCTTTCCACGGATTCGAGATGTGGTTGAAGCATTTGTTCAAATTAATCATGACGTGCCTAAGGCTCTGGACTTAGGTTTCCAGAATTTTCAAAAATGTTTTACTTTATATTGTGATGAACGTGAAGTTTTGCTCTGCGAGTGTTGACTCAAATGCATGTTAACAGGCACTCCTTTATGCCTATTCCAGTGCTGCATTAGATATGATCACTGCTGGTTTACCATCTTGGGTAAGCGCTGTGGCGGCTACTGCATTGTTGTTAGTCCAAGCAGACGTTTTGGCAGTGGTGCTTCCTGCTTGTTCTAGTATTCGTTTTAAAAGGGTAAATGCAACATATTTCTAACTCTCGTTTAACCAAGTATGAGAAGTTGTGTATTTCTGCTGCTAATGTAACTGTAGCCTGCTGTTTTTTAAAAATTCTCCTTCTTTACTCCCAACACTGTCTGATGGGTCGAGCCACATGATTATTAACAGAAAAACTCTCGACTCCCAGAATGTATTTCAAAGATGCACCACTGCAGAACCCAGAGTTGATTCTGTTTGTTGATGGGTCTTGTTCGTGAAATTTTCTGAGGAGAATGTATTTCTTTGGCTTAAGAATTTGGTACATAATTTGAGATTTTGAGGACTTGCCAGCTCCCAAATATTCATTCTGGTTAGGTTGTCGAACTTGCTGCTTTTACACATGCCTGCATGTTGGCTAGGGGTAAATATGGCATGATTTACACAGATTCCTGCTATTCTTTTGGCGTTGTTCATGACTTTGGCATACTGTGAGAGTAGCATTGCTACCCGACATCAGCTGGCCATATATGTAAGTGTTTGATTCGGTCTGTTGGAATCCCTATTGTTGCATGCCGCACTGGCAATAGTAAAGTGCAAGGGACATGTTATCTGGTTCAGTGGTGGCAACGGAAAACTAATTAGCTGAAAAAGCAGCCTGAACTGCATCCTTAGGAGCCCCCCTGGCTCCCATCAATGTCTTGATTTCCGTTTCAATGGAAAAATCGCTGATTGTAACCATTTATAGTCTGCCTGTGTTGCAGTATCTAGTACCAGAACAAGAAAAAGAATACTGGTCCAGGAAAAATTTAATTGCACCCCAACACCTTTGTGGCACTGTACAGATGGCTTCCTGGCAGCACCTATATTTCTCCTTCACTATTGTCTGGCAAAAGGGTTTGGTGGTAGGTGCTGGAGAACTGGTTACTGGCATCTTCCATGGTGCCTTGGGAGCCGAGAACTGATCAACGGACTAGGTTACCCAGCAGGCCAAGTAGGCATGCTCGATCACGTCAGTCGACACGCTGCAATTTGCTATGCAGCTCGTGATGCTAGTCTCCCGCTGGACCTTGCCTCCTAGAAACAGCCGGGTTCTTGCAATCTGGTGGAGATAAATTGTAATGCCTGTTTACGAGGGCTGATAGGGTTATCAATGTTTTGACATGTTTTCTTATGCAAGGGCTTTTAAAAAAAGGGACAGTAGGTCAATCGGCAGCTGTCCTTATTTTAATTCCCTAATGGTGTCATGTGGTGAGCCCCTGGCTCCCCTAAGTGGTATGATGTTTGAGTTAATGAATGAAGTGGTGCGCCCTTGGGTTGCGCCAAGCTTCTCAGTAGTATTTACACCACATTCAATTCTGAGTCCAAATTCCTTGTTTTAGTTTTTAGTTATTTAATTTGCAATAATAGGTTTCTAGAAAGACCAAATTAGATTTCATATGTGTGCCTGTCTGTCGGCCATCAATGGTCTTCTAAAAACCGGGCTTAGTTATTTACAAAACAATGTCTCCAAGTATATTCTGTATTAAATGCAGTCAAACCTACATGTGTAACCCCAATTGTATATCCAGACAGAACATTTGGGGTTCGTATCAGTTGGATTGTTAGGAAAAGAGAAAAGAAAACAACGCCATACAGCATTAGTTGAACATTCTATTACAAAATCCTCTTTGTAATCCATTGTGTGTTCAGAAACCTTTTGATCATTTGGTTACATTAACCCATTTCCATTCTTGAATGTGTCTTTACCATGTACAAGTTTTGTCTCCCTCAGTAAATGCTTATAGTGACATGCTCCTATGAATTTAATTTAACCTTGCATTCATTCAATCGATCAAAGTAAAGTGATCCATGCTGGTGATGCCTAAATGTTACCTTGCATGTTTTAGTAGTAGGTATTGGTATCAAATTACTCATCCAGTTTTATACCCGAGCCAATGTCCACATAGTGTCCTTGTCCATTTATTGATTCCTCCAACTCATATAAAAGGGTTTATTCCCTATGTTCTGAAAACAGAGCATTATTCATATGTATCTACCCATTCTTTGGTAAAAACTCCCTAATTGTTTTTACTTCAAAAAGTAAGAAGGTTGGCTTAACGTGAAATTCAGTACCTTTGCGAGTTTGTATTACAAAAAAACCACATTGTCCTCTAATGTCTTAACTTCTATTAGGCCCGTACCCTCTTACCTCATTAGTTGCCCATTAGAGGAGAATTTCTCTGGGGTCCTGCATGTTAACCACAGTCGTCATTTTGAATGTCTTTTTTTACTGTTTGACATTGATTGACGCGTGTGTGTAAACGTGCAATGTCATCATGTTCATGTGGCCTCAATCATCGGCGGCCATGTTCTAGACACTAACAAACCAATTGACCATGCCAGGTCAAAGTTTAAATTACAATTAGAGTTCTATATGAATGTATTAAAACATGTGGACGCCGGATCACATGCTTGGTGGCTCCGTACCATGTGTGATGTTTGCATTTATTTTAAATATTTACCTTTGTACTGTTGCAATTTTATTACGATGGGTATGCCGTTTATCTTTTGAACTGATGTGTTCAGGAAGGAAAGTGAAAGCTTATCCTGTACACATCCAAACCAACGAGTATGAATACATTAGATTACACTCATATATTTTCTAAAAGACCCCTGCTTGAGTGATGCACTCTAGGGGTAATGATAAAAAAACTTTACTTAGTGGTTATATAGATTCTTGTTTACCCTTAACCATTAAAGAAAAATCCTCCCAGGGAGGGAGAAGAAAAATTACATATACTAGTCAAAAAAGTACAGTCCATATACATTATTTTAAATTAATTCATTTTAAAACATCTCCTCCTTAGGTGCTACACATCTCAAAGAAAGATTCTTGTTCATAAGTATAAACAGGAACAGAAGTAATTAAGATTGCCTTGTTTCGTGTATGGGGCCTGGCCGTAAAAAGGCTAGTGGAGGCTGATTTTGAGACGCTGCAAATGAAGCAGAGTGATGTGATTGTGCTCTGTTGTTCCTTATTGATTTGGTATTGTTTCCTGATTGGGCTATCTCCATTAGTTTAATATTTATGTATTTATTGAGGGCCCACAATGTGGAGTACTCGCCAATTTTAACTAATCTCTGTAAATATAGATTGTTTTTAGGTTTTAGGTATAGGGGGGTCCCCAGGGTACTTTGACTCCTGAGCCTTTCTTCTTTGTTTCTGTTATCACTATCAGGGGCGAACTATGTCACGTGGATTGTTCCATCTGATTGGTTACAGTACTTAGACATCTTACCTGGATAGGTTAGTCTAGTTTGCCTTCTCTGTGCTACTTCTGTGGATCAGATTTGTGTGGAAACTGTGACACCACAAAACTGTATTCAATTAAATAAAAAAAGAAGTGTAAACTGTATGCCTGTCGTAGATTCTATTTTCTCATTCACCCTACATTTGCCATATGTAAACTGTACATGATATTTATCCCAAATACAAGCCCATCTCATGGACCATGTTCAATCCCAATTCTGTAGCCTCATTGTGAATATCACCCTTGCTTCGATTTGTCTCAATAGGTGTTCTTTGTCTCCTCCCCTTTTCCCCAAGGACATTTTCTTCAAACATGTGAATCTAAGGTCTTTTTTGTTCTGTAATTGATGCGCAGTCTGCCAATGCTGTGGCAATGGAAGTTTTGGAGCTTGACTTTCAATGGAAGTAAAATATTGCCTGATTCTAGTTAATTCTCGAATTTTACTGCCTATATAGATTTTCGCACATACACATATGGAGTAGATTACAAACTTCGATGTGCAGTTAATATTGTCTTGGATCTGTATTTTTGTTCCACCTAGATAACTGAACTCCTGGGTATTCGTGTGTGCAAATCAGCACATAGTATACGTGCCACATTTATGAAAGCCTGTTCTTGAGAGTTGTAACCATGTCGCTGTCGGTTCAACATTTAAGCTTGGTAGATAGGATGGACTTAATTTATTCTTCGGGGTCTTTGCCCTTTTGAAAAGTACTGTAGGTCTGTCAGTAATATATTTGGACAGGTCCTTATCAAGGTGAATTAAGTGCCAATGTTTCCTCACCAAATTCGGGATCTTGTAATGATTTTTACAATATTGGGTTACAAAGTTGATTCTATGTGTCTCTATCATTTGATTTTATTTTCTGTTTAGAGTTTCATTCCTTTGAGTAGATTGTGCTTTAATCTGAGCTTTAGTGAGTAACCTCTCCCTCAATCTATCAGTAAGATGATTTTATTCTTCATCAAAGAACTCTGGTTCTTCGCAGTTGCGTCTTGCCCTTATGTATTTGCCAGTTGGTATGTCCTGTATTAGATTGGTTGTGACAACTGGTAGTAAATAGGGTCAAATTCACTTCTGTAGGTTTTCTGTATGTGTAAGAGCTTATCCCCGACAATCCAAAAACTCTATTTCTTTCGGATTTCAGTTGCCAATTTATGAGATTCCAAAATAATTAGAGGTAGCCTTTCAACAAATGGATCTAGATCATTCTTCGATCCGTTCCATAATAGTAGGACATCGTCACTGTATCTTGACCAAAACCGAATCTTCTCAATTAAGTGCCAATGTTTCCTCAACAAATTCGGGATCTTGTAATGATTTTTACTCATGGAAAGCCTGATCTGTATAAACAAAAGAATCTTTAAAGAAAAACATAAACAAATTAGCAAGTGCGGGCGCATACTTTGTGCCCATAGCTACTCCTTTAGTTTGTCGGTAGTATGTATCATTGAAAATGAATGTATTCTGTTCCAGTGTAGCTTGCAACATTTATTTTAAGCATTTCAACGTGTTGGTAATATGACGGAGAGCACACTCTGAACATGTATTCTAGTGTCTTAATAGCCAAGTTGTTTTATCGATGTATACAATGCCTGGACATAGTGTTGCCAAAAGGTAGCCTGGTTCCCACGCTATGTCTTTGATCATATTAAGGGCACTCATGGTGCCCTTTAAATAAGCCAGTAATTTATAAACCAATGGACATAAGATATTGTCCAGATACTCAGGAAAGGGGTTGTGTAGCCCATCCAAGCCCACTTTTTTTATATGGTTTACATATGAAACCTTTACAATTGCATTTAATAACAACCACCATAAAATTAATAAATACATTTTTCAAAACATTTCTACAAGTTTATACAAAATCAGTGCAATAGTAGAAAAATTCATAATGACAAAAATACCATGTTAATTCCAGATTACATATATAGCAAAATCCATTGCAACCACCCATAGTCTAACATAGCAGCTTAGCATGTAAACCGATTATCTGTACAAAAGGAGAAGATGCTAAAGGAATGGAAGCAAAAGAAGCCCTCAGAAATAGGAGCCCTAACACATTCAGGGGTGCATAGAGATCTAAAGTTTTTATAAATCCAGCAACCGCCGGGGCCTCCACAACATTAGAAATAGAGAGACATCTTAACCAGATCAAGTCATCTGTTCCCACAATTCCTAGAGTATTTTCCCCAGGTATAGAGCCCTGGAGCCTTTCAGTTCGGCACAGTCTAGAAACAGATGGCGAGCAGTTCCTATAACCCGGGTCCGATGACAGAAACGACAGCAGAGGGTGTTGGTCTCTTTAATCAGATTCCTTCTATTTAGGACCTCTTTAGTGGGGAGAATATTCCATCTAAGTTTCAAAAGGAGAGAATGAGAATAGCAATTTGTTCCTCTTTTCTTCTGGTCAAAATTTAAATCACTAAAGTAGGGATAGGAGTGACATTTTTCTTCGATTGTACTATTTCAGTCATAGGTATAGAGGAGTTTGTTTACCTTGTCTGGATTAGTCGTTAGTTACCCTGTCCGTGGACAGATCCAGCAGAGTCCTGTCACAGAGTTCTCTGAACTTAGTAAGGTAAACATTCCGAGCCAAACAAACCTGGGAGAGAAACATTTTGCTTAAATCAGCATAGAGGGAATCCTCTTTAGGACAAAGCAGAGAACGAAATAAAGCCAGAGCCCGCAACAGGGATTTAGCTCTCATTGACACAATTCCCAATTCAAATCTAATGGCCATATTATTAGGCAGTTTCAACACCTTTCTCCAGATGATACCCTCTAGGGTGTCCCAGAAAGTTTGAATATCCAAATAGTGAAGCTCCATACCATAGGTCAGCTTCGGGACAATCTTCCCTTCAAATCAATCTACTGCTTGCTTTAGGGAGAATCTACCATATTTTTTATCCAAGTTAATAATCTTAGAAATAAGTGGTATGGCTTTGTCTAATAAACCGTCTGAGTTCACAGACCGAAGGTTGAGCTAAGATCAAAAACCCAGGTACACCATTGTTTGGGCTTTAAATCCCACTTAATATGGGTCTTGCCTCTGAAATAAATTGATATTGCTTATGTATTTTAAGTAGAAAATACATAGTGGGTATGATTGCTTCTTTGACAGTGAGATGCTCTCTCCAAATCTGTTATGAAAACCTGTCTGTGCCACTTAAGAATCCGATCATTCAATTGATATTTGAGTTAGCCTGATGATCCTCTCCATATTGCCCTGGGTCCAGCATCATTCAGCGAATGGTGGCACCCAGCCCCCTTCGGTAACTCAACATGCATCCCAGAAGTCAGGCAGGAGACTTTGCGACTCTTCTAGCCTGCAAGAAGGACCCAAATACTGCCCAACTGTTTTGATCACTGCTGTTAGTTTTTGTTCAGTGCTTTTAGGTGTTGAATGTTGATGACTAAACATAAGGCATCCCGCTTATCTTTTTTTCAGAAATGTAGTCTGTATTTTTCACTTTTAATGACATGTAAATGTCAAGGAAAAATACTTTATGGACATTGTTGGGAATATTGACCTAGGGTCCAGATTTGTTAGGTGCTGTGTGTTAGGCAGAATCCTGTGCAGTTCCCTTAGGGAGCACTACAGAAGATTAAGACTACAGGTATGAGCAATAAATCCCCTTTGGTATCAGTCTGTATCACAAACATTTAGTTGGTAGCTGTGGCTAAGCAGTCAGACTTGTCTCAAGAGGGAGATGAGAAGTATTCAGGGTTTACACAATAGGGCTGCAGTACTAGAGTACAAGGAAACACTGACCAAAGCTTTGTATTAAAAATAATATATATCTTTATTTTACACATTTCTAGTTCAACACCTTAATCACAATTAATAAAGCAAGTTAAAATCAGTCAAGAAAACTATACACCACTCCCTAGTTAAATTGCAGACAAGTTTGAGCAAGAGTGAAAACTGAGCAAAACGGCACAGTAAAAACCAAACGCAAATGGCACTCTAGCAGTTTCTCACAAGGGAGGGAAAGGACAAGTTATACAGGAATATCTTCTTAGGCACCTTAGCAACACTTCCCAATAAGTTTGTGAACAAGTTTAGGCAAGGCAGTACTTTAACATAGAGAATACTTAAATGAAAACCGAGCAAAATGGCACTTCACAAGTTTTAAAAGTGCGAAGGAAAAGGTGGTTAGAAGAATTAGGTGCATCAACACAGTTCTAGTTGAGAAGCAATCTAGAGAAGGCAGTTCTAACAAATTCAGCCAGAGTCAATAGGCTTGTGCCAGAGTCAGTGGTACAGAGCAAAGAGCCCAGGAGCAAAATGTTCTTGTAGTTGCAGTCAAGTCTTTGGTTAACGTTTTGAAAAGGTGGATGCAGGAAGCGAAAGACAATGTTAGACGATGGGGGCGGCCAACCCAACAGGTAGGGAAAGGATTTAAAACGCCTTTAGCGCTAAGACACAAAAGGGAGGCCTGGCGGAACAAAGTACCTTAAAATGAAGAAGAGGCTTCGGCGGTGGCGGTTGTTCCTGGTAGTTCCTGCAGTTCAGGGGATCCAGCAGAGGAAGAGAGGCTCTCGTCGTGGTGGAAGGTTCCAGTTACTGCACTACCCAGGGATGAAACTAGCCACGGTGCTGCCCAACAAATAAAAGGTACTCTCCTTTAAATCGCGGTCCGGGTGCATGGCTGCCTGGCTATCCGGCCTCCAAGTGTTGGGCACTGGCGAGTCGACCAAGGCAGGTCCAAGAAGGCGATTGGCAAACTGGTTGGCCCCACCAGCTCAAGGGAAGAAGGCTCTTTCAGATGAAGATCTCCTCTTGTGTGGATAAACGTGGTGAGACGCTGCAGCAGGGCTTCACCGGTGGTTCAGTCGTTGCAGAGGTCTTTGGCTTCTCTCCTTGTCGGTTCCTCAGTTCCAGTGGCGACGTCTTGCTCTTCCAGTCCTCAAGACCCTGCTTCTATGCAAAAAGATCCCCATTCATACAGCCTAGCTGACACTCACACAGTGGAGTGGTCATCTTGGTGGGAGACCCTTCTGCCTATCAGGGCAGAGTGCGACATAAGTTGCTGAGGTAACCCGGTCCAGGGGTCCTACTCACCCTCCCACACAGTAAAGTTAATATAAAAATAAACCGGCGGTATGTTAGAGGCTGTCAGTAAAATTGGTAGTCTCGAACAATGGTAAAATCCCATAGGGAAATATTTGCGGTTGAATATTTTTGGTAGTAACCACTGCCACCAGCCATAAACTTTGGAGAGAGG
This sequence comes from Ambystoma mexicanum, assembly GCF_040938575.1. Lineage (NCBI taxonomy): Eukaryota > Metazoa > Chordata > Amphibia > Caudata > Ambystomatidae > Ambystoma > Ambystoma mexicanum. The sequence goes on along the minus strand of NC_090935.1, from coordinate 655,537,493 downwards.
GACTGTACAGTACCCTCTCGAAAATGAACACCAGGGGAAAGACTATTAACCCTTCCAAGTACCTCCATAGTAAGATGGGTTGTACTGGTTTAGTTCATAAAAATTGACTAGTAAAGTCAATGGGGACTTTACATGCCCTGGGAGACAGTAGTCAGTCCCAGGGTATGGAGTCTGTTTGGGGGTCACTGACACCCCTGTGTCACTGCATTGAGGGTGCTGTGTAACACATGTGTAAAAACATGGTTCCTATGAGGGTGAGATAAACCCCATAGACATTAAACACAAAAATAGCCTAGAACACACATAGCAAATATGCATAAGAGTGGGGAAAAGAGTCACACTCGTAGCAGGAGAAAAAAACAAACCCTTAAAATCCAGCAAAGCTGCTGGGGGGCTCTATAGGTAAGGGAAATTAGACATAACATGAGAATTCTCCCTAACACTGTGCGACGATCATTAAATCTGAATCCACATCTGTCCAAATCATGAAGACTGCTATGAACAGTTTCCAGATTCAAACTTGAATGTTTTTAATTTGGTTTTGTTATTCTTTATTTGTTTTTGGTTACATATTAAACATTTCACAATAATGCATAACAATACTCACCAGATCCACAAATAGTAAAACAATGTGTTATGAAAATAAAACTGTTCCACATAAAATCCCAAAATGCATAAAACAATCAAGTCCATCATCATAAAAGATTGACCATTGATGCTGCCAATTCAAAACAGGGCTATCGCACTCCCCACCTCCCAACCACGTATTATGCTAAGCTTAAACGTTCACGAGAAAGACCCTGCATATGACCTAGCAGTATAAAAAAGTTTTTTTTTTAAATACCGAAATAAATAATTAAAGGTAATCAATCACCTGCCATTATGCTGGCCCATAAGCTGTCAACATATAGCTAACAGAATGAACACATATACCTAAATGATTCATCATAAAATCTCTGGGCACTAAAATATGGAGGTAAATGTCTTTTAACGGCTGATCACATAATCTACCATTTATTTATTTTCATCTGGGATGCCTATCCTTGGGTCTAATACTTCAAGAGTTAACGGACAAGTTAGCATAAATTTAAAAAAGAACATTGTGAGGAGCCAGGAATGTGATGCAGACACAGGGAACTCATGGGATTTGCCATAAACCTGTATTGAAACAAAAGGGGGTTGGAAAATGCCTCTCAAGAGGTATTTCCCTACCTAAAACAAAACAAATGGTCTGTGCAATGGCAAGATGTCCAAAGTAAAATGTCATGTGCCCAAAGTACTGTTCTGGCCCTCACATTCTAAAAATCAACTCTATGGTGAATAGGGAAATGTTTGGTCTTGAGTAGTGTACAAATGTTCAAAAAGGAAATGTGTAACTCCAACACAAAAGCTGCAGAAGGATAAAGTTCACAGTTCGGGAGGATGGTTCCCTTCCCCTTGATTTCTCTTCACTCTTCATATTTATAAGAATATCAGTTCCTTGAGTTTCTTTTGATCAGCAAAACAACTTGGCTGTTAGTCTGAATCTTGGTAGGATACATGGTGTACTTTCTTGCCAGGTTTCTTCTCCTCTTCAGTATATAGCAGCACAGTCTTTGGCTATTCCTGATGTATCCTTATTAGCACTGCCTCATGTGATGTACTTGACACACTGTCCAACTTCAAATTGCCTTGTATACTCTCCTGCCAGGACTTTCTCATAGACACTGCAAACTTGACAGTCTCTTCTTCCGTTCTGTCTCTTTAAGAAAAATAGATTCGAGGGGATTGTGTCCTCCGACATATTCCACATCTATGACGGTAATCACCACAGCTGTGCTGCTTCAGAAACATTTTCTGCATCGATGACGTCGATACGCTGTCCCTTGAGGGCCTCCGTCGAGCGCCGACGTCACCCGATGTTATATGTAGGACGCACAATGCCCGTAGCCTCAGTTCGTTTTTTTCAGTGAACGTGTTCGCTTCGGAATCACGCCGCGCCTCGTTTCTTCTCCTGTTGAATCGGTTCTTCTAACTTGGTTATTGTGAAAAATATGTCTTCGTTGTCTTCTACCCCGCGGTCGGGCTTCAAGAAGTGTCGGGACTGCGGTTCCAAGATGTCCCAGGCAGACCCGCACAACATCTGCCTTTGGTGCCTCGGCGAGCGCCACGCCACCGATGACTGCGATGAATGCCAGTCCTTGACGACGAAGGCCTTGCGGGACCGGAAGAAGTTGTCTGTAGGTAGGTTTTCCAAGCCCTGCAAGTCGAAATCCGCTGGAATTTCGACCGACTATTCTGCGTCAGCGTAATTCCAGGGGGTCTCGTTCTCGGAGTGGGTCCCGCCATTCCTCTGCCTCTTCTAGGCACTCTCGGAAGCGCCGTCACCAGTTGCCTTCCCCGTCCGACGTCGGGTGGCTTGTCCCAACAAGCATTCATCACCGGCAGAATGGTGCGCATTTCGCAAGGCGATGATGGCGATTTTCGAATCGCACGGCACTGTTCCGTCCACGCCTTCGAGGAAGCCGGCAAGGAACGCGCTAGGACCACCGCTCGCACGCCTTCGGGCTCGGGCGGTCGGCACGATCATCGGTAGCCATCGAGGTACTGATCGGATAGCCATAGCCATAGCCATAGCCGTGCTAGGTCCAGGTCCTCAACACCCTCGAGACCGTTGTAGCCTGTGAGGCTTTCTAAGAAGGCATCGACGCCATCGGCGCCATGTCCGTTGTGGGACTCTATCGAGGCTCTGGCTCCGAGGAAGCCATCGGCGCTGAGGCTGCCGAAGCACCCTCTCGGGGCTCCGACCTCGAAACCGTTGTAGAAGTCGTTGGCGCCTCGTTCAATGTAGACGCCGATTCCATCGACGCCTTTTGAAGAGGCCGTGGAACCTCTGAGGAAGGCCCGGAGTAAATCAGTGAGGCCTATGTTTGAGCCTTTTTCTGTACCTTCATCCACGGATTTGTTCCAGCCTTTGGATTACATCTCAGAGGTGGAAGAAGGGTCAGATGAGGAGATTGTACCTCCCGAGGTTCCTGATGACCTGTTGTCTGGTCATAGCCAGATGGAAGACCTGCGTCAATCCTTGCGTGACGCCAGTGGTCTGGCCACCTCCCCGAAGCTTGAGTTTGGCAGGCCTGAGCCTGGTACACACGCCGAGTCTTTGTACAGGCGTCTCATGTCGAGGGTGAAGGAGTACTTGTCTGCTCCACCTGTGGATTTTCTGCAGGATGACCTGACAGATATATTGGACCAGGGTCTGCCCACTGACCCGGTGCTGCCATTTCATATGGTCTTACAGAGAAGGGTGACGGCGGCTTGGACTGCTCCAGAGAGTCTCCCGGCAGTGAATAAGTCACTACCGAAAAAATTGCGTCCAGCCAGTGGCAACCCCTGCTACTTGTCTACGCACCGCACTCCGGAGAGTTCGGTGGTGCAGGCTGCTACGGCCCCAGCAAGTAGGCTGCGTACCCTACCATCCCTCCGGATATGGACGACAAGCGCTTTGACGGTTGGCCGAAGAAAGTATTTTCATCTTGAGGTATGGCTTTAAAGGCAGCCAACTCCGTTTGTGCCTTGGCTAGATTCACTCACACTCTGTGGAATTGTGTATATTTAGCGGCTGAATATATTCCCGAAGGGGAGGAACAGGATGGTTCTCTTGCCCTCGTTCGGGATGGCAAGGATGCCATGTGTGAATCTGTTCAGTCGGGTCTGGATGTGGCAGACTGAGTTAGCCGGTCCATGGCGGCGAGCACCGTGATGAGCAGGTTTGCGTGGTTGCGGAAGTCGGCGGTTTGCTCCTGATGTACAGTCATGGCTTCTCAACATGCCCTTTTGATGGTGACCATCTTTTTGGCAGCAAGGCCGACGAGAGCCTTGAGAGGTTGCAGACCCCCAAAGCTGCAGCAAAGTCGTTGAGCGCTGCAGTATGTCAACCTCCACCTTTTCGTCCTAGGAGACAGCAATGGAGGGGAGGTTCCTTTCGATACTACTCTTCCTTTGGTAGATTGAGGGGAGCTGCCAGTCAAAGGGGCCAACGTAGGAGTACCAGAGGTGGAAAACAAGGTACTCGAGGTGCCAAAGCCGCTCGGGCAGTTGCCTCTTTGCCCTCAGGCACTGCCGCAGCCGCTTCCACTCAGTCATGAGGCCATGTCCCATGGTTCGCAGGTTGGGGGAAGGCTGGTGCAGTATCTTGTAGAATGGCGTGCCATTACTTTAGATGTGTGGGTTCTGGAGTTCATAGCCCACAGCTACTGTCTTCCTTTCTGGCAGAGGCCTCACGACAATCCACCAGGGAAGCTCTTTGAAGAGTCAGGATCCGCTCCTTGCGCAGGAAATCAATCCCTGCTGGAGAAAGGCGCCATAGAACTGGTGCCTGTAGCGGAGAGGAACAAGGGATGGTATTCCCCTTATTTTTTGATCCCGAAAAAAGACAGAGGATTGAGACCCATCATGGACTTGCGTGGTTTGAACAGGCTCCTCAGGAAGGACAAGTTCCAGATGGTTACTCTCTCTCAAGTCCTCCAGGCCCGTCAACTTCAGGACTGGTGGTCTCCCGACCTCAAGGATGCTTACCTTCATGTGCCGATTCATCCCAAGCACAGGAAGTACCTGAGGTTCGCGGTTGGTGACTCGCATTTTCAGTTTCGGGTCCTACCGTTCGGATTGACCTCTGCCAGAGGGTCTTCACCAAGCTAGTGGTGGTGGTGGCGGCAGCGTATCTCGGGGGCAGTGTTCGCCTCCCCAGGTGAGGGCTCATCACATTCTGCAGATGGTGGACAGGTTTCAACGTGCCCAGAGTCTCCCGGCATTCGAGTTCTTGAGGTTGCTCGACCTCATGGCATCCTGCATTCTGTTGGTGCCGAAGGCCAGGCTGCGGGTGAGATCTCTGCAGTGGGCTCTCAAGTTGCAGTGGTCACAGTCCTCTGGCAGGATGTCGGATCCCGTTCAGGTGCCGCCCTCGGTTGCCCAGGATCTTCTGTGGTGGGCCGACAAAGGCAATCTGATGAAGGGAGCACCATTTTGGCTACCCTGGCCGGAGGTGATGATCATGACGGACGCATCCCTCACGGGATGGGGAGCTCATGCCAACGAGTTGACAGTCAGCGGTAGTTGGTCTCCGGAGTCCAGACTCCACATCAATCTGTTAGAGCTGCGAGCTGTCAGGCTAGCCATGAAGGCTTTTCTGCCGTCTGTGTGGTGGATGAATGTCCTGATTATGACGGACAATACAGCGGCCACGCACTACCTAAACAAAAAAGGTGGGGCAGGGTCACTCCCACTGTGGAGAGGGGCGATGCAGTTCTGCTTCTTGGCCATCCAGCAGGAAATTTCGATCGCGGCCGTTCATCTGGCCGGCAACGAAAACGCGGCGGCGGATGCTATGAGCAGGCAGAGCACGGTCTCTCGCGAGTGGCAGCTGGCTCAGGAAGTTCTTTTGGAGATCTTTGCCACCAGTGTCAACCGGAAGTGCGAACGATTTTGCTTGCAGGAATTTCCTCTAATAGGATCCTTAGGGGACGCGTTCGTAGTGGAGTGGTCCATCCCACTGCTGTTAGCGTTTCATTCAGTCCCTGTCATTCCACAAGTGTTGCAGAGGTTACGGAGGTTCGGTTCCGAATGATCCTCCTGTAACGCTCACCTGATTCCCACGGAGGCGCGGGTCTTGGCAGGAAGGTGTCTGACTCAAAGTGATGTGCAGGACTCGATTGGCTTCTGGGGTCGAACCTCTTCGCACTGTATGTCGAACTCGAAGAGTGAGGTTTCTGCAGGTGAAAGAATATGGGGGTTAATGGCCTGGGTTGTTGAATGTCTCTCTCTCTCTCTCTCTCTCTCTCTCTCTCTCTCTCTCTCTCTCTCTCTCTCTCTCTCTCTCTCTCTCTCTCTCTCTCTCTCTCTCTCTCTCTCTCTCTCTCTCTCTCTCTCTCTCTCTCTCTCTCTCTCTCTCTCTCTCTCTCTCTCTCTCTCTCTCTCTCTCTCTCTCTCTCTCTCTCTCTCTCTCTCTCTCTCTCTCTCTCTCTCTCTCTCTCTCTCTCTCTCTCTTTCTTCCCAGCTTTTCTGTAGAGCCCCCCCCCCCCCCCCAGGTCAACGTGCTCACCTTAGATAGGTGAATGCTGGGCTCTCCATCTGCGTCTGGTGCAGGGTGCCGTTGCCAGTTCCTTCACTGGTGAAACATTGGCCTCTTGAATTCAGAGGATGGTTACCGTCGTTATCTGCACGAGCGGTGAGTTTCTGGACACCTTTTGTCTTTATAGTCTTTAAATGCGTGGCACGTTAATATTGAAGACTCTGTATAATGCTTTTCCCTTATGTATTGCAGGACTCTTGGGATGGAAGATGGAGTGAAGCACCTGGAAATTCGTTAGTATGGCAAGCGCTCTAACTGTCTCTTTCCTTGCATCTTAGTTCGTGTTAAAGAGACGCCGGAGTATTCGCAGGCGTTTTATTGCGATGAGCGTGATGGGCGTGAGTAAATACCTGCTTAATGTCTTTTTCTTTTGTCTTTCAGATGTTGGTTTGCAGCGCCGGAGTCAGCGGAATGCTAGTAAGTTTTAACTATACTTTGTCTTCTCAGGCAGCGATGCAGAATGAAGAAATCCGGAATTCACGGCGTGCCAGTAAGTATAACAATGCTTTTGTCTTTGCAGGCGAAGGTGCAGCGTGAAGACACGGCCACTGCTGATGGATCAGGTGAGAAAGCACCGTGTGTAGAGTTTGTCTTGCTAACCTGTTGTTTCTTGTCTTTTGCAGGTGCTGATGTTGACTGGATACAGGAATGGTAAGTATAATTCTTGCAGGTTCAGGATCGAAAGAGGAAAGGCTGGAACAGACTCGGTGAGCGTTCTGCTGCAGATGCAGAATAACGCGAAGCACGTTTCATCTATCGGGTGTGGTTTAAATAGCCTTGGAGTGATGAGGCGTCTTCTTCCATGGCCCCGCCTAGGTAAGAAAAGAGTTCGTTTCCAGAAGAGTTCCAGTGCTGTATCCAGGGAGTGGAGCTGCCCCACCCAGGTAAGAAAGTAGTTCCTGTTCACAGAGGGCTTCTAAGTGGCTGGTAAGTAAGCAGCATGGTCTGCTGCAGGTAAGTCCACCCAAGCACTTTCACACCAATTATGAGTCCAGCGCTTCCAGTGCCGGGACCGATGGTTTTGATGAGCCTGGTGCCACCGGCGCCAGGACAGGGTCCAAAAGGTCCCAGTAGGGACCGGCTGGTGCCTAGGATTAGGGTTAGGGGCCTGCTCCCAACGACGTTGGGCTGGTCCTGGCTCCTTGGGAACAGTGATCATGACACCTCATTGCTCCGGCATGGGCCAGGAGAGCGTGGTACCCGGACCACCTCGACATGTTCATCTGCCCTCCATGCCGTCTTCCCTATCGAGACGATCTGCTCTCACGGGAGGGGTGTCGGGTTCTTCATCCAGAGGTCAAGTCTGTCAGCCTTCATGCTTGGTATCTGAAAAGTTGAGGTATAAAACCTCCCTGAAGACTTGATGGAGGTGTTGCTTTCGGCCAGAAGGCCAGCAACAAAATCCCTGTACCTTTGCAGTTGGAGAAAGTTCTGCGACTGGTGCACGGTTCAGAATGTGGATCCTTTTCAGTGTTCAATTCCTGTGGTTCTGTCTTTTTTTGCTTTCATTAGCTCACAAGGGCCTGCAAGTGGGGTACCATCAAGGGTTACCTGGTGGCGCTGTCCATATTTAAGCGCTCGTCTGAGGACTGTTCTTATTTTAAGATTCCTTTTAATTTCTCATTTTCTAAAAGGGTTTACTAATGTGCTTCCACCGTCACCTTTCCAGGTGTCGGGATGGGATTTGAACCTAGTTCTAAAATTCCTAATGGGAGCTCCGTTTGAGCCCTTACGTTCTTGTCCATTAAGACTATTGGCTTTTAAGACTGTATTTTTAGTTGCAGTTATGTCCGCTCGCAGAGTGAGTGAGTTGCAGGCACTTTTCGCCAAGCCACCTTTCACAGTGTTACATAAGGACAGGGTTGTCCTTAGGGTTTGCCCTTCTTTTCTTCCGAAGGTTGCGTCGGAATTTCATTTGAGCCAGAAGGTAATTCTTCCAGCGTTCTATCCTGCTCCGCATCCTGGTAAGGAAGAGTAGAGGCTCCATAGGTTGGATCCTAGGAGAGCTTTGAGCTTCTATCTTTCACGGATGTCCCGGGTCAGAGTGGACGATCAGCTATTTGTAGGATATGCTGGAAGGCGTTTAGGTCAAGCTGTTTCCAAGCAGACCTTGTCCAGATGGATCATTTTGACGATCTCTGAATGTTACCGTTTGGCAGGTAAGGACCCTCCAGTAGGCTTGTGGGCTCATTCGACTAGGGGTGTGGCTGCCGCTACTGCTCTGCAGAGGTGTGTTCCCATTCGTAGTATTTGTGAAGCAGCCACCTGGGCCTCTCTCCATACTTTTGTAAAACACTACTCTCTGGATTCTATCCATGGGCAAGATTTGGCCTTTGGTAATGCGGTCCTCTATTCTTTTTTTTTTTTTTAAACTTCTTTTTATTCATTTAGCGTGGCAGCAAAAAAAGACAGGCGAACATCGCCAGACAGGTACAATACAGGAACAATAAGTATACAGTGCAGGTAAACAGGAGTTACAACACAGATGTGTACAGCCATTGGGTACTTTTATAACATGAACAACAAGAAGACCGGAAGCTATGGTGGAGGCATGAGCCCTGGTCGGTGGGGAGAGGTGGCTAGGGGAGGTGTGGCTGGTGTCACATTCAGATCTGACATATAAGATCGGAATCTGAGCCAGATATTCCTGGGCCTAGAGTGAGTGGGTTGTAGGAGAGACCAAGTTTCCTCCGAGTCCGAGGCCCACATGACCGCTCTTAGCCATTGGGCGTGCGTGGGAGGCCAGGGGCGAAGCCAGCACAACAGGATGGAACGAACAGCAAGAAGCATGCAGAGGCCCGCTAGTTTTCTGGAGTTCCGGGGAAGGCCCGGGAGGTCGTGAAAGAGGCATACCACCGGGGAGGGATTGATGGTGTAGTCGAGTATGGCTGACACCGTCGAGCAGACCGCCTCCCAAAACTGTGAAAGGCGAGGGCAGGACCAAACCATATGAATGTAATCAGCCGCATCATGGCCGCACCTAGGGCAGCTAGAGGGGTGATCACGGGACATGTGGTGCAATCTGATCGGGGTATAGTGGAACCTATGTAGGATTTTAAACTGTATCAATTTGAAGCGGGAGTTTAAGGACACCCGGTGTATGCGATCACACAAGCGCGCCCAACGCTCATCAGACATTTCAACACCCAGGTCCACCTCCCACGCCCGCCTCAGCTTAGTGAATTCTGGAATAGATCTGGATTGCAGCATAGTGTATAGTCTAGATATTTTACCTCTAGTGGGTGAGGGTGAGGTGAGCTCCTCAATGATAGGGTCATCCGGTGGTAAAGCCGGAAACATCGAATAATTACGCTTAAGGGTCTTGCGAAGAGATGAATATTGGAGCCACACACTCTGGCCTCTTCTCAAGGATAATGGGAGGTCGGGCCACTCAACAAATATTCCCTGATCGAACACATCACGCAGCAACTCATATCCCGACTCAGCCCAGCGTTGGGCTATGGCCGATGGCACCCGTGGGACCCCAGGTAGGAAGTTCCAAAGTGGGAGGTTACCATGGAAGATGTGAGTAGTACCAAGCAATTTCCACGTTTTGGCCAGTGCCAGGGATGTGCAGGCAACTGGGCTCTGTGAGTCCAGCTTCAGAGGGGTGGGCTGTATCAACAGGGAGCGAATGTCGCGGTCGCAGACCGCAAGCTTCTCGAGTTTGACATGTGGGGGAGGGTCCGTTACGTCGAACCAATAGGATGTATATTGAATTTGGGATACCAGCCAGTATTTAAAGAAGTCGGGGGCACTGAAGCCCCCGTGAGCCATGGGGGTAGAGAAGGTGTCCAGTTTAAGGCGGACCGTGCCCGAATGCCAGAGAAAGGAATTGACTGTGCGAGTCAGCTCACGGAAGAAACCATCCCCCGGCCACAGGGGGATGTTAGCGAAATTGTAGAGTAACTGGGGTAACACCACCATTTTCAGTAGGCCTATCCTACCTGCAAGGGATATTGGAAGTTCGTCCCAGGCTAAGACCTTAGATGACAAATGTGTGAGATACTTTTGATAGTTCTCGTTGAATGTCAACGCTCGATGGCGCGTTATCTCGATCCCCAAATAGGTGAAAGTAGACTGAGCCCATGTGAACCCCAGGGTGTCCGGGGGGGGGGGGGGGTGCATTCTGTATGAGGGAAAAGTGTAGATTTCAAACAATTCACCTTGAGGCCAGAGATCCGACCGAAGTGCTTGACGTCTTCCAGTATTGGGGATAAATTGACAGAAGGGGAGCATATAAGCAGCAAAGCGTCATCGGCGTATAGAGACACTATGTCTGCCTGGCCCGCAGTACGGAGTCCTCTATGTGCGTGAAATTGACAGAGCATGTCAGCGAAGGGCTCTATTGCTATAGCGAAGATCAGGGGAGAGAAGGGGCATCCCTGTCTCGTCCCTCTAGCGATCCCAAAGAGGGGGGAACAATGGTCACCTGTACGGACCCTAGCCACGGGGTCGGAATAGAGCAATCTGACCCAGGAGAGAAAAGAGGGACCAAACCTACAGCTCTCAAGGACCCTCCACAAGTACCTCCATGAAACCGAATCAACCGCCTTCTGCATGTCGAGGGTGGCCGCTACCGCGTGTGTCCCTGGGTTTATTCTATTAATTATATTGAAGAGGCGTTTAAGGTTCAGGGAGGTAGAGCGACCGGGGATGAAGCCCCCCTGGTCCGGATGGATGACAGATGGCAAGAGGGGAGCTAACCGAAGTGCCAGTGCCTTAGCAAATATTTTGACATCGCAGTTTATAAGTGAAAGCGGGCGGCATGAACCGCATTGTGAGGGGGATTTGCCAGGTTTAAGAAGTACCGTAATTGTGGCTTCACGGAGAGAGGGGGGGAATACCCCAGCTTCAACCAGGGTTCCCGGAGTGGAGTGAAGTGAACATTGAGCCGCAAGGGTCGATAGTTTGGATTCGCTCTCTGTGAGGTTTCTACGGATCGATTTAAGAACCCCGTTCTCCTTCGACAGCGCCATCCCTCTAATATAAACCTTGAAGGACTCCCATAGAGTGGCCTGTGATGTTACCGATCCTGTTTGTCTCAAAGAACTCCTCGATAGATAGCTCGAGCTCAGAACAAAATTCCGGGTCTAGCAGGGGAAAGGGCTTCAGCCTCCAACGCCGGGTACAGCCAGGGTCTGGCCCCCAATTCATGGTAATGGTCACTGGAGAGTGGTCAGACAGGGTCCTGGGGAGAATCTGTAGCTGTATGACATTCTTAACCAGAACATTGGAGATCACCCACCTGTCAATACGGGAGTAAGAGTCATGGACCGAAGAATAGAAAGAATAAACGCGGGAATACGGGTAAAAGAACCTCCATGCATCGACCATGGCGAGACGGGGAAGGGACGATAGCGCAGCGTAGGCTGCTCTAGAGAGCTGGCGAGGCCTGGACCCAGACCTATCGAGGGTTACATCAAAAATTGTGTTGAAATCCCCCCCCCCCCAGAGGATAGGGACAAGGGGGAAGCTATTGAGAAGGGATGAGACCTGTACATAGAATTCTGGATCATCTATATTGGGGCCGTATATGTTCAGTAGGACTGTCTCCCTATTTTGAAGCATAGCATGAAGCAGTACATATTTGCCCTGAGGATCTATGTGTGAAGAGATGAGAGTGAACTTGAGACTCTTATGGATGAGGGTCATGACCCCGCGGCTTTGGGAAGAGAAATCAGTGGAGAATCTGTGGGGGCCCCATGATTTGGCAAATCTTATGCACTGTTCCGTGCGGGCATGCGTCTCCTGTAAGAAGAGAACCTTGGATCCATGACGCTCGCCCAGTAGCAGTAGCTGCCTCATCTTTTTGTAGTTACCCAACCCCCGAACATTCCAGCTCATAAAAGTCAAGTCGCTCCCAGACATTGATGTGATAAATAGATCAGAGAAAGTACCAATAGCCAATGGGCCAGTTTAACCACACTGCAGTAACAGTCATAGAGTACCATATCGCGGTCCGTAATTGCTGCCAACGCCAAGCTTTTTGTAACATAACCCCAACATGTTCCACCCCCACCTACATCCCCCCCCCCCCAAACAGAGGGATGACAATCCCAAAACCCCCCAACAAAAACCAAACCAATGGCATCAGCGCCTGGGGGCCTGCAGGCCGAATTGGCCGTGTCTCTCCGGGCACGGCATTTAAGTGAGATGAAAAGTGCCAACAGTGAGAACTTGTACGTAGATTGGGCGGAGATATTGCACATGTTAGTGCGGCACGTATTCATGACGATGAACATTTTAAACGGATTACAGAATATAAAACCAGCGTGACTCCGGTATAGGAAGGTGGCAGGATGCGGGCCCTCCTTGACCGGGCAGGAGGGTAGCAGTAGGATCTTGGACAATGAGGGGGTATTAGCCTGGGAAATGCTCGTCCAGGAACTTGGAGGCCTCTTCTGGAAGAGTGAAGAAGAACACCCGGTTGGCGTGCTCCACCCGGAGTTTGGCGGGGTAGAGCATGGCGTATTTAACTGAGAGATCACGCAGTCTGTGTTTTACCGCCAGGAAAGTCTTGCGCTCACGTTGAACGGCCACTGAGAAGTCTGGGTAGAGGTGAATCCTCGCACCGCCCAGTGAGAGCTCACCCTTGAGCCTCGCGGCCTTGAGGAGGGCATCGCGGTCACGGTAATTTAGCACACTGGCTATGATGGGCCGAGGAGGAGCGCCAGGCTTGGGTTTAGCCGTTAGGGCTCGGTGCGCACGCTCTATGGAAAATTGCAGGGAAAGTTTGGGTGAGTCGAGGAGTGTCAGCAATGTATGTTCAACAAAGTCTTCCATTGATTCATGAACTTCGTTCTCAGGAACGCCGATGATACGAAGGTTATTGCGCCGTGATCGGGATTCCAAGTCCTCATTCTTCCTTTCCACGTCGAGGACCCGATTGGAGAGGGCCGTGACCTCGGAGCGTAGAGCCCCAATGCATCTTCAGCGGAGCCCACCCTTGTCTCGACCTCCGCTACCCGGCTGTACGTCCTCTCAATATGGGCCTTGATAGAGGATATAGTGCCGTTCATATCATCTAGTTTTGAGTGGAGTGCGGTGAAGCCCTCCCGGATAAAATCCATCATGTTTTGGGACTCCGGTGCTGTTGTGGACGATGACGCCGCTGGAGCCTGCTCGGTGGTTTCTTCCGGTGGTCTCACCGATGACTTCGCGAACAGATTGATGGAGCTCTGTCTCTTTGAGGCCCCCTTGGTCATCCTGGCAAGGTTGGAGTGCCAATAGAGTAAGTGGGGGTCCCAGCAGCTCAAGGGAGGAAGGTATAGGAACCTCGCGGGACGTGATTTTCGGAGGGGAGGACGGCGCCTGTAGGCCCGTTGTGTTGGGACCGTGGCGGCCCGTGAAGACAAAGTCTGGAGAGATTCAGGTGAAAGTGACCCAGGGGCCGAGAGCAGTAGTATGTAGTGGCCGCCGCGGGGGCCGGGTGGTAGTTCAAGCGAGTCTGTAGGAGGGGTAGGGAGGAGCCCCGATCGACCCCCCCCCCCCCCAACGAAATGGACAGGCTGAGACTCCAGATCAGTGATATAAAATGAGCCAAGTCCCGAGGATTTTCAGACCATGAGGTCCCTGAATGTGGATAATGATAATGTTGTGGATGACTGGGCCATTTTGAGAAATTTCCAGATCCGCAGGGGAGAGGGGCCTCCAGGCGGTGTAACTCCGGGGCAAGGTCGACTGCGCTGGGCGAGCACCAGCACACAGAAAGGTGGGCCCCAAGTCACTGAGGCCGGCGCTACCCCCACGTACCTTATTGGGCCCGGGGCCCTACAGTGTGTGTCAGCAGGGGGAGCGTGGTGCTAGTTGTCCAGGGGGGCACCGCCGCTCGACCCCTCCGTAGTAGTGTCCCCGGGGGGGGCCTCCAGCTGTCTGCCCCCACGTCGAGCAGGACCCCAGTCCGGGGGGGGCCAGGTCACAGCGGTGGCGAGGACACACCGCGAGGCGGCGCCGGGTCCGCCGCGGCTCTGTGTGCCGCCCCTCCGCGATGGCAGAATGCGCAGGGTCCGGACTCCGGGGGAGGCCCCACAGACAGTAGTCCCCCGGCGGGGGCAGGCGAGGATCCCCGCTGGAGCTTGTGACGGCTCCAGCCGTTATAGAAGCTCGGCTCGTCTCGCAGCCGAGGAAGGACGTCGGCTCGAAGCCGCCTTGCAGGTGGGGGAGGGGTGGAGAGATCGCTGGTTCTCGGGATTCCCGGCCCCGTTCCGCGCCAGGATTCGACCCAGATGAAGCTCGGATCGTCCTCGATCGTGTCGCGCCCTCCGGGGTCCGTTGCGGATCGAAGAAGGTGCCGCAAGATAGGATCCTGTGACTGCCTGCCGCGGAGAGTCACGTTCAGGCGGCCATCTTGTTCGGCGCTCAACAGCGCCCCCCCCATGTGGTCCTCTATTCTGCAATTTAATTGGGCATTCTAAAATTCTAAATTCTTTTCCCACCTCCATACATTGGTACTGCTTTGGGAGTCTGTCATAGATGTGGAATACGTCGGAGGACACAATCCCCTCGAAGAACAAGTTACTTTTACCTGGCAACGTTCTTTTGATGGGATGTTCCGACATATTCCACATTGCATCCTCCCAGCCTACCCCTCTACAGAATTTCTTATGCGATTGCAGCTTACGTTTCCGCAAGGCTTTCTGCAGTCATACTGGCAGGAGATTGGTGCCACACGTTTTGGGGAAAAAAAACTACAACTGAGGCTTTGGGTGCCGTGGGTCCTAGATATAACATCCGCTGATGTCGACCTTCGACGGAGGCTTTCGAGGACAGCGTATCAACGTCATTGACGCTGGACGTCTACGCCGAACAAATTTCTGAGGCAGCACAGCTGTGGTGATTACTGTCATAGATGTGGAATACGTCGTCGGACCATCCCATCAAAAGAACTTTACCAGGTAAGAGAGTAACTAGTTATTTTCTAATTTAGAAAGAAAGACAAAAGAAATAATTTCCTCCACATCTCCAGGCAGAAGAAACATGTCTGCAAATGCTGCCCATTTCCACATTTACTGAAATTAAGGTCAGTGATTGGCACTAAAAGGAGTAATATCGTGGAAAAACCAAGCACCAGTTTTTATTATAATAAAGTTTCCTTCATTGTTTGTATTGCAGTGCTCGTGTACAAAATACCTAAGTGGTTTCTAGTTTAAGCCATTCAGCAAATACGATACCGTCCTGAAGAAGGCCCAATAACAAGCGTTAGCGATCACTTATGAGACACAGGGCCCGAAACATGTGTCAACTTTTCTGAGGCTAGAATCAATAGCCTATGTTCTGGTTTTTTCAAGTGTCCTGGTGGATATTGAACATAGGGACACTTCTTTTAGAGTTTCTTCATTGTGAATTGTAGAGGGAAGTACCTTAATGGTTGACCAATTTAGTCACGTGCTATACTAACCCCACAGTATTGCAATGTAATGGCTGTATAATTGTATACTTGCGTTAAATGTTGTCAAGAATACCATTTTAATGTTTTTTTTAAAATCATTTGAATAATTTAAATACATTGATATACTTATAATAAAAAGCATGGTTGGTTGAATACAAAGCCGAAATATAGTACGGTATTAGACAGCACTACTCCTTACCTAGTAATGGGGTTATAAGGGAGGAGTAACCAGACACCCTCTACCAGAAGAACACAAGTGGCAACTCAACAGATTTCCTAGATTAAATATTCTCACAATGGGGACACCCCCAATAGACTTGTTTGCTGCAAACCTAAACGCGCAATGCCCAGACTTTGCGTCCAGGTTTCTCCAACCAAGGTCCAAGAGTGAAATAGTGCACAAGATGCACCAGGAACAAGTAACTTTGAGCCTGGTTGCTCCTATGTGGGCGAGAAAGCCTTGGTTTCCACATCTGCTCAAGCTGGCAATGTGCGTCCCAATCAAGCTCCCGTGCTCATAAAACATATTGACACAACACAAAGGGGTATACCTCCTACCACGCCCAAAATCAATGAACTTGGCAGCTTGTCTCCTGAAGTCGTAGAGTTTGGCCACTTGAAACTTCCACAAAGGTTGTATGGATATCCTCAAGGAGGCACCAAAACCCAACACCTGACACTGCTACTTTAATAAGTGGAAAGCAATTGTGATACATCACAATCACTGAGCTTGTTTAGAATGTTCGCCAGCTAAAATTCTACACTACATGCTTTACTTACTAGACTCCGGCCTAGTATTTCCCTAAAAGTGTATCTGGCGGCCCTATCGGCTTACACCACTGCACAGAAAAAGTTGTCCTGGTGGAAAGTCCCCGTCATTAAGGCATTCATGGAAGGGGTAAAGAGGCTATACCCTCAAATTTCCAACCCTCCCCCGGGTTGGGTTCTCAATTTTGTTTCATTTCAAAGTTCCATGTAAACCAATTCATTGAACTTCCCACCTTCTTTCAAAATCCCTCAAACTCGGCAGAAAAAGCCTCCATAAAGTTGATGCACAGGCGGCTGTTTTGTTCTGTGTGAACAAAACAAAACCCCTAAGGCAAACAGATGAACTCTGTTTCCATAGCGCCTGGTAGAGAAGGCGATCACATATCAAAAAGCGCCATTTTCAGATGGATAGTCAAATGCATACAACTCTCATATTCCCTATCCAAGAAGCTCTACCCTTCACGCCTAGGGCACACTCTACCAGAGGTACAGGATCTACCTTGGCTTTCATTGCAATTGTCCTTCTGGACGCCATCTGCAAATCTGCTACATGGAGCTCTGTCCATATGTTCACACAGCATTATTGCATTGACACACACACACTCTAAAGTAGATGCACAGGTGGGACAATGGGTCCTAAAACATCTCTTTGCCACTGTAGCTTCTAATTTCACACCTTCTCCAGGTACTGCTCGCTAATCTATGAAGCGCATGTGATCTAAGAAGATCCACAAGTTCCAGAAGGGATACATTACTTACCGTAATCGTATTTCTGGTGCTTGTATCTGCTTAGATTCACATGCGCCCACCCTACTCAAGTAGAAGGTGCATAGTGTTTTCTGGGTTATCACTGTTTCTGTTTTATCACATCTGTACTTGCGCTGCACTTCATGCAACCTCATGACGGAAACAAACAATCTGAGGGACCTCGACG
The DNA here is from genome assembly GCF_040938575.1 of Ambystoma mexicanum. NCBI lineage: Eukaryota > Metazoa > Chordata > Amphibia > Caudata > Ambystomatidae > Ambystoma > Ambystoma mexicanum. Next base: position 655,520,291 of record NC_090935.1, on the reverse strand, counting down.
CATGAAGGACCATGGCTACAGTACACGTCACACTAGGGATAGTATCAGTAAACACGCCTTGTCGACGACCGTTTTCGAGTTTTGAAAACAAATCTTGTAATACTCCGACTTCCACTGATGTCGGACTATACAGAACATTTGAATCTAAGCAGATAAAATCACCAGAAATACGATTACGGTGAGTAGTGTATCCCATTACACCCTTAGGTTTTACTCAACTAGTAGAACTGTGTTATCACAATTGTATTTATAGGTATTTACTGTTCCTGAAATAAGTGACTCACTATTCTGAAAAGTATATTGTCCAGTTGATTTACTATGTGATGTACTTGCTGAGCGTCACGGTACAGGTGCTAGGGTCTTCTACCCTTGTATTACTGCAAAGTAATCTGAAAGTAACTCATGGTTTTACTCACCAAGAATAGGTGTGCCCTATACTGAATATGTATACAAAGGTCTGGTTTACCTAGAAATACTGTTAGGCTTTCTAAATAAGGTCTGTGCTTTGATCTGTGTATTTAAAGCATATGTGTTTTTATTATGTGTTTATATGCTTTATGATAGTACTTACTTACCCAAGAATCTCCGGGTCTGTTTGTATATAAAACAAACCCTTAAGTTTTACAATATAGTGTCGGTTTGGACCATATGTATAATACAATATTTTTCGTACTGATTCTACAGCCCTCTCTCCCTCTTAAGATAAGCCTGGCTGCTCTGTCTATGCTACCATGAACTCATGTGGTACAGCCTTATACTAAAAGTGGAGCCTTGTACTGTCTCAGTTGAATGGTTTTACTAAGCCCTTAGTTGGACTTCAGAAAAATGTCCTAACGGGAACCTACGCCGTCGTCCTCCCACCGTCTTCTGTAACTCTTTCCACTCCCTTCAAGCGGCACTTCACTGTGCACTATGCATTCACTTTGGCACTGCAGCAGCCGCTTCTGACGAGGTGCATCAGTATTAGAAACTGTTATTTAAATCAAACAGATTTGCTTTTTCTAATTCTTCGATTGACTAGATTTGACACTAAGGCAGCCCCTGTGGTCCTATTTCTCTGGACAGTAGGCCCACCTAAGTGGTCACCATCCTTTAAAGCTGGCAATTGGCCCTTTTTCGTTCTCCATAGAGGGACCCCCACAAATGTGTACACAAATAGGATGGCTACTTTATGCATTTTTAATTTTGAAAAAGATTGCATCACATTTCGGTAACAAGCTTCATTATTTGACTCTTGAGACTTCAATCATTGTGCCTTGGAAGTTTCTTTTTTGGAGAGAATTAAGATACAGATGAACGGAAGTTGTAGATAGCATTTTGCAGTGAGTGATGTGCTATGCAAGTTCAATAGGAATTGGGAAACAGAAAATATTCTTTCCAGAGGTCCCTTCATCTGCGGGTAAGAAAGAAGCAAATTAAAGGACAAGCGCTTCACTTCATACACAATTACACAGTAGCAGTGCTAGCTGGTGTATGGGGGTGAGCGGGTCCTGCTCCTCCTCTCGTGACATTGCATCATGCAAATAAATGGAGTCAATTATATTATGGAGCAAGTGTCTTTTACTCTCAACATAATGCAAGTGTATTATGCAGACATGCAGTTTTGCAAATGATTAAGATTATTTTCTAAAGCATAGCCGGATGTCCCTGGCACCCTGCAATGGTTTGCATGAGTGATGCCTATGGGACCATCTTATTACGACACAAGGAGAGGGAGGGGTGAAGGTAGGCACCTGATCCTTCACCTTGTTAAGCATTATCCTCCATATTAGGAAAGAGGGAAGAAGAGGACACATCCAGGTTAAGTGTTTAAAAACAAAATGTATGTGTGACACAGGGATGTGGTTAGTGAGAGCACTGGAAACCTGAAAGGTTTAGAACATGGCATTATTGGCATATATTGGACACAAGCAAAATTTACATGTTTTACTGAGACGAGCTGGGTTAGAACAGAGAATGCAAATGTCTTATCAGTGGCATGCCATGCTGGTATATATTCGTCTCATGAAGAATAAACATGTTTTTTGTTGTGAAACTGGCATATATACTGGCAGCACGGAAGTTTTTAGAGAGTAATGCTGGCATATATTGTTGACACCAATCTAATGTTATTTATTCTTCTGACACAGCCAGCATGAAACTACGTCAAAATGCTCGTGTGCTCTTCATGGCCTGGCTTTTATTGGAATTTGTCATGCGTTTCCCTACAAAAACCATTTCAAACGTAGATTTTTTTCGCACAGTTTTTCTTTTTCTTTATTGAAATTAGGGTATTAAAAATGTGAGGTTTCAAAAAATGCTCAGTAGTGGAGCTGAATCCTGTTAGATGGTTTGGGCTTGTTCACTGCACTTGCGTACTCAGAGTATAAATTTGCACTCGTCACTTTAAAAACTCACATGTTGCCCCTGCACTTGAAGGTTAGCGTAAATTTAGGTCCGTTTGTTTTTGTTTTTTTTCTTGCATATTAGAGGTTTGTGGGTGGCGTGTAGAAGGTCGACCCTCCTAAAGAATGGATTTGTCAGTTCTATCATGGGAAGACCAGTGTGTAGGCCCCGAGCCTTAAACAGTGTCAAATTGCCAAATACTACCTTTTAGTGCTTTTGGGTTAATTGTCCTATTCCATTACACCCCTGCTGATAGATATGCATTTTTTTCTATGTCTAGGTTTTGATAATCGTAATGAGTAGTAATAGCGTTGGGATGTGTGGTGGTAGTTTTGCTTAACATGGTTTTGGCAACAGGGGAATGTTGGTGCTTTTTGGAAGTGGTTTTCAGGAACAAATACACTCCGGGTTCTTGACCAATTTTTTGGTCTTTCATCACCATAGTATCATGTGTCAATGTGATTTGACTTCTTAGTGCAAAACGTGCAGCATCATCCATGTTAAAGATGTCATAATGTTCGAAGTCTGCTGCAATTGTATGCTTATATAGGGCATACACAAGAAGCTTCTTGCTGCAGGTTGTCACTGGTTTTTTCCTTGCTTGTCATGTAAAACATCAGTTTTCTTCTCCTACCATAGATATATATTTTGGTAGTTAAATCCGAAAGTCATAGCATCTTCTTTCAATGATGCTGTCTACCATTTATGATTTGCTCTTGTGCCGGAGTTCTTTTTATCTAGCCATAGACTTTTTTAACTTTAATGATTTTGAATAATAAACATAATAAGTTAATGCACATGGGAACAGCAGCTACGAGATATTGCAAAATACACAGGAATTACAACAGCACTGATAAGGGTCGGCACACTGTATATGTGGTGGAAGCATAGAAAATACATATAGTTATTAGAATTGCTATGAATGGAGGCATGTATGGCAATTCTTATAGCGTGGTGGTCCATTGGTACGGCCAGTAGTTGATGATCCTTCTGCTTTGTCGCCTTTGCTACTGCAGAAATTTACGGACCATATGCGCACAGCAAGTTTGGTAAGGAGAGTTGCTGATAAAAGAAGGTTCAGCAGGGTTCAAAATGCTTTTTTCCAGCCCACTGACCATGCATCTTTGGGATTGGTAACCTACACCAGGAGAGTCCTATGGTTATCTTCTTGTGTACACAACCAAATCAGGCATGTTGTGCCACCTTGCCCTATTTAGGGGGTGGAGGAACTGGACTAAGTGCAATTTGTCCCATTGCCAGAAATAGGGCGATGCAGAGGAACCTGCAAATTCCTCTAGAATAGGTGGCTACATCGCCCAATAGACCAGAGCAGGGGATCACAATGCATCTCCTGTTCGGTTATTGTCGTAAGCTTCAGAGCAATTGTATCCCGGTATTTGGTCTTTGTGTAAGACCAAGCAAGGTGGAGGACGTCTACACCTATCTTGTTGCATTTTGCACAAGCTGGGTCAGTTGTGGGGTCAAAATGCCTAACTAGGTTCAGTGTGTTGTATGCGTGGTGCAGGAACTTGAAGTGTGTGAGTTTGTGCTTGTGGTTCATGGAGATTTCCTTGCATATTTTAATCCACTTTACTTCTTCTATCATGGAATGTTTCCAACTGGACTTGCCTGCCTTCCGGCCAGCGCATTCTTGCATAATGTAGATATCGCATGCGTACGCATGGATGCCGTCCTCAAGCATTTCAGCATGGGGTGTTCTGCCCATCTAGCTGGCTTTTCAACATATGTAAAAGTTGTGATCTCTACGTTGCTAGCTTGTTTGATATTTTTGCTTCCATGCATTGACCACAGTTTGTTGCGCTGAGTAAATGTAGGGTACATTTTGCATCACCTAGGGTTATTTTAGATAGTATGACACCAAGGGCTTTAAAGTTATCAGCACTCCATACTTCCACTCTCAAAGACTCATTTGTCATTTTTCTGTAAGCACATTCATAGCAAGCGTTATCACCAGCAAGTAGGCAAATCATCAAAAGTATCACAGTGACTCTATATGACGCCCTCAGCGCCCTGATGCCCACAGGCTTGGTCACCTAAGAAATGCAAATAAATAAAATTAATATGCGTGCCCGAAGTGCTAAGATTCGATCTAGTATTTTGCATGTTCTAATTATTTATTTGAAAATTAACCATTTGTTTCCATTCTTAATATCATTTGCCTTTTTTTGTTTTGCAGAAACCGACATGTTCTTTTTGGCCATCAGCATGGTTGGAACAGACTTCTCTATGATCGGACAGCTGTTTCCTCACAGGGCTCGGATAGAGATAAAGGTGAAATGAGATTAAGGCAACTCTGTTCAATTGAGTAATTTAAGTGGTGCAAAATAAACGTAGGAGATATATTTTTTTTTTTAAAGCAACATAAACTTGGTTGTCTCCTTGCGACTTGCATGTACAGAATTTATTTTTTTTGTCAAATTGATGTATACCTCCGACAGCTTCCTTATCTTTGAAATCCTTTTCAGAAGCAGTCTACACCAGGACGTTTTCAGATAGTCATCAGGTAGTGAGTGACATGTGGCTCGGAGGTAGTCTCCACCACTGTACACTTGCGCCTGATGCAAAGTCATACATATTTATACACTTCGAGCCACTACCCCATCTTACTCAGATACTTTTTTCTGCAGTAAATGCAAACATTATTTTTTTAGAATATCTGTTTGAAAAGATTACCTTTTTTTGCAACTTTGCCACCATATTTTCCTATTGAAACCCTTTCTTTTTGCTCTGTTTTCCAACCTGTCATGACTTTTTAAAGGGAAGTAAAGCCTTCAGCTTCAATTCCCTTTTGCTGATATGTTATGGGGAAACTAATCAGTCCTCCAGACTATCCGTACTGGGAAACTGTGTCCCTTTTGAATTCTTGTATTTTTAACATTGAGCAGAGCACCTTGCAGTGCAATGAGGCTTTTGTATCCCCCCCAAAGTTTTACGTATGGGTTTTTAGTTTACTGTTATGTGCCTAAAGACAGTTTTTGCATTATTTTTAGTGAGCACATTTGCATTACTAAACGTGTCTAGTGCCCTAAAAACGCAGTGCCACAAGATCTTCACTTGTTGTTTGGCCATATTGGAGTTTGGCCTGCTTCCTGCCTGCTCTGGTCAGCAAGGTCCTTATAAGGCCATTCACATGCCCGGGACAGTTACTGTCTAGTCCCAGTCCACATCACTGGTGCTAGAAAGTCTGCTACTCGATCAGATGTGAAACCAGTCCCTGATTAGACAACTACTGGCTGTTTGACTGGTGCAAATCCTTAATGATGGTGGGCTTGGACATAGGATTTTGGATAAGAGGAGGTCTTCTGCAGCTATTCTTCAGATGTACTTGGAAGCCAAGAATTCTTCGAAGAAGAGCAGACTGTTGATGACCTGTAGAATACTCCTGAAGTGCCCTCCACTTTCTGGCCTGGTGAACCTCTGATCCTCTGCCTGATCTCTGAAGACCCTGAGCGGTACTTCAACCCTTGGACTAGTGGGACCACTAGTCTTGTTGCATTCTTGAGGATCCAGCCCTTCAGAGCCTAGCGAAGTGTCCCTTTACTGCCCAGTGGACTGCCCAGCTCTCTTTTGGGCTACCTTGCCAGAACTATCAATTTTCCAAATTGAAGTCCAGAACTTTGGTTGTTGCCAGCTTTTGCCGCAAGTCACCTTCCCTGTGAATTCCAGCTTCCTAAATTCAAGGGAACCTGCCCCGGAGCAGCTTCTATGACTGCAAATGTAAGGATTGCTGTTGTTGCCTGCAAACTGTGATCGTCGCTGGAATTTGCCATGCTTTAATCTTGTGAAGTGTCCTAAAGAGGTCTGCCTAGTGGGCTTCTGCATTTCTTCACTGACGGGGATTTCATTTTGTAATTGCACCCGACCAGAAGATTCCTCAAACCTGCAACCACTGGTACCCTCTCACCGGAATCAAAGGGCAGAAGAACAAGCCCCCAGTGACTTCCAGATGATGAATCACGAGATCTGGAAAAATCTGAGTCGGGGGGGGGGGGGGGGGGGTTTAAGTGTTAGGGCAGCTTTCCTAAAGTCCCACTTGGATGTAAGACTTTAGTAAGCTATCCCAATTGTTTGTAGATCCCTGACTTAGTCTCAGTCTGTGCTACTGCTGGAACCTTGGTAGAGCGGCAGAGCAGTTAGGCTTATCATGAGAGGAATATGTGAGCTGTAGGTAAGTACACTGAACCTAATTGGTAAAGCACATCAAAGATACACTTACACATAAATGTATATTAAAATGTAGATGTATCTACACAAGAATCATTTTAAAATTGATACACAGGTGGCACTACCCCCCCGGCCAGGTTAGCAAAGATGTGCAAAGGGTACGATCCACGGTGCTATAAATGTTAACCGGTGAAGGGCGTCTACGTACATATGTGGTGGGGTTTCGCTGGAGTGCAGTCATATTGGAGGTAGGTCTTCTGATGGATTAAGTGGGTGGACGGGATCCATACAGAGCTCTCGCTGTGGCTCCTCTTTTTGGGGTGTGGTGAAGAGGTGGAAGGGGGACACATGCTGCAGATTATGCTGGTTGCTGCTAGATATTGCTTGGCTCAGCATTGGAAGACTCCCGGCATGCCACTGGAACAGGAATGGGTTGCTAAGATGAGGGAGATTTGTGACATGGAATACCTTACTCATGTGTTGGATGAGTCCAGGTCTAACATTGAGGGCTCTTGGCTTCCCTTCTTCGAGATATACGGGCACTAGGAGGGGTAAGAGTATGAATATGCCAGGTCTTGTGTGACTTAAGGAGGGTTGGGGAGACAGAAAACCTATGCGACTCATTCCGTTGTCCTGAAATAGAATACTGTTGCTCCTACGTGGTCAGCCAACAGGTCCGGTAAATTTATGAATTCAGAACTATTGTGGACCCTGAGGCTGGCAACAGTTTTTCATGAGAAAGAGGCTACCCCAAGTTTGAACTCTACTGACTCAATGTGGAACTGCTGCATTGGGGGGGGGGAGAAGGGCTGAAAGGGACAGAGAGAGGGGAAGGGAAAGGGGGCAGGGGGGTGCTAGGAAGGGACTGTGGGGAAGGGGGGTTTGGGGGTCCCCCTTCTTTGACTTAAGGAGAAGGAGTAATGATGGTTTGTAACAGTTTCTTTTTTCCTGAAATGCTAATAAAGTTCAATTTGGTGGAAAAAAAGAATCTGTTTAAATTACTTAATACAATAAACCAAAACACTTAAGAATACTTTAGGATACTTTTCAAGGGCCACTTTTTAGTGTGTAGTTGCTCGTGGTTACGTTTGTTACAGCTTTTGACAGTAATGACCGTGTCTTCTTTGCACTTTATCTATCCATCTATCTGATACTTACTCTGTCAGAATTGTCCCTGGACCTAGTATATCAACCTCGTCTGTCTCCCACCCCCAAACTGATTTTTTTCTTCCTCCCCTGCCCCCAGTAAGATTGTCGCTTGTTTTGTTCCTCCCCCTGCATTTCCGCACCCCTCTCCCTCACCTTTTGGTTTTCTCCGGCTCTACCAGAAATGTCATCAGGCCTAGTACGGTAGTTGCTTGTCTGTTTCCATTTCCTTCCCACTCTCCCCCTCCCTTCCTTGGCTATGTCTTAGCTCTTGCACTATCTGAAATGTCGTCCGGCCGAGTACGATAGTTAATTCCACATCCTTACTGTTCATGGCCTGCAAGAATGTCATTCTATTTTCCCTTATTCCCTCCCTTGCCTTGAAGTGCTTTGAAACACTCTGTGTATAGGCGCTATATAAATAAACTATCTTATCATATCGTATTATCGGTATTAACGCACACTCTGGGAATCTTAGCAGAAATACAATAAAGACATTTACTCTGCATACAAATATAAGATGGTGACTTTTGGGAAGGGAAATTGTTGGTTAGTGTAACACTAGCAGTTCTTAAGATTATAGAGGCAGTTTCTTCGCACCGCAAGTTGTTTAAGGTCCAAAATGCAACTCTAGTTAAAGGTAGTTCGGAGTGGGCTCAAAGTCTTGACAAGAAGCAGAATACAAAGGTTTCAGTGGATACTTTACAGTCTCTTGTTTTTAAGATGCAAGAATGTACAATCAACGTGGGAGACCCTGTTAAAGGACTCTCTATAGGGACAAAATCAACAGCTTGAGTCTGTGTAAGAGGGGGTTGCCCTGGACACCTCTATGTGCACCCCAACGCTCTGTAGTGACTTTACGGATCAAGGTAAGTAATGCATTTCTCCGCACAGTACCTTAGGTTAGAAGAAAATATTGTGGCTGGATTCTGTCATGATCTCTGCTTCCAAAAGGTCAGGGTTTTCCCAACTCCCTTGGAAGCAGATCCATAACCCAGGTTCCGAGTGCCAACCAGTCCCAATTGGGACCTTTTGGACCCAGTCCTGGCGCCAGTGGCACCAGGCTCATAAATATGCCCAGTCCCAGCGCTGGAAGCGCCGCGCTCATAATGCTTGGGTGGACTTACCTGCAGCAGACCATGCTGCTTACTTGCCTGCCAGTTGAGCCTCTGATCCTCTTCTGTTTGGAACTACTTTTCCTGTTGGGTGGGGCAGGAGCCACTCCCTAGGTTCAGAACACTGGAACTCTTCTGGAAAGCAGGAACTCTTTTCTTACCTAGGCGTGGCTGTGGAAGGAGACACCTAAGCACTACAGGAGGCTATTTAAACCACACCCGATGGATGAATCTTGCTTTGCGTTATTCTGCATCCTCTGCAGCAGAACGCTCATCGTGTCTTCTGCATCTGATCCTGGGCCTAAGGAAAAAGGCTTACCATCCTGAATCCAGTCTTCAGCAACACCTATAAAGACAAGAAAGAGAACAGGTTAGCATTACGGTCTTCAGTGACAGCTCTTCACTAACCTGGTCCATCGGCTGTCACCAACGCCTCGCGCTGCATTCCGACATCTGCAAGACAAAGGCTTACCTACTCTTCGTGCGCTCCGGAGGTCTTCACACTGCATTCCGGCATCTGAAAGACAAAAGCTTTCCAACTCTTCGCACGCTCCGGAGGCCTTCGGCGCTGCATCCCGCATCTGAAAGACAAAACAAGGTGCGTTTAAAGACATTGGGGAACTTTAATACTCACGTGCCATTACTCCTTTCCACATCTAACCCAGTGGGTATTCCGGCACCCTGCAGCCGCTCCGAACTTGTACCTGCAAAATAAAAAGACAGTTAGAGCGCATCGTGAAGCAGGCAACAAGCGCTTACTTACGTGCTTCCAGGCGCTTCTATTCATCACACGGGCTCCATCTTCAACTCACTTCAGCCCGTCATCCACCATCGCCGGAACCCTGCAAAACAAGAGACATCATTACTAAAGACTTTAAAGACATTAGAATTACTCGAAACTTACCGTTCGTGCAGTAAACGACGGACAGCAGTCCTCTGAAGTCAAGAGGCCTGCTCCCCTTATCCAGTGAAGAAACTGGTTACAGCACCCTGCCCCGAGGCAGATGGAGAGCACGGCGTTCACTTACCTAAGGTGAGAGCGTTAACCTTCGGGGTTCTACAGGAGAAGAGAAAGGGAAGAAGAGAGAGACATTTAATAACCCAGTTCATTAATCCCATATTTTCTATCTGCAGACATCTTACCCTTCGAGTCAGACATACAGTGCACAGAGGTCCAGCCCAAAGAGCCAGCCGTGTGGTACACATCACCTTTGAAGATACGGTAAACGCCCAGTCAATCAAGACCGGCGCCTCTACGGGAATCAGGTGAGCGTTACAGATTCTCGATGTGGCAGCGCTGGACCCGACCTCTGGATTCCTTGGGCTGATGACGAAAGTCTGGACAGTGGACGGGATCTCTTGGCAGCAGTCTTGAGGGAGGATCTCTGACACGGCTTTCAGCAACTTCTCGGGTCACTCTGCAGTTCTGACACCTTTTCTGCAGCACCAACAAAGGACGCGATTCGCTTTTCACAGTCCCACACTCTGCTGATGGTATCTGGGCGAGTTGGATTGCTTCTCTGGAGTTTCCTTGAGGGCTTAGCAAAGATTTGGACGAGGTCGGCCTTTCCATGGCGATGTACTTTGAATGGGGCAGCGGGTCTCCTGGTATTTAGGTTCTGCAGCTCTGGAAACTTTCAGGACCTCGGGAGATGGCGCAATTCAAAGTTCTTCTTGGGACTGGTTGTTCCCACCAGTCAAAGGGAAGGCGTCCTCTTCGGAGTTCCTCTGTCATAAAAAACTGGCTCGGGACAGTAGTGGTTACATCACAGCAAAGCACAGCAAAAGGTCTGCAGGTGTCTCTGGTCGTCTTCTTCAGTTACTTCAGTTTCCAGTGGTCGCCTTTCTTTTCAACTCCAGGAGCCTCACCTTGTATACAGTTCCAGCACTCACTCCTCTGCAATCTTTCAGCATTTTACAGAAAGGCGCGTATGGCTGTCCAATCAGGACAGCCAGACCCCCAGTGAAAGCTGGTTCTATTCAGGCACTCTGGCAGACAAAAGACGGTGGGGGTGGGTGACTCCCTGCCTCTGCCCCCCCCCCCCACTTCCTGCCTTCCCAGACACTCTGGCAGGGACACCCAAGTGTTACCACCAAAGTCAAAACACACACACAGCCCTCCCACCCCACCACAATGGTAGAAGAATGGCTAACAAAGAACCACCATGCTAGAAATGGCGAAAAAAGGAAGCCCCCAAGGTAGTACTTAGTTGCCCCTATTGTACACTACTGAGGTTATGGACATAGCCCCCAATAGTTGGTAGACCACATCCACTGCCACCAACCATAACTAGAAGGTTGTCTGTGACTTAAAAGTCACAGGAGCACAGAGAAGGGGGGGGGGATACTAGGTATCCCATTGGCACTCCGCAGAAGGTGGTCTGTGCCAGTCTCTCAGATTATAAAGTTTTAGGCAAGATACTATCCTTTGTAACTGTAGTTACTCCAGGATGTAGAAAATAATTTTTGAAGACCCAAAGGGTCCCCAGCAACGCTGCCCATAAGGAGCTGTGTGCTGCCATAGTAAAATACAGATGCCTTAAAGAGGTATGGAGCAAAATAGACTCCATAGTATAGGTAAGATACAAAGAACAGAGTTCCAAAAGAACGAGCCGATTAGAATGAATGATTGGAAAAAGGCTTAAAGAAAAAGGTCCAGAAGTCCAGCAAAAAGTGCTGGGGGGTCTCACTAGGAGAGGGATGAATCATAAATATTACAAATCCCCCTAACAAAATGTACATATGCGCCTCTCCCCCGAGCACCCCCTTTCTTCTGTAGGGTAACATTGGGAACAAGTCCCTTTTTTCTCCTTTCACCCCTCCACTCCCCTTTGGCCATCTAACCTGGGCCAGGAATGTTGCCCCTTGTTTAGCCTTGGGCCTGGACCCTGGCTAAATTAAGAGGATCGCTTTGGGTCTGCCCAGCGACCCCCAGATGATCCATCACCACATCCGAGAAAATCTGAGTCGGAGGAGTAAGGAAACATACCTGCACCATCCCCCCCCTCCCCCCCCCCCTTCCAGGTTTAGCCTTGTGTCTGGAAGAAAGGAGAAAACTTGGCTATCCTTGGGTTAATTCTTGTAGAACTTTTAATAAATTTAAAACTAAACGGCACCACAAGCCCATTGTAATGTAAATAAATTTATAGAGCACAAAACCAAGGCCAAAAGGCATCTGGGCACTAGCAGTGAAACAAGAAAAAACTACAAGCCCCCACCCCTCCTCAAAACCATGTTTTGAGAGCTCTGTGGAAACGCAACTTATCTGAAATCTCCCACAGGTAGGTAGGGAGAGAATTCCAGTGTTAGGGGCTAGGACCGAGAAAGAATGTTCTGCTCAGATTTACATAAATGCGGTACTTGCAGCAAATTAGTCGAGCTGAGTGCAGAAAGTGTCAGAGTAGAACGAATCAGTTTAGGCTGAAGAAATAATGGGCCGGTGAGGAAAGAAAAGCAGTGTGTGCAATGCAGAGTGCCTTAAACTTAATAAACCTAAGGCTTTGAACAGGAAGCCAATGGAGTTTAGCCATCAGCGATGAGGCGGAAGATCTTCTCGAGGCATTCTGCGCCAGTCGTGTTGCAGAAGCTTTCAGGATCTGGAGCCTATGGACCAGAAAGTCAGTTGACCCAAATATATGCCATTGCAGTAGTCCATCGAGCCCATATTAGAGGCGTTCACTGCAGTAGCACAAAACTGCAAAGCACAAACAGAAGCACTTTCCTTAGAAGTCTCAGTTTGAAGAAACCTGCGCTACAAATTTAGGCTATCTGTCCCTCTCTTGATCTAGAGGGAAGGAGATTGACCCTTAAGCTCTTAATGGATGGGCTAGTGGCTGTGCAAGGTCATAAAGATTCGGGACAGAAATCAGAATGCCAAAAAGAATGGGCGTTTGGAGACCGACTACCAGAATCTCTGTATTCTCGCCATTAAGCCTCAGCCAGTTTTGAGAAATCCACAGAATGATCTCAACAAAAAAGATATTGGTTTAGAAGGGGGGAGGTCAGATAACCGAGAATTTCAGTTTAATAAGGAATTTCGTATTTTCTGTGTATAAGGTTAGCCAGTGGATGCAGATCTAAATTAAAGAGCAGAGGATATTTTGAAAGAGAACTTAAACCTGTGAAAACCATTGTGTTGAACCCTGTGACTTTGGGGCACACGGCCCCATACATCTTACGTTTGGACTTCTAAAGTTAGTATTTTGTACTTGTGATTGGTTTGTGATCATTTATTGCATCTACATTACTTAACTGCATTTCTTTATTAATTTATTTGATGTCTATTAAGTGAACCTAATGGTGATTGTATACATTTGTATCGTATAGTATTGTGTATCTGCTAGCTTCATTTTTCATTGTTCTTTTAAAAAAGAAATTCAGTTTAAATATTGCATCATTACATGAAATATCAACAATGACAAAAATTATATACATAAGTACAAAATAGTATAAAAACAACCCCCCCCCGTAGTCACTTGGTTCACATCATATAATATACAAATGTCAGATTCAATACAACGCTAGAAATTTTTCCCAAATCTTCATTCATCTTCATTCAACCATACTTCCTTTTCTAGAATATTAGATTTCCAATTCTTTTGGATGACTTTTTTTCCAACCATAGCACCTCCAAACAACCACTTCTTTTGACATGGAGTACATCCAAGGCTTCATCATTTCCCAATATCAATGTGTCAAAGTCAAAACCAATCTGTTCATTCAAGACCTTCTCCAAAATGACTCCTATTTCTTTCCAAAATCCTCGCACCTATATGCAATCCCACATCATATGTTCCAGTGTACCGGTTTCATGAACACAGGCCCAACATTCCGGATAATCAGTGTGTTCTAAAGGCCTACATAACGGTAATTTTATTACTGACTGTCTAAATTAAAGTGTGCGCTCTTCTTTGTGGACTCATTGAGGGCCCCTGATCACACTCTCACTCTCCTGAGAGTAAACATTGACTGCACTCCATTGCTACCGTCTTTGGGTTTTGGCTAAACTCTCAGAATTCCCTATTCACTCTAACTGGGGTAGCCTCCTACAATCTGTCCACCAGGTCAGATTCTTTACATCCATCTTATAGCAACCACTTCCCAAGAATATTTGGATCTGTTTAATACTCTTTGGATAACCACATTTCTGGACGTTTTATCTAATGCCCACAGGGATCATGGGAGAACAGAACATGCATCTAATATACACTAAATGTATTTGATGAGTAACCTCCTCTTTGCCCCCTCAGGGCAGGATGAACTAGTCGGTGTATACGATTTCATTTGTTAACGTTCTTTTTTGATTAGTCTCCCTAGAACATGTACTTTCATAGTCCTACATTTCACCAATATCAAATATCAAACACCCACTTGCTGTGGGTTCCCTCAATCCACAATTGGGCATAAACCACCCCAAAACACAAATATCATCACTTGTTGATCACAGTTTCTATTCTCAATAGTTTAACTTCAACTACTGCACCCCTGAATTATGCAGGGCTCACTCTAATTCAAAGCATGTCAATAAACAAATACTTCATGAGACAATTCTGTATGACAAGGCGCACACAGTTCATTGGATAACTAAATCCCTTCTTAAACCTACCTACTCGTAGGTAGCTATGGCAATGTCATAAATCACATTTGACTGGCATGAAAGAAAAGGGAACATAAAACATCTTGCCATGGCATGTAAACAACTCCTGTCGATTTGCAATTGCTTAAACCTCGAAGCAGGGCAGAAAAGCATAACATCAATTATTAGTATTAGAAACGAATGCTCTTATCAATCAAAGCACACAACCTGTGTGGGACCCAAATGCATGCAGAGCTTGGTTCTCTGAACATGCAGTTCACGCAGCCATGTGTGTCTCCAACCTGTGTCCCGCACCAGCAGTCTCCTCTTAATTAGCTGGGCTTTTATAATATTTTTCATAATGGGCCTCTATGTAGGAGTTCTATGACACTCCAAAATATAAACGAAAAGTATAGAAGTTCAGGGATAGATAAACAAAGGCCTATGACTTTTGGTGATATTCCCTTTACCTATGCTAGCTGCATTTCACTGCCCACTGCTGGGTCTACTGAAGACAGCGGGACACTCTGCTTTGTTTTATTAGACAAAGACTCGCAATAAAGTCCACAAAATGCTGAAAGCAGGTTGTAAAGTCAACAATATGCAAGTTTCTTTGGCTTAACCTAAACATGATCTGTGCTGCTATGTCTGGATCACTAGGGGCAAGGTTGACTGCGTGCAGCATATGGGGGCTGCTCTGTGTAAATGGCTGGCAGTAGCTTCCATCTTTTTGAAGAGTCTTGCTACACACACTATTCTTACCTATACAACACATGTATGCAAATAAGGTTTTTAATCTGTCTGGCTATGCCACTATTTTTTATGAACTATGGATATGAATAGATGTATGCTAGCTCAGAACGTACATCACTTCAAAAAGCATTCTCATAGAGATGCTGTGTATTACTACACATCTGGTGCCTTGCTCTGAGGCAGGTTCAATGGCATCTAGATGCTTCTAAGCACTGCAAGCTGACTATGACGTCAAGCAATGAGGAACTTGCATGTCCATGCACTAATCAATCAAGAAATGACTAATCAAACCCTAGAACGGACTGCCTTATTCTTTCAGGTTGCATGTTCTCCATCCGATTCTTATTAGGCCTCAAACAGCCACTTGTGGTCTATGAACCCAATTGAGGTTCGAAGGTGCATATTTCCTACAGTGTCTGCTTCATTTGTTGTCCCATGTTAGGGTAGTTTGGGTAAAAATACATGTCAAATGAGTCCTTTTATCAGTTGCTCCTCTTGTAAATGCTGAAGCTGCCTTGAAGGACGGTTCTGCTCACTTGAAACACTCATCGTGCCTCGGAGCTCTGATAGTGATACTGGTGCCGTCAGCATCTTGGGCATCAGTGCTATCGTATGGCCCCCTCACTCTCTGAGCTGCACAAGCTGATATCTTCAGCACTGGTGTAGTCAGCTCTGCCTGAGCAAGTCTTCCCTGTTATCAAAGAAGAAATCCAATTTGTTAGCCATGACAGACCTACCTCCTTAAGGAGGCTTTAGGGACATCTTCAAGGAGGAAGATGGAGACGTAACCTGTGAATTGGCTCATCGTTTAGGGAATCTGCCCTGCCAGATTACTCCGAAATAGGCTAGTCTGAGGAGGCATTAATGCAACTTATTAATCACCGTCGTGAAGCGAGTGGTTTGGAAACATCTCCGGCTTCAAAGATTAGTAGCAAATATCTGTGCTAGGGCTAAAATTGAACTCTGCTTTAGGCAGTAATTTAAGGGCTGTTGACTCCCTAGACCCATCTTGTCCAGTGAAATGGGTCAAGTCATAAACTCTGAGAAACATTCTGAAACCCAAGGTCAGCAATTTGGACACTCTTGTTAAAATACATGGATCAGACCAGCTTCTGTACCTTTAATGCATAAAGTCTGGTAAAAAAAGAGAGCAGCTTATGCTAACACCTTATTTTAGATAAAGCACCCCATGCCAGAAAGTTTGGCCGTACACATTTTTTATACATCTGACAGGTTGGTGCCATATAGCCATGCCTTCTGGAAAGCAGCAGAGATTTCAAGTTAGCTCATGCATCCCAACCTTCCAGAGTTGGTGCAACAAATGGGTGAAGGATGTCCAGGCAAAACTGTCAGACCGGACCTTTGATGCCTGGACCTGTTCTGCACTGAAGTGGACCAATTGCTAGTAACATTTAAGGCTAAGCGGCAAACAGCCATATCTTTGGGCCTATTTGCCCTTTCTGTTACCTTTGCTTCCAACAAGGTAAGATATTGTGTTTGTTACCTGTGGAAGCCAGGAAGTCTAGCGAGCAGCATCTCAGGGGCAGCAACACCAATAAATGTGAATTTACCAGCCCTCTATGGTACTGTTCCCTTTGCAACTGTATTTGCGTGCACGCAAGTGGCCAAGCTGCTTAAATATTTGCCTTCCCTTCGAATCCAGATTCTCGTTTGGGGGCAATGGGGGTGGTTGTAGGATCAGATCTTTTGCAGAGTCATACTGAAAGATTAAAATTGGACTAATAGATCTTGCAGATTGTAGACCATGGTGATTGCCTGCCTTTTCTATTCAAGCTGATTCAAAACCACCCTACTTCGATTTTGCCACCTCAGAACCGCTCCTTCAATAGATGGTTGAGTTGTTGAACAGAGCCCTGGAGCTTGTTACATCTCGAAAGTTGGGAATGTTGATATTCATGTACCTTCCTGGTTCCCAACAAAGACAGATAATTCATACCCATTCTAGAATTCACACCCTTCCAACTCTTATGAAAGGACAGATTAAAGATGGTGACACAGGCAGAGGTCCTTCAGACTTTGGTGCTGTACAACTGGCTTATCTGCAGGATGTGTTCTTAATGTTGCTATTGTAAGGAAGGCATGGTATCAAAGTAACACACACAAGTGACAACAGTTCAAGTGTGTTTATTGAACTTGATGAATGGTGTGATAAACACCTATCTAAACCTACATCTATGATGGGAGTAAGCTACAACCATCAAATAATAATGCAGTCCTAGTGGAGTCATCAAAATAAAAAGTGCCTATACTAAAAAACCTATTTCCCATCCTTACTGCCAAGTTGCAAATAGTGTGGGGTAATGTTCGTGAAAAAGAAAGGTGTTCACAAAATGATAAATCAGGATGTTCAGGCATTTGGCCTCCCTTCCCCATGTTCTCAGCATAGGTCAAGGTGGTTCACTCGTGCGTAGTACTTTCTATGGCTTCTTCAGCACGAGGACACAGTTCCTTTTCAACCATCAGTGTATTCTATGCCCAACTCACTTAGGTTATCGAAAGTCTTTCTTCAGAGGGCCTGATTTATCAAACAAATGAAAAGTTCCTTTCCAAGTAGTCACAAAGGGCAATTCACTCTTCGCCCTGGATCACCCTCAGCCGGGTTCAGATCCCTTTTGCTTCCACAATCCCTGCTCAGGTGACTCATGGTGCACCCCGGATCTCCCTCAGCTGTGCTAGGGCCAATTACAGTTTGTATTAGCTATCGACGACTTTAGAAAGTGCACAGGGTTTGGCTTGACCCGTTTCAGGACCACTTCGATGTTACATTTCACACTTTTACACTCTCCGCTTGATAACGAACAGACCTTCGAGTGAGCGCACACGTGGTGCCGGACCACTCTTTATATGGTATCTTAGGTTGCCTCCCAAAGTTCAATCACAAATTTCAATTACTTCTTCATTTCCAATTATACTTGTATCGCTCATCACCATCGCTTCATACTCTGTTTTCTTTATACAATGTTGCCGTTTGCAACCTTGGTTCTAACACAGACCGGTCTGCTATCAGTCTCCCCGACTCACCAGCTGTGCTGACTTTACTGGAGCGGCTTTGTTGTGGGAGCCAAGGACCGTACCACAGAGGCAACCGCTCCTCCCCGCCTCTGCTATCGATGTGGGCGAGCCCCGAGCACCTTTGACACACAATGCATCTTTCTTCAGCTTTTATTCCTGGTCTTATGTTTCTTACTCTCGAGGGTTCATGAATGTAGCAGTTTTCCTCCAAAAAGGCCAAGGGCAACTTCCTCCTTGCAACTCTTTCTGGTCTTGCTGTCTTTCTCCTCATATTAAACTGCCATCTCTGAACTGCTGCTTCTTCGTGTGTTTTGCCTTGCTCAGAGTGCGCTTTCATGCTCCGCCTTTTATCCGTGTGGGGGAAGTGTGATGGAAGTCAGGTGTGTGCAATTATCTGTAATTGCCTGACTCTGACTCTGCCTGACCCTTGTGTTGGGACATGTCAGGTATACGGCTCGTGTGTTAGTCCATTGTCGCTGACGGTCAACTGTCTGTGAGAAAGTGTTTGTGTCGTTTAGGGGGTGGTG
This sequence comes from Ambystoma mexicanum, assembly GCF_040938575.1. Taxonomy (NCBI): domain Eukaryota; kingdom Metazoa; phylum Chordata; class Amphibia; order Caudata; family Ambystomatidae; genus Ambystoma; species Ambystoma mexicanum. Next base: position 655,501,572 of record NC_090935.1, on the reverse strand, counting down.
GCGGTTCAGCTCCTATGTATCTTATCTGGTAGAATGGGGAAAAGGTGTTACGGAAAAGGGGGATATTGTGTCTCACCCTTCGGTGTGCCACTTCCACTCCCCGAAGACACCTCATCCAGTTGATCACCCCTCCCCCGCACTGGTCCATTCCCAGGAACTGGATCCAATAGCGATGGCTGTGTCCTGGCCTCCTGGATGACCGATCCCTGGGGTCTAGCGGGTGGGACGCCTTCAGGTTTCTCACACTATGCACCCTAAATATCCTTGATTTGTAGTGGGAAGTACGCATTACCAGTTAAGTGCTCTCATTCATCCATGCTTCGCTCTCCAAAATATTCATGAAGGTCATTGCGCTGGTTGCGGCCCATCTTCACAAAGAATGCGCATGTCTTTATTCACCTAAACGGCTAGCTTCTTTGAGTCTGCACTCAAGGATCCCAGGACGACATGCAACTTGCTTCACTTCTTAGGGTTCTCCATCAACCTTAAGTCCTTTCTATCCCTCTCCAATTGTCTGCAGGTTACAGGGGTAGTTGTGTAAATGAAGCGAGACACGTCATCTCCCAGATACATTGGCAAGCATCCAGACCACGGTAGCCCTCTTCTAATTGCATGTGTGACTCCCAACTGTGTTTTTTTTTCTTCTGGAGAATGATAGGGCTTATGGCATCCTGCATCTAAGTCCCAGACGTAAGCCTGAAGATATAATTGCTGCGGTGGTCCACGTTCAACTGGGACATGAAGGTTGTTATGTGCCCCACAGGCCTGAAAGGGCCTGCTTTGATAGCCATCCGCGAATAACCTCCTTCGGGAGTCAGAGCCTTGGCAGAATGTCACCCTAGACATGGACATGTCCCTGAAGAGATGAGCTCATCTGCAGGATCTTTCGGTAAGTTGTTTATTGAAGGCTAAGAGAAGTCCTTGCACATCAACATGCTGAATCTCTGGGCAGTTCGTTTTGCAGTGCAGTTGTTCACACCATCAGTTGGGAGATTCAACTGTCCAGGTCCTCAAAGGCAACACCACACCAACAGGAGTGTTGTGGGATCATTCAAGCTGTGCAGAGAGGTTATTCTCCTGTGGTTTTGGGCTATAGGAGACTAAGGTGCTTAAAAAAACAATACACTTCGCCAGCAGTTTGAACATTCAGGCAAATACCAGAGTTTTGGGAAACTCCCACCTGTGGGAGCTGAACAGGGAGGGTACGTGGCATACGTTCTCCATGTAGGCCTTTGCCAGAAGTGAGATGATCTGTTCCATAGAATTATCTACAGAGGGCCTCATGTGGGATGCACAGACTAATCTATAAAGGTTCGACCTGGTGTACGTATCTCCCCCCCTCCCCACCCCATTCCTGCTGATGCCTCCAGAGAGCAGGAACTTGAAGGAAAGCTGAACAATGATCCTCATTGCACCTGACTTGGCATTGGGGACGTGGCACCCATTCATGTGTTAATCATGCTGCTATGTCTTCCTTGGAGGATTCCTTATGCATTCTTGGGAATGAGTACTTGACCCCAATGCCAAGATGCTTCACCTAAATGCCTAGCTATTGAGAGGTTGACTTACAAGTATTATGTTCTGTGGTGATTCTTAAAATGAAAGGCACAGCTCCATCTCCCTGATTAGGCCCAACAAGGCTGAAGCACGTGTCTGGGTGTTGCTTTTGGTACTCTTGTTCAGAAGAGAATTGCCATAGCATTTTGGTGCTGGACTGCCCATATGCAAATGGATATTTCCCTTCTGTGAAAGGTAGTGAGCTAAAGTGTGGCTGCGGACTCTGGAGTGGGTACCTTCCCAAAGAGCAGGTAATTTAGCCATGTTCGTTCTCGCAGAGGGGCGCCTATGGACTATTTTTTGATTCTTAACATGTTAGTCTTAGAGGTGCCCATTGTTGGGGAGAATTTTCGTTTCTGTTCCAATTCCCGTTAACCTTATAAACCCCCAGCTCTTTTGCTGGACTCTGGCTTTTGAATTTTTACTCCCGAGTGGAAGCCTTTTTCTCACTCACTCATGTGTTTTCCTGACTAAGATTTTCGATGCTTCTTACTGTTTTATGGAGTCAGCTAAACTCCATAAGCATCTGCTTTTGCATTGTGACACACAGCACCTTTTGTGCAGTGCCACTGAGAAGTCCATTGGATTTCTCGTAATGTTTTAACTACATTTTGTTGATGGAACTACTGTTTCCAAGAATAGTAAGATGACACCTGTCTTACTTACCTTTATGTTATGGGTCCAGCACACACCACCCCATGTTGGGTGCAGGGGGGTCACATAGTAACTCCTTTAACCCATTCCTCATGTAACATTTTGTTACACTAACTCACTTGAATGGTTGGTGGCAGTGGTTTCTTTTTTTACTACTTAGTGACATGTAACTGCAGGCTGAGGCCTCAGCTGCAATGCTGTACCCAAGCATGACCATTTTCTCAAAATGGCCCCGGTTTTCTTTTTTCGCCATTATTCGCCATGTCTCATTAGTTTCTTTGAGGCTTTTACTCTGTTTGCATCAGGGTTGAGTCGTTTGTGTGTTTTGCCTTTGGCGGGCTTCTGCCCTGAAGCCCGCCCAGGCTCCTGTGTGTCTCGAAAGGAAGGAAGTGAGGGAGGGTCCCGAAACCTCACTTTTTTGTCTCTAGGTGTGCCTGAGTGAAACCAGTTCCAATTGGCCCGCTACCTGTTCTGGAGGACAGCCACCCTGCTGTGTGATTGAGAGCCCAGGGCTGTGAATGAGTGGGAACTTGCATAAAAAGCGAGGTTTTTGGGACAAAGAGCAGAGTCGACCACTGGAGGGCAACCTCTGAAGCAGAAGACTAGAGAAGATTCCAGCGACACTGTCCTGGACCACGAAGTGCCCGGTGAAGCCCTGCAGCTGTTGACCCAGTTTTTGAATCGACCGGGAAGGCCCGTAAAGGATGACTTCCTCACTTAGGCTGGTGGGACCAAATAGCCTTGAGACAAACTGTATTTTGATGCAACTCCGGACGTGCTGCGACTTTCCAAAGCTGCAGAAGCCCAATCGGGTGTAGGGGGAATTGCGGGGGGTGGGGGTTCCTCGACCACTTGTAAGTGCATTGTCTTCTGGAGTCAGAATCCGGCCAGAGCTTTGTGGGCATCCAGAGGACCCTACAGAAGCAAGAAATCATCATCCAGATTCCCCTTACCAGTGTCCAGCACCGAGGGGGATCAAGAAAATACTATCAGAGATTTTCGTTCTTTTTTGGCACTGAGAAAAAGGCGTCAAAACCACAAAGAGCGCCTGAATCGACGGAAATCCATTGCTGACGAGTTCCTCTCGAGTGCTGCCACAGGAGCCCGCCATACGTCCTCCCTTTCGTCACCACGACCAAGGACCAAGAACAAGGGACTACTGCAGTGCATCGTGAAGGCAACCACCTGTAACGCTTTCTTCATTTCAAAGGTACTGTGGGGGCTTGGGATAGTTTATCCTTTTGCCATTTGGGGTGCTTCCTATCTTTGGGAGTACAATTTAACCATACACTAAATTGAACTCAATTTACCTGCATTGGCCTTGCAGCTTGTGCTTTCCAAATAGGACTCCTCTTGAGTTGCTGTGATTTTCCTTTTGAACTCGGACTAGAACATTATTCTAAGAAGAAGAGCATCAGAACTTTGACTTTGCCCATTAACTTTGGCTGTCCTGGCTCCCTAAAGGCCTACCTCTGAACCTATTGGCTTGATCAGTGCTTGCTCCCTTACAGGTTTTAATGTCGAACACTTTCATGCTGGGCTAAAAGACTGCCTGCATCCCTTCGGGGTAATCTAACTCTTCTTATAACTTATCAGTCTGTTCTGATCTAACTCTAACCCTTCCTTCCTTCCTAACTCAATATTGCAAAGGTGATACTATATAAATGCTATACTGACATCAAATGAATCGCCTATGGGTGCTGGAACATGTGTAACATATGAATGAATTACTCGCCTGTTTTATTGTTCACTTTGAGTTGAATCCTAATTGAGGATTAATGTTACAGCTAATTACTGCTTTTTAAAGAATGCTTTAAATATCTTTGCATTTCATTGTACAGCTCACATTACCCTTCTTAAGATCAGACTGGCCGCTCAGTCACGCTACCAACTTGTGTAGTACAGGCCTATGTGAAGTCCTATGACAATAAGATACATTGTGGTGACTCGGCTTACATGTGGGAATTGTTATTTGAGGCTAACACCAACTGTATTTACCATATTGTCACATTTTATTCAAAATGTTTAGAAATGTTTGAAATACTCTCATGACGCACACTTTTAACTTGTCTAAAACTATTTCTCTTTGTGAGAAATTACTAGCCATTTTACTTCAGATTTTAATGTATACCAGATTTCTACTTTTTATGGAATGTGAAATGTGTCTTTGCATATACAAAGCCCGTTCGGCTAAATGTATATTAAATAATACAAATAATAATAGTACAGGCCTATATTAAAAGGTGGGTTACCTAATACCAAGAGATAAGTCTTGTGTAGTACGACACCAGTTGGACTGCACACTTTCTTACCCAACACTGGTGGCAGGTGGTGGGATTGGTCTAGAGTGGTCACTGTGACTATTAGTTGTGGATGGTTTATTTGGGCACAAGTACAAGGCTAGCTCCACCAAAAAGAAAAGTAATCTTGTAACTGAAAATAATGCCAGGAATAGATCATTTTAATGAACAGTCCCTTACTGTACTTACAATGGAACAATTGAAAGATTTATGTAGGACAAGGGGACTGAGTTTAAAGGGTAGAAAGAGTGAGTTGATTGAAAAAATGGTCAAATCACCCAAAACCCCGGGAGTAGGTCCATAACCCCTACTCCCAACCTTGATATGGAAATTGATATAGCTGATAGTTTAGAACTTAGCTCCAATCTGCCAAATGGATCAGAAGGTGAGGGGATCCTCAAGGAGTCAGCAACTCCCCTCTTCAGCCTGCTTCTATAACTCTGCAGTCTCCTATCATGACCCCTGTGGGTCACAATCTAAGTCCAGAATATATATCTCTTGAAAGAATTAGACAAACTAGAATTCAAGAAACCTGCAGTACAATCTGAAGACATAGGCAGAGAGAAGGCTCAGCATGAGTAAAATATGGAAAAGATGTCCATTGATTCTGCTTCCTTCACAGGTTCCTCTCGGTCTACTAATTCCAAGAGACCTCGCTTACCAAAAGAGGTTCTAAGTATGTATAATCCTAAACTTGATGTGTTAGATTGGTTGAGTACATTTGATTTCACTTACGGTTTGCAGAATATTTGTGGGAGTGATTAAGTTGCATGGATCATTTCTAGGCTCCACCAGAATGGTTGTGATACTATGGAATTGAGTACTACAGACAGGAAATATTATGAACTAGTTAAACACGCACTTGTTACCAGATTTGGGAAGATTCCTTCTCAATACCTTAAAAGGTTTAGAGACAATAAAAAGAAAGAGGATACCCCTTGGGCTACCTGGGTTTGTGGATTCCTGAAAAACTTAGATGGTTGGGCAATAGGATAAAAAGTAAACTCCTTTTGAAGGAATGAGGAATTTGTTTTTACTAGAGAATATGTTTGATGTCTGCTCTGTTGAGCTGTGCAAGCACATGGCTGACTCTAAGAAACTTGATCCCAAGAGACTAACTCATAAGGATTCTGGGGCAACTCAGAAAAAGGATGAGGGGGAAAAAGCACAAGAAAGATGGTAAAGGAAATTCTAATCCACCACCTAAAATGGGCCACAAAAACAATAAGGGCACATTTAATGGGTATAGGGCTAGTGAAACTTATGGGGGCCAAACCAGAGGGAGGTTACCAGAGACCCCATTCCAGATTCTAGAAAAGCTTTGGTAAATGTGTGGTTTGTGGGTCTAGTGACCATGTGAAAGTGGATCCCAGATGTAAGGGTAAACCTTCACACCGTCTAAAGGGGTCCACACCGTCTCCATAGCCTTCACTCCAGCGGAGGAAGCTCCAATGACAGTTTCTCACTTTCACTTACTAGCTGATGACCCCATTGGATGGAGTTCACGCTTGTGTTTCTTTAGTGTCCTTGGGTCTGTGGGAACAGCAGAATATAGATGTGTATAACACAATACCAGACTACACAAAAAAATATTATAAGGACAGTGTACTTTTAAATGGCCAGGAGACTCCTGCCATCAGTCACTGGGGCCAGCATTACAGTGGTTGATGAAAGCTTGTTCAAACCTGAGGATATAGCTAAGGCACCAAAAGGTCCCACTAAACTTGCTGGAGGCCCTATCCAAATGGTTCCTATTTTGCCAGCCCTCATCCAGTGCAATAACATGATTGTAGAATTCCTGTTAGTGTGCAATCTGAAGGACCTGGGAGAGTTCTGTTTGGGAATGACTTGAAACTCTTAGAGTAGTCTCCAGTACCCCTAGGCCTCCCAGCAAAAAGAAACGTGAGCTGACAAGATTGGCCATAGAGGCAACCTTAAGAGACACTCAATTTTGGGCGTGACTTGGCACTTCTTCTGTAGCCTCTGTGAGAAGCCCGGGCCTACAAACATGCCAAACTCCGGTTCCAGCGTGCAGCGGCTCTAGTGAAAGCCAGATGGCAAAACAAGAACCTGAGGGGAAGAACCGGGGAGGGTGGTCAAGCATTTCACAACCCTGGGGCCGAGCAATTAAATGAACTGTCCCATCGGACCCACGTCGGAGGTCACCCTAGATGGCCGCCGCCTGCCCAGTCAACGCGACTCCCGAGACCCGGCGCCCCACCCCCAACAAAGAGACCCGCCAGCGAGGAGCGGGAACCCTGGTGTTGTAAACCTAACGGTCGGAGTGGCCAAGTAGGCGGAGTGCCGCTGGAACGATTCAGGGACCTCACAGCGGCCGATTCCACCATGGCCCGCAATGAGCTGAGGGCAAGCAGAAGATTGGGTGAGCCCCCACCAGATAGCAAAAGGTCCAACTGCAAGTGAAAAGAAGCTGACCTGCATAGATCCGGCTCCCACGGAAGGAGGGCCATGAGGGGCATTGCGGCCTGGACCAAGACAGAGCGCAGATCCAGGGATCCCTGCCCGCGGCTCCAACTAAAGCTCACAACATGAGACCCAGCTATCGGGGGCCTGATAATCCATCTACGAACCTCCAGAGGCACGAGTTCCCTGGTAAACGAAGGAGCATGCTCCCTCCCTCTGCCCTTGGGGAGAGCTGCACTGCTGCTACCTTGAGACGGACCTACCGGGATAGAGAGGCCTGGGGAGAGGGAACCGTTCCATTGAGGGAGACCACTCCACTTGAAGGCGCAGACATAACCCTCTCCCTGCCTTTCACAAGCACCAAGGACGAAACGGGAGGAGAGCACCATACCCAGGAGGAGAGACAATCCATAAGAGCTGGCCCAGTGGGGGCTATTACTAACAGCGGTGGAGAGACCCACGGAATAACCCACACGCTCACCCCAGAGAAGGGAAAGGACTGAAAAGGACCCTTTTAATCCACCAGACACACCTCCACTGCTGGGATGCCTCCTATCTGGGGCCCTGGCCACCCATTAACTCCATTGAAACTAGATCACCCGGGCCGGCCCTAAACTCACCCAGCCATGGCAAAACAGCAAGAAACCCCAGAAAAACGCTGACATTGTGGCCCTTCTCCAGCCTCAGGACAAAAACAAGAAAATGGACGCCGCCAAGGCCCTGAAGCCTCCGCATGAACTCCTCACGGGGCAATTTGCCACCAAGGAAGATCTGCAATCTTTTATTTCAGAAATCAAAGTGGAAATCCGTAGCTGTATGGCAGGGATCTCATCAAAGGTGGACCAACAGGTCTTAGAGGTGGAATAGAGGCTTGGGGAAGTGGAAGATCACGCAATGGACCAAACTACAATAGTGGCTGTGCTCCAAAGGAGGAGCCAGGTGTTGGAGGGGAAAAGCGAAGAGATGGCACAGAAACAGGAGGACATGGAAATTAGGGCCTGCGGCAACAACCTTGGGATCAAGGGAATACCAACTCAATCACAGGCCAGGCCCCCTCGGGTTACGCAGGCAGGCTCTTCCAGGCGCTCCTTTCACACATGGACAAGATGATGATGCTGCTTCTTGACCGGACCCACAGACTACGAAACCGAGGGACAGGCCCCCAGATGCAATTACTTGGATCCACTTCTTTATAACAAAACAAGAGATCCTAGCAGCCAGCCGGACGCAGGGGCACTTAACATTTCAGGAAACATCACTACAAATGTTCCAAGACCTTGCTTTGGTAATGATAGAGGCGGAGAGAGCTCAGACCCCCGACAGCATTTCTGCAAGACCAATAGGAGTGCTACTAATGGCTCTTCCCCCGCCACGTTACAGTTTGTTCTGGGCGACACAACCTGCGACATCAGCACACTAGATGAAGCGAAAGATATCCTAAAAGTGCCCTCCCCGGAAGCAGAAGCAGGCTCCTAATCAAGGCCCTCATCGCCATCAAGAAAAGGGATATCCAGACCAAAGCAAAACTCCTGGGCGAAGGTAGCCTAAGGGTGCAAGCCAGCAACCCCTCAACAACAAACCTGATGGCCTCCTCACACATACTCTGGGCACTTTGTCTGAGCGGCGGTCCAACCCAGGCTCACCACCATCGTACCACTGGAAACCATGATGTTTTGAAACCCGGGCTTCACATGGCCTATGCCTGGCGTAGAGTGCTATGGTGCCCAAAGGCCCAAGGGCCAAACACCCCAACCTTAGTTCAACGTTATGGTTACTGTCAGTAAGTTAGCGTTGTTTTGCAGCTTCATAATTGGTAACAAATGTTAACCTGGTTGCACAGTGGGCCCACAACAGCAATAGATCTGGATTGCGGTTAGAATTGACCCAGACTCCCGCAGCCCCCCCATACCCTACAGATTTGAATGACTCTGTGGTCTTCTTACAGGAGACCCACCTGCTCCGACTGGACTCTTCCGACTCCAATACTTGTCTTCCAGAGGCACGAAGAGAGCTGGCACAACAATTTTCCTGGCGAAACGAGTCCCGTTGAAGGCGCTGTAGACGCTGTACTACCCAGAAGGACGCTAAGCAGGAGTCAAAGGTATGATCTTTGGGCAAATATATACTTTGATTTTAGTCTATGCACCCAAGGAAGGACAAGAGTTTCTATATATTGCTGAAGGCTAAGCTTCTCCCCTTCATCAAAGGCCAAGTGATCATTGGGGGAGTTTTTAATGGGGTCCCAGACCCCCTGATGGACAAATCTCACCCACCGGCCCCAAGAGACTTTAAGACGGCCACGGGGCCCCTTCACTTTTTTAGGTCTCTGCGGGTGGTAGACGCCTGGAGTGAATTTTGTCAGACCACGCCCCAGTCTTGTTGACCTTCATGGGTCTATAACTCGGAGCCCCCTCCCAGACCTCGTTGGAACCTCTATGATCCAATCCTAAATGATATGACACTGAGGGACGACATAGCCAAAGCAATCCAAACTTACTTTCAGGAGAACCCCCACAAAGCACGCCTCATCAGCAACCACATGGGATGACATGAAGGCGGTGATCAGGGGAACTTATAGCCCATGCAGCAGTTTACCGGAAGCGTAGACTGGAGGCACGCACAAGACTAGAGAAAAAGATAATAGCCAAAGGAAAACACAAGAAGGGGCAGCCTCCGACGGCCCATCACTCCCTACAGGTAGCCTGAAACGGGCTCGAAGTCTACTACGCAGAGGAAACGGCCCACTCTCTATCCAGAACTAAGCAGGGCTATTACACCAAAAACAATAAAGCAAATAAATTCTTGGTCGAAAAACTAGCCAAGATAAAACAACGGAATACCATTAGAGGTTTATGGACCTACAGGGAATGGTCCAATATACGGAAGAAGCCAAATTACAACTGGCTGTGGCCCTCCTCACCAACACTATGACAGCGGCTCCCTGCAATAGAAAATAGCAATATATTGAAAGCCACCCATCCACCCCTCAATAAGACAGGCCCTGGATGCCCCGATAACGAGCAAAGAAGTAGACTTGGTCATAAATCCCTAAGAACAAGGGCCTGATGGGTTTTACAAGCTCTTTCGCCACCTACTTTTGGCCTCCCTAACAGCCCTCTTTAACTCCTTTGGCACTGGGCTCCTTCTCCCCAACAATGCAAGAGTCCACAAATTCTCTTTTTAAAGCCAGGAAAAGATCCCAGAGATAGACCCATCTCCTTATTAAATATAGACTCCAACATATACTCCAAAGTCCTAGCTAACCACCTGGCGGCAGTCCTTCCCAAAATAATCAACCCAGATCAAACTGGCTTCATACTGGGCAGATCAACGGGGGATAATATCCGGCCAGCACTGAATCTGGTCGAAATAACAACCTCAGAGCACCATAAAACAGCACTACTAGCCCTGGACGCATCAATGGCGTTTGACAAAGTGGAATGGTCCTTGATGCAGCTCACCCCAATTCGTCCCTCTCTTCCGTAAAATGGTCCTCGCCAACTATCGTTCACCTAAAACCTCCCTGTGGGTTAACCATAGACTAACCACGCCCATATCACTGACCAGTGGGACTAGGCAGGGCTGCCCTCTTTCCCCCCTATTGTTCACTCTAATAATGCAACCACTGGCCCAACGGATACAGAGGGACTGGAAGGGGTTGGAAACCTGCAACACAACATAAAAATGTGCTTTATGCAGAGTAAATCCTGCTGACCCCAACAAACATCCAGCCCTCATTGAACCATTCCCTTAGAGAATTACATAGGTTTGGAAAGTTAGCTGGGTTCACAATTAACTATGGGCAATCCTCAGCCTTTGGGGAGGGATTTACTTCAGAGGAGATGGAAGCCTTTAATCTGCTTTTCCCCATTTAATGTAACGGGAAATCCATAAACTAGCTAGGAGTGCATGTCCCGGCCTGACCGGGAGAGGTATATTCAGTAAACTTTCTCCCCCTCTTTAAAGAACTAGAAAAAGATCTCGAGCAATGGACCTTCCAAGAAGTATCACTCATGGGGTGAATTACAGCTTGTACAATGAATTGGCTCCTGTGATTTCTTTACTTTTGCTCCACCTTACCCCCCCAATCCCGTTACCCCATACTGCCCCACCCCCCATCTCCACTAAGAGCAGAAAATGCTCTGATTTATTTTGGGGCGGGGGGCTTTAAAAAGCCAGGATCCCTAAAAAAGTGTTTGCCAGTGCTCACCTGGGAAACCTAGGGGTCCTGAACCTATGTAAATACCATGTGGCCTCACAACTGGCGCACGCCCAAGCTTGACTCCCCTCAACGTATCCCCGAGGTGGGTGAAGATTGAACAATCAAGACTGCCATTACCCCTTTGTTCTCTTCCTTGTATCTCTCCCCCGATGCGGAAGTCCTGGCCAGGCGTACTTTCATCCACGAAGTGCACGCTGCAAATATGGGACTGGGCAATGAAATCCAAAGGCATCCCATGTGGCTTGGGCCCAAACACCCCGATCTTTCATATCCCGTCCTTCACTCCAGGAATCCACCCCACAAACTTTGTGAACTGGGTGAGTGGGGGGAGGAGGGGCTGAAAACCCTAGCACAACTATTCGAAAATGGCCAACCACTGACGTTTCAAAGCTGTAAAACGGCTTTTTGGCCTGCCGAAACTGACAGATTCTCCTACGCCCAGCTCCGCCACTGGTACACTCAACCATTGGTCCGACTGGGGGCCACACAGGACCTCGGCCCGATCAAGCTCAACTTGCAAGTAGAACCAACTGGAGGAAAGACTTTCAATCCATATGAACTATTGCAAGAGGACATGCTGACCCTCAGGCCCACATACATGACACAATGGGAAACGGACCTAGGGCACTCGATCGAGGATCACACCTGGGTGGCCATTTGGACAAGAAGTTATTCCTCCTCGATGTGCGTCAAAAACAGAGAATGTGCCCTTAAGTTGCTCCTCTGCTGGTACAATCCCCCTAGTGCAGCTCCATCACAGCCAGAATTCACTAGATCCACAATGTTGGCGTAAATGTGGACTGCGAGGCATCTATTTGCACATGTGGTGGGGCTGCCCAATCGTCCAATCATTCTGGGACCAAGGTCTCTCTACAATTGAGGCCATTACCCTGATCAAGATACTGAAGACTCCTGAGGTGGTTCTCTGTTCCCCAGTCAGGGGGTTTACCCAAGGAAGTGGGTGACAGCCAAACTTATCACCCAGTTGCTCCTCACAGGAAGAATTACGATCGCCCGCACCTGGAAGACCCCAGAAGTCCCATTGCTGGCCCTTTGATGGATAAAAATATGGGACATTCTAGGTTACTGCTGCTAAGGAAGGCCTCCTACACAGATTCACTGACATTTGGGCCCCGATTCTAGACTATGACCGGGACTTCCCAGCACAAACACACAAGCCCCACCTGTCATGGCTGGTCCTACTAGACAATATCTGAAAATTGACTCTTTGGCCGAACGGTACTGTGGTGGAGGGTAACTGGGACAGGGGGACAATAAGCGTTAAAGCAAGGGAGGAGGGAAGATGCTCTTCAACATCCGATCGCTAAATAACACTGTACTTGTGATACTTGTCATGATCACCAGGGTAGTCCACAAGAATACACACACCTGCACTCACAAGTCTCATATATACACAGGTATCAGGACTAAGAGGATCAGGAAGAGTGTCGGCTGGACCTCACTGTGGCATAGTTGGTGCTCCAGTAGCCATTAGCTTAATATATATATATCAGTAGAGGCCCTCCAAGATGGCCACCAATGGAGGACATGCTTGGCCAACCAACGTGGCTGACAATATTGCCATTTACTTCAATACTAGAAGGCTGTCTAGTTCGCATGGGTGGGCCTCCTGTTTAAGCCACACACATGCGTGCAGCCTCGCTTCGGGTTTCAACTGTATTCAGCAACGGGAACGCTTATCGTTGGCTCTTGCTTTGTAAAGCCTATTCCATGAGATTCAGACCCCTGCGGTTACTTACCCGGTTGAGTTCAGCAGCAGGCTTCATCTTCAGCTCCTGCTCTGTAGCAAAGTCAGCATCTCGGCTTTCACACGGCTCCAGGACACTCTGACGTCGACCTACGAGGGAAGAAGATAAAACAAAGTTAGCTGTACTCGCGCTCGTTTCCACATTGCGCGCATGACAGTAAGGTTCCAAAGTCATCAGCGGTATCGCGCATAAGTGAAAAATGCATTAAAGGAATTCCTAAGGCATATATATGCTCGGCAGCATCGCGCTTCTATAAACCAAGAAATCCAGTTATTCCCTAGGCATAAATGCGCTCAGTTGCGCATATAAAATATGGTGCTGAAGACGTTTCAAAGTCAGCAAGACGATTAGCACCATCGCACGTATGCAGCACCTAAAACCATAAAAAAATCAGCACAGGCAGTAACCAGCACTAGCCAATCAGACAGCTCTGAAGCAAATGAGCACTCGAACAAACAACAAGAGATTGTGGACAGACAACCAAAGAAATCAGAAAAGTAGCAGAAAATTGAAAGCAACAAGCCACAGCTGGACTGGGCATCTCCAGTGAAGTAACTGGAGCAACAGACCAAACCATACCGAAAACGCGCACCCCTGCGCTTGACAGCAGGACAGAGCGCCATAAAGCAAGCTCAATGGTGAGGGGCGTCTACCTGGGGGAAGTTGGGCTGGCAATACAAGATGGCACCAGCACTCCTGACACATATGCCCTTGTTCTAGGTGAGAACCCTGAAACTCTAACCAACTGCAGCTGTTTGTAATCCAAAGGCACCAGTCTACCCTACACTGCACTATACTATCCAGCTAGGTTCCGTGTGTCCAGGTGCTCCCGAGAGTCCAAGGTAAGCGTTGCAATACTGTAGTGCTTTCCCATGTATGCAACCGAACAAAAATAAAGTTATTAAAAAAAAAAAAGACTCTGTTTGAGGTCCGGGAGGAATCCAGTACCTCAGACCAGCAGTCGGGCCAACCTTCCACTTCTAGAAAGAAGAAAAAGACCAAGGAGAAATCCAGAGTCTCTGGAAAGAAAAAGGGTCTCAAACCCAAACCTGCTCTGAAGACGAGCATTTCCCTGAGTGGACAGTCCCACGTCACCACAGTAACCCCATCCCCAGTTGAAACTGAGTGGGTGGACGAACCAACTCCTGAAAACCCAGCTACTGGTGAAACAGAACTGAGATGTTCTTTCCCTGCGTGGAAGATCTGGATCCTAGAGATCATCCTGAGCTGCAGACATTGCTTGCAGAAGGTGGACCCTCAAGGACAGATTTCAGCAGAGGACAGAGAAAGTGTGCCTCTCTAGAAGGTCTGAGACAACAGACCGCTTCCCAGCAGGATGGGCAAGAGCCAGGGAAGCATAGACTTTACCGGGAGGATGGACTCCTACAGTGAGCCTACAGAATCTACCCCAGGGGACTTCAGGTGACTGGTAGTACCCCAGGAGATGAGGTTTAGGCTACTACAACTAGCACATGAGATACGTCTGGCTGGTCACTTTAGCTCCAAGAAGACCAAAGAGAGGCTTTCTCTGTACTTCTACTGGCCCAAGGTGGGTGCAGATGTTGACACAGACACAGTTGGAGAAGCTGCCGCACCTGCCAGAAATCTGGCAAAAGTGAATCCAAGAATGTTGCACCTTTTTAGTGCCCCTCCCAGTGGTGGGAGTTCCTTTTGAGAGGGTGTGCATTAACATTGTTGGTCCCCTAGACCCTCTTACTTCCTCAGGCAATCTATTTATATTGGGTGTGGTAGATCATGCTACCAGGTACCCTGAGGCTATACGTATGATGACTGTTAATGCCCAAGCTGTGGCTAAGGCTCTCATTGGTATTTTTACCAGAGTTAAGTTATCTCTGACAGGGGATCTAATTCTATGTCCCACTACATGCAGACCATGTGGAAGAACTGTGGAGTAACTTACAAGTTCTCAACTGCCTACCACCCACAGACAGGTTGGTAGAGAGGTTTAACAGAACAGTGAAGCATGATAGGTGCCTTAGAAGAAACACAAGAATAAAGTAGGACCATCTACTGCCATGCGTTTTTATTTGCTTACAGAGAAGTGCCTAAAGCTGGAGTCTGTTTCAGCCCCTTTAAGCTAATCTACGGTCATCTGGTCAGAGGCACCTTGGCCCTGATTAAAGAGGGTTTGGAGAGTCCTCCATCCCTTAAGCCGGTCCATGTCACAGACTATGTGCTAGGCTTCAGGAGGAGGATGGTACTTTTTTTTAAATTTGATTTTCATTAAGGTTTTCAAAAACATCTTACACATTACAAAACATTGTTTGGAGTATATTATAAATATCAACTGTTCACTCCCATCCCGTTCCCAAACAACCCCTTGTTGTTAACTTTACAATGACCTTCCCCATCTCCCTCTGCCCTCCCCCCATGGAACGGTGTCTCCTCTAGCATTTATCTTCATTCATTGTTCTCCTAATCGTGGCATGCAGACATTTCCCCATTTGTTATCAGTCAATGGTTTTTGGCTGCCTGGTTGGGGTACAGTCTACGATGCATCATTTGCCTACTCTGATGAAACAACTCTACAATGCAAATTAGTTTCTCTGGACATAAGCAGTAGGTCACTGAGGTCTGGATTCTTGATCTTTATACACTACAACCTCTCAGGTGCTAGACACATTTATTCACAAACTCGCCCCATAGCAGTTCATATTGAGTAGATTTCCTGGGGAGGGCTGCAGTCATTTTTTTCCATTATACACATATTGGTCACCACATTTATCCATTCCTACTTTCCCGGTACCTTGGCTGCTTTCCTTTTTTTTATTATAAACTTTAATTGTGCTTGACATTACAGTGGGAAGGTAGGCAGCAGGTAACGCATGTAGTTACAGCGACAGCATAGACAAATTGTGCACAACAATAACAGATGGAACCAAGAGAGTATCGTAGCAGTAGCTATTTGCAGAGCATACATGGCATGATAAACGGAGCAAACTTTCAAGTAGGATTGGTGCAAGGAGAGGATGGTACTGAGGGAGAGTCGTCGGACTCAGAGGAAATAGCTACGAGGTAGGAGCGGAACCGGGGCCATACATCTCTAGGTCTAGTCGTTGGGGGCAATTGCGTTGCCCACGTCTCTTCTGTATCGGAGGCCCAGGTAACTGCAGCCTGCCACTGTGCATGCATAGGTACCCGGCGGCGGAGCCAACACAACAGATACATCGTACTGCAAGTAACATACATATACCAGCAAGCTTACGGGAGTCTCGGGGAGGGGGGGGGGGCGGAGAAGTCATGGAAGAGACACTTTAATGGGGAAGGGGCGAACTCGTGGCCCAGCATAGAGGAGTGTGTGGAGCAGACATCTGACCAGAATTGGGTAAGGCAGGGGCAGGACCAAATCGTGTGGATATAGGTTGCATCGTCGGACCTACATCTGGGACAGCAGGGGGTAATGGTCTGGGAACATTCAGTGTAATCGAATTGGTGTGTAGTGCTACCTATGTAACATTTTTTATTGTATTAACTTAAACAGGAGTTGAATGAGACTTCATGAGTGCAGGCACACATCTGTTTCCAGCACTGGTCGGTCACCTCCAGATCCAGGTCCCTTGTCCAAGGCTGTCATAGCGCATCAAACAGGGGGAAGGTTTGAGATTGTAATGGAGTATAATCTGGAGATTTTCCCTCTGGTATTTATGGTATTCATTATTTCGGCCAGGATTGGATCGTGAGAGGGTATGACTGGGAAGCTGGGGTATCTCTTTTTAAGAATGCGAGGAAGGGCTGAATACTAGAGCCAGACGGGTGACCTCCGCCGAAGGGCTATCGGCAGGTCTGCCCACTCAATAAAATGGTCCTGGTCAAAAACATCCCGCATGGCTTCAAAGCCTGCCTCTGCCCAGTTCCGTGCCTCTGACAGGGAAACGCAGGGGACCCCAGGGAGGAAGTTCCAGAGAGGAAGGCAACTGTGGACTGGATGAGGGTTGCCAGAAAGTGACCATAATCTACTGAGTGCCTTCAATGTGACGCCTACCGGATCAAGAGGATTGTTACTGTAGTTGGGAGGGGGAAAGTGCTAAGGTGTGAATATCGCGATCCCCTACAGTACGACGTTCCAGTCGTAAATGTGAAGGGGGATTGGTTGTGGCAAACCAATATGAAGCAAATTATGCTTGGGCGACCAGCTAATATTTTTAAATATTAGGGGCACCAAAACCACCGTATTCTACGGGGTGGCTAGATTATCGTATTTGAGACAGACTGCTCTGGAGTGCCACAGGAATTCTTTAAGTGTACAGGTCAATGATCGAAAGAATTCTCTTCCCGGCCACAGCAGAAGATTAAGAAAGCGATAGAGAAGTTGGGGGAGTACTACCATTTTTAAGACACCAAGTTTACCCACTAGAGACAATGGAAGTTTGGCCCAGCCCTTGCATTTCCTTGTGAGCGTGGTCAAATAATTCAGGTAGTTGGCTTCATGTACGTTGTCGTGCGTGCGAGCTACCACTGCTCCGAGATATGTGATTTCTGATTGTGCCCAGGTAAAGGCCATGAGGTCAGAGGGAATGATCTGAATGTATAATGTGAGGCATGTAGGGAGTTGGTTGCATGGCCAGTACCTTAGCATAGATCTTAACATCGCAGTTTATGAGCGAAAGAGGCCGATATGACCCGCATTGGGTGGGAGGCTTGCCAGGCTTAAGTAATACGGTTATAATGGCTAAACGGAGAGTGGGAGGGAGTGTGCCTGATGTGCAGGATTCTGTCCATAATACCAAGAGGTGGGGGACCAAACGTGATTTATACTGCTTATAGAATTCAATAGGGAAACCATCGGTACCAGGGGTTTTACCCGAGGCCAAAGAATCGATGGCCTCCGATATTTCCTTGGGAGAGATAGCTAAATCTAGGGCAGTGCTAGTGTCTTCTGAGAGAATAGGAAGGGGTAGGTCGTCCAGATATACGTCTGTTTGACTCTGGGGTGGTATGGGTGTTCATATAGAGGGAGGAGTAGAACGATCGGAACTGTTCATTAATGTCTTGTGCGAGAAGGGCCAGAGAGCCGTCAGGTCTTTCAATGGCAGGGATGTGTGGCGGTCCCGTCTCCCGACGAAGGAGCCTGGCAAGCACACGGCCAGGTCGTTCGCCCTCACCGTAGCGTCTCGCCAGTCCAGGAGTGTGTATGAATTTCCTCTCCCTTTCCGCATGGGTACGAAAAGTGTCCAGTGCCGATGCTGGCGAGGATGGTTGGGGAATGGTGTAGGGCATATTGGGCCTCGAGGGAGGAGAGAGTAGATTCACTTAATGATATGTCTCTACGGATGGTCCTAAAGATCCCCGACTCTTTAGAGATAGCTATTCCCCTGATGTAGGCCTTAAATGACTCCCAAAGGAGTGAGGGGACAGATCCGGAATTCAGTGCAAAGTAGTGTTATGCAGAATCCTGTGCAGTTCCCTTGGGGAACACTGCAAAAAGATTAAGACTACAGGAGTAAGCAGTAAACCCAATTGGTAGCAGTCTGTACCACCCAGATTTACCTGGTAGCTGTGGCTGAGCAGTCAGACTTCTCTCAAGAAGAGTAAGGCAGTAAATAGAGTATACACAATAGGGCTAAAAACTCAGTGGTACAAGCAAACGCTGACCAGAGCCTTGTATCAAAATTATATAATTATTTATTTAAAACACACGTTAGGTAATACACTGACACTCTAAATCAAAAGCAAGTTCAAACACAGTTAGATAAAGTATAAACACCTCCCTTGATAACTATTAGACAAGTCAGAGTTAAAACACCACTATTTGTTAAAACAGATGTGAGCTTGTAACCTAGATGGCACTCCAATAGTTAAGTTAAAGGGAGAGAAAAAGGCAGAGCATAAAAATAAAACGGTTCCCAACACTTTTCGAAGTTCAAAGCAAGTCAGTGAAGGCAGTATACACTGTAGAGCCAAAGTTCATAGGCCAGGCCCACTTTAAATGGAGCAAAGCGAAATGTGCCCAGGATCACACGGTTTAGAATGCACTAAAAGTCTTTGCCGAGGGTTCAAAAGAGGTTGGGGTGGTTCAAGAAGTAAAGTTAGAAGGTCTGGAGCCAACCCAGTTGGAAAGCCAAGAATTTAAGGGTCACCTTTAGCAATCCGAAGGGAGGGAGTCCAGGTGGAACACAGTACCTTAAAGAGAGAAGAAGCTCCAGCGTTGGCAGTTGTTCCTGGCAGTGGTTGCAGTTCGTTGTTTCGACCAGGGGAAGAGAGGATCTCGTCGAGGAGGAAACTTGGAGTTGATGCACTGCACAGGGATGAAACCAGCCGCGGAGTTCGTCGGTAAAAGGTGCGTTCCTTTTATTCGCGGTCAAAGTGGTGAAGCTTGGCTATCCGGCCGCCGGGGTGCTTGGCACGGGTGATTCGACCAAGGGACGTCTTTGGAAGGCGAAATGGCGAACTGGTTGATCCCACCAGCTCAGAGGGAGAAGACTCTTCCAGCAGAAGATCTCCTCTTGTCGTCTGGAAAGTGGTGTGTCGTTGCAGCAGGGCTCCACCGGTGGTGGTGTTGCAGATGGCTCAGCTTCTTCCTTCTTTGGATTTCTTGGGTCCTGCGGCGACTTCCGAAGTTCCAGTCCTAAAAGCCCTGCTTTTATGCAGAAAAACCCCCATTCAACAGCCTAGCTGTCACTCAAACATGCTAAGTGGTGAGCCGGGCGGCTCACAGTCCAGGGTGCCAATTCCCCTCCCCACACATCCTGTGGAACCCAGACAGAGTGGCACCATTTGGAGGGCTTCGGTGGATAAGCCCGCCAAAAAGTGGAACAAAGGGCTCGACCTTGGTCAGAGTTACCGAGACGGACACGAACGCCATTGTAGAAAAGAGTTCTGACAAAAAGACCCAACCGTTGGTTTAATATTAAATAAATAAACCAGCGGTATCTTTAACATTACACCAAAAAGTGGTGTTTAAAATCAATGGGAAAATCCCGTAGGAAATATTCCGGTGGAATATTTTGCATGGTAACCACTGCCACCAGCCAGAAACTCGACAAGGGGGGGGCTTGAAAACAGACCCAGGGGCAATATAATTAACCCCTTCCAGTACTTCCACAATATGATGGTTTGTACTGGTTCTGTTCACAATTTTGGACGAGTAAAGCCAATGGTGACTTTACATGCCCTGGGAGACAGTAGTCAGTCCCAGGGTATGGAGTCTATGTTGGGGGGTCACTATGACACCCCATGTGTTACTGCATTGAGGGTGCTGCGTAACACATACACAAAAAATTGGATGATACCCTATGGAGTAAAGGACCCCATAGCCCAAGAGGACACAAATAGTCAGAGACATAACTCAAATCATGCCTAAGAGTGGGTGTAAAAGAGTCTCACTCTTAGCAGGAGAAAAATCAAACCCCTAAAATCCAGCAAAGCTGCTGGGGGACTCAATAGGTTTGGGAAATTAGCCTTATAAGAGAATTCTCCCTAACAAGTAGTCATCAATTGCTGATTCTAGGTCGACTTTGAAGGCCACGTCTAGTAATGACTGAGGTTTTAGTTTCCAGGAGCGAGACTCGCATTGACCCGCACCCCAGATCAGAGAGGTAGTCGCAGTGGAGTGATCGGAGTGAGTTTTGGGGAGGATTGACATTTGTGTGACATTCCTAAGTAGTATGTCGGAAATAAGCCATCTGTCTATCCTGGAGTGATAATCCTGGACCGAGGAATAGAAAGAGTACATTCGGGAGTCGGGGTGTACCAATCTCCATGCATCTGAAAGTTCCAGTTGTGGCAAGGATAACTTTGGCAGCCCTGGAGAGTTGGCTGGCCTGGTTCCTGATCTGTCCCAGTCAACTTGAAGGATTGTGTTGAGGTCATCGCCCCAAAGGATGGGGACCAAGGGAAATCTGGCAAGTAGTGTAGTAAGGTGAGCATAGAACTCTGGGTCATCTACGTTGGGTCTGTACACATTGAGAAGTACCATCTCTTTACCATTCAAGCAGCTGTGAAGCAAAATGTAACGCCCTAGAGGATCTATGCAGGAGGAGATAGGATGGAACTTAACACTTTTATGAAGTAGAATCAGAACACCTCTGTTCTGAGTAGAGTAGTCAGTGTAGAACCTTTGTGTGCCCCAAGATTTTGCGAATTTTATGGAACCCTGTGACGTGGCATGCGTCTCCTGCAGAAAAAGGATCTTGGCGCTGTGTCGTTCTACATATAATTGTAACATTCCACATCTTTCTAAAGTTTCCCAGACCACTCACATTCCAGCTCATACAGGTCAAATCACTCTCAGACATTATAGACCTTGGAAAAAAATGAATATTAAGCAGCGGCGAAGCCATATAGTGCGTGCACAGTCTAATTGGTGTAAGATAAATCCATCAAACAGAAATGTCCACAACGGCATGGTCCCATGCCTCCCTCCACTGCAGAAGCCAAGCATTTTCTCGTATAACACCCCAACTCACCCATCCCAAACGACGTCCCTCTCCCAAACAGAGGGATAATGTCAACCATACCCACCCACATACCTCCCCCAAATGGAAGAATGAACCCCACCCCCATATCAAACCAACTCAAAAACTTTGGCAGCTTATCCTGGGGGCCTTAGCGCCGTTTAAACATAAGCACACTTGTGCTAGGATAGTGACTAGGTCACTGTAGCATATGAGCACTGAGACGAAGCACCACTTCAAAGGCCAGGTATACGTCAAAGGATTGTAGTCACTGCCCAGAGGAACCAGTTCAACTAAGGATACATGGCGCGGGCCTCCCAAAAGGTAGATCCGTGGAGGGGAACCACTGGAAGAGTAAATAACCAAGAGGCCGATCACAAAGGAGCGCACAGCAGCAATTGGGGTCCAGCACCAAGGGGGAGTGCATGAAGGGAACAGGGTGTGGCCAGGTCTGAAGCAGAGAGCAGGAGTCCGGAGAGCCCAGAAAGAGGCGTATACTTGAGTCTCCCTTATGATGAGGTCAACCCTGGAAGTGTTCCTCAATAAATTTGGTCGCCTCCTCAGGGATAGTAAAAAAAAAAAAGGGATCTGGTTGGCGTGCTTGAGCTTGGCAGGGTACAACATGGAGTATTTCACGCCCAGGTTGCGTAGTCTTTTCTTCATTGAAAGAAAGGGTTTGCGTTCTTGCTGAATGGCAGTAGAAAAATCCGGGTAAAGGTGAATTCTGGAGGACCCCGGGAGCAAAGCGTCTGTCGCAGTAGTTCAGCACTCTCGCGATGATTGGCCGGGGAGGGGCTCCCGGCTTGGGTTTGGCCGTGAGGGCACAGTGGGCTCTCTCAATGGCGAATTGTGGAGACAATTTGGGGGAATCCAACAAGGTAAGGAGAGTTTGTTCTATGTATTCCTCCATAGGACCGTCAATGTTGTTCTCAGGAACACCAATAATTCAGATATTGTTGCGCCTAGAGCGCGATTCGAGGTCGTCGTTCTTCCTACTGACCTCCCGGACTCTACTGGACAGGGCGCTCACCTCATCCCAGAGGGAAGCAAGATCATCTTCGGCAGAGCCCATTCTATTCTCGACCTCTGTAACCCGGCCATCCGTCTTCTCTATGTGTGCCTTTATCGAGCAGAAACCCTCACTCATGTCGTCCAGCTTGGAGTGGAGGGCGGTGAACCCCTCCCGCGTGTATTCAAACATTTGGGATGAGTCTTGGCTGCCCGGAGCTGCTGCTGCAGCCATCTCGGATACAGGTCGTGAAACTGCCGACTTCTGTGTAGCCTTCGTGAACATATTGATCGTACTTTGCTTCCTGTTGTTTCTGCCGGACATACTGCCCAGGTGCGTGTCTGCCAGCCAGCGACCCGTTGGAGTTTCACAAAGCGATTTGTCTCTCGTTGACTCTGGGCATGCTGCCCAAGTACAGGGTTGCCAGTGAATGATCCATTGGTGCTCCACCAGGCTCAGGAGGGAGAGTAGTTGCAATTGGGTCGGGGGACCACTGGATTATTCTGCACTGAGCAGGGTGGAAGGCGTAGATGTCCGTACCCTATTGCAGGAAGTGGCAATAGGGTCAGAGGTTGCCCGTCACCTCTATGTAGTATATGCTGTACTACGGAATGAGTTATGGCCTCCCACGTTTACGCATTAAGCAGGCTCAGTGCAGGACTCCACAGCAATTCAATGCTATCACAGCTCCTCTGGCCATCACTCCGGATGGGTGACGGGGACCGAATTAACTGTGCAAGATGTGTGGTTCGTCAGCAAGTGAAGGGTGCGTGGGAAGATGGAGTCCATGTGTGAACTTGTCCAGCTATAGTGCCAATAGTAACAGCTGCAGTGTCTAGTGGTAGCGTGCCCCTCGGGGAGGGGGGGGAGGTGGGAAGGGGGGTACAGGCTAATGTGCATGGAATGCTGTGCAGTCCGAGGATCCAGTGGTCAGTCCCTCCGGAACGCAAGTGTATTTAATGCCTGCTTCTTCACTGAAGTGCGTTCGAGGCGCCAAGGAGAGTGGTGTATTAGGGAATGGAGGGGAGGGCCATGGGCGTAGAGAGTTAGGCCCCTTGAGGGAAGGCGGTGTCCCCTCCCAGGCACGGCCGGGAGTGTGGCGATTGCCCCCTGTGAGCTGGGTTGTAAATAAGTCCACTGAGTCCGGTGACCCCGCCCGCCCAGGGGGCGCAGCAGTGGGTCGGCGCAGGACAGAGTCCTGCCTGGTGTGATGAAGGGGCCTGGCAGAGCCGTGGGGGGGGGGGGGGGAGGAGACTGTCCCACTCCGGAGGCCCGTGATGTGTGAATTCGGCAAGGAGTGCTGCCGGGGTGCAATCTCCCCAGTCAGCGCGGGAGCCCAATGGAGGCATCTGTGATCCTGGCGCGACGTCCGAAGCAGCCCCGCCGGTGCAAGGCGATGGCAGACTGGAGTCCAGAAGGTGTGGGTGCTGTAGATGGTAAGTAGCAGCCAATATAGCCAGGGAGTGCTGCCCGAGGAAGGCGCAGGGTCCACCCGAGTGGTCGGCCGACATTTACAATCCATGATTATCCTTGCAGATATGGGTTCTTGCAAAATGTATTCAGATTTATTCTGTGAAACTTATCTATCTTTAGAGAAGTCAATTGCTTGGAAATAAACATGGATGCAGCCCTTTCTTCCTAAAGGTGACAGGGCCTCAAACGTATTGTATTGAACTTTGTCATTTGCATAGCGCTATTTTACCATTTATTACCATTTATAATGTTATTATTATAGTTTCTGTGCGCTGTTAGTGTGAACACCCTCAGAGGACCGAAGTCCAGGGTGTTGGAGGTCATGGAGGACGATTAGGATGCGTGTGTGCATTTGGCCAAAAAAGGCTTGGGAGGACTCTGGTAGAGAAGCAACCCATGCGGATGGGAGTTGAGGAGGAATGGGGTGGCGTCGGTGCTAGAGAATCGCTGTGTGTTCAGCGTGCCCCAATTTGTAGTTGGTCTGCGCTGCATTCTGATGTCGGAGGTGTTGAGGCCTGGTTTGGTGCAAGTAGGCTGAAAATGTATGTAAACTGCACAGCCACATGATGTCGTCCTTGCTGTATACTGATGTGCGTCGATAGCCATACCTGCGGCCAGTGGAGTGGTGTATTCTACGTGCTTTGTTGTTAGCGTGCCCACTAAGGTACTTGGCCTCTGCTGTATATGTGAACCAAGTGACTAGGGTCACCTTGGACACATGGGATGAGGTTACCAAGGTTGGAGGAGTTTTAATTTCCTTCACCCTTTATGCTCCAATACAGGGAAATATTAATATTGCATCAGGGATTACAGATCAGTGAGTTTTGGTATGGGGGAAAAGAGGATGTGTGAAGATGGAATTGTTCCAAAAGTGTAGACGGAAGTCATTTGAGAATTGTAAAGATGTATTTTTTGGCTTGTCTGAAGGACAGCAGTTTAGATACTGTCAATAGGAGCTATAAGAGGAGCGCCTCTGCTAATTCTTCTATTAGCGACAGTTCTTTAAAGCACTAATAAATGTTAGCCGGGCAGGACGGGTCAGCAGAGAGTTTCTTAAGAAGTGGGTGAACAAGGGAGTGCTTCAGGGGAGAAGGATAGACCCCAGTGGCTAAGGAGTGGTTGCAGAAGTCAGTCAGGGAAGGAGCCAGGGAGTCAATGTGGTCCTTGATGTTATTGGAGGAACAAGGATGGAACCTGCTTTGACAAGACTTTCATAGATCGGACTTCTCTAGAAACCTCATCAGGGGAGAACAGGTCAAAGGCAGAGAAGGAGGGAGGAGAGGTGGTCGAAGAAGGGCCAGAGGAAGAGCAGGGAGTAGAGGGAGGAAGGAAGGGAAGAGGAGGAGAGAGAGGACAGGATGTCCTGAGTTTTAGAGATGAAATGAGAAGCCAGTGCTGTGCATTGGGCCTGTGAAGGGATTGGAGAGGTAGAGACTGTGGCAGGATTGACCAATTCCTTGCAGATTTTAGAGTTCAGCCGAGTTGTTAGATGCCGCAGAGACACGGGCTTCGAGGTGAGCTCTCTTCTGGTGAGGACAGAGAGCCGGTATTGCCTTTGGAGCAGGCGGCAGGCCAGTTTATCGGAGGATGTACATGAAGCGCGCTATATCCTCTCAGCCACCCTGCACTTGCGTTTAAGGGTGACGAGGTCTGAGTCATACCAGGAGTTGCACTTAGCTTTGGGCTTCAGGCGGATCCTCATGACCGGGGCAAGAACATTGAGAGTATCAGAGATAGCAGAGTGTAGCACGGAGAGGGCTGTGTCAGGGTCTGAGTCAGCCAAAGGGGTAGGGGGATGAGAGAAGGTGGTGGCGAAAGCCTCAACTGACAAGCGCCTCATGGGTCCCATTACTGAGAAGGTGGGAAGCAGTGATGGAGTTGGCTTGGCCTCAGGGGTAGAGAGGGTGAGCTGGCAGGAAAGGAGAAAGTGATCACTGCAGGAGAGAGGAGTGGTGACAGGGATGGAAAGGGGAAGGTCTGAGGAGATCAAAACATCCAGAGTGTGCCCTGCAGAGTGCGTTGGGTCAGAGGGGAGAATAGAGAGTGAGAGAGATTCACAAAGGTCGCGAAAGAGACCAGAGGAAGGACAGGAAGCATCCAGGTGGATGTTGAAGTCTCCAAGAAGGAGGAGTTGAGTCGTCGAGACTAGGAGGGAAGAGGAAAGGTCCGCCCACTCAGAGAGGAAAGAGGAGGTCTGACCAGATGGCCGAGAGAAAGTAGCCACAGTAAGGGAATGGCTAGGAGAGGGAGAGCCTGCAGACGAGGCATTCGAAAGAGCAGTAGGCCTGAGTAGGAATGATAGAGGCAGGAATCCACTCAGGGAAGATCAGGGCTACGCCCCCTCCGGAACGGTTCGACCTGGGCACGGAGAGGAACTTGTAGCCATCAGGGAGGAGAGTGTCAAAGCTTGTGACGGAGCTGGCCGTGAACCATGCCTCAGTGAGACCGAGCACATCGAGGTCAAGTTCCTCCAGAAGGCGGCAGATGTCCGAGGAGCGTTGGACAGCTGAGCGAGAGTTAAGAGTGGCAATATGGAGAAGGTTGCTGTCCTTGAAAGACTTCCGGGGAGGGGTACATATCAGAGGTACGCCCTGCAGAGGTGTAGAAGAAGCCCGAGGGGGGCAGAAAGGGAAGGAGGAGAGGGCAACGTAGCCAAGGAATAGGCAGCAGGGGTAGGCAAGGAAGCTGTGTATGGGGGAGCAGGGACAGCAGGAGAGGAAAGGAAATTGATGAGGCGCTGGAAGTGTCTATTGTAGAGGAGAAGGTTGGCCTGAGGGCCTTGGACCAAGACGGTGCCATTTACATAAACATTAATGATGACTTTAGAGGAGTGGAAGGAGGCCAGGAGGGCATCCCACCGGGTGCCACCATTAATGGGAGAGGAGGAGAAGGTCTGGCGAGGGAACGACAAAGAGGATGTCGGTGAATGTTTGCCTAGAGTAAGCACTGGTATAGGTGTCGGCCATAGGGAGGCCTGGGTTGGAGACCAGGATGTCCTTTTTAAACTTCTTCCTACCAGATTTAGTGAGGAGAGCAGGATAGTCGATAGATAAGCAATTAGAGAAAATAGGAGAGATGGAGAGCACCATAGAGTAGGTATGGAGAGGAGAGGAGAGAACTAGGAAAGGACACAGGGCAGGGTGCTATCAAACAAGACAGAGAGGCACAATAAGTTTGAACAATTAGACAAGAAGATAATATTGAGAGCATGAGGGTCATGAGGGTCATCCTTCGGTACATCCATTATCTAAGCACAATTTAAGATTCTTTACAGGTGGTACTTTACATGTGTAAATATGTCTATGCCCCCTTGTGTCCAGGGAGGCTTGGGGCACTGTAGTTATTTGACC